>NW_006921642.1:8041944-8058850 GCF_000298275.1 Orycteropus afer afer
CACTCGACTGCTAACCAGAAGGCTGGCAGTTCAAACCCACCAGCCACTCCTCGGAAGGAAGGTTGGGCAATCTACTTCCGTAGTGATACTGCATCTGAAACCCAAGGAGGGGTCGCTATGAGTCTGGGCTGACTCGATGGCATACAACAACAACAATAGGAATGAGCTTGGAAATAGATTTGTTGTCACTTTTCAGCTTTGGCCCTTCCATCCCCACCAACAGCTTGACTGCAACTTCATGAGAAATCTTGAGACAGAGGAGCCCATCTAAACCACACCTGGATTTCTGATCTACAGAAACTGTGAAATGATACACGTTTGTTGTTTAAGGTGCCAACTTTTAGGATAATTTGTTATATAGAAATATATAATGAATATGATGTCATAGCTGGAGCTATCCTGGGATTCATTGTTGCTGGCTTGGCCAGGACTTCATGGAGATAGCTACTAAAGGATATTGTAGTAGATTTCCTACTTTTTTTTTTTTTTTGGCATGGGGGAAGATGAAGACCAAAGTAGTTCTTAGCAATGTTATTGTTGTTGGCTGATGTGGAATTGGGTCCGACGCATGGTGAACCCTGTGTACAACAAAATGACATGTTGCTTGGTCCTACACCAGTTTCACAATTGTTGGTATCTTTGAGTCCACTGTGGTGACCACTGTGTGTATCTCGAGTGCTTTGAAATTTAGGAAGCTCATTTTCCAGCACTACATCCAATGATATTCTGTTGTGATCTGTAGTGTTTTCATTGGTGGATTTTTGGAAGTAGATCACCAGGCCTCTCTTCCTAGTATGTCTTAGTCTGGAAATGCCACTGAAATCTGTCCACCATGGGTGACCTTGCAGGTATTTGAAATACCAGTGGCATAGCTTCCAGCATCCTAGCAACATGCAAGGCATCACAAACTGATGGATGAATGGTTTTCAGCATTAGACCTTTACAATCTGCTCCCTGCCTAGATCTACAGAATTTCAATCACAGTATTTTTTTTTTACATCTTCTTTTTGCATCTTTTGGCTGGCTGTTCAAACCCACCCGCCACTCCTTGAAAGGAAGACTGGGCAATCTACTTCTTAGAGACACTGCCTCAGAAACCCAAGGAGGGGTTGCTACGAGTCGGGACCAACTCGATGACAGTGAGTTTGGTTTTTTTTGGGTACACATATGCGTATGTCATTCCCTCTGTATGGAACTCTCTTATATCTTCAATTCAGGGCTTATTCCTACTTGTCCCTCTAGGGAACTCAGGCATCCCCTCTAGGAAGTCTTATCTAATCTCCTCAGATCTCCTCTCAATCCCTTGGCAATCTGTGCATATCTTGATCACAGATCTGACTACTGTTGCTTTGCATATTTTTTTTCCCTCCACAAACTGTGAGTTCCCTTTTAAGGATTGTGTTTCCTCCAGGTACCTAAACGCTTGGTCTAGTAGGTCCTCAGTAAATGTTTTTCAGTGAATAAAGGAATAATTCCAGCTCTCAGATGGCACTATTGCTTTTGCATACAACCTCTTATTAAGTGCAAATATATTTTCCTTTTTATTTGTTTAATATCTGGAATGGGGATTGTACTTGTAGTACAAACATATCTGAAAGGAAGAGGAACCTTTAAAAGTAACTGTCTTAGAAATATGGAGCCCTACTCTGGTAGCATAGTGCCTAAGGCATCTGACTGCTAATCAGAAGGCTGGTGGTTCAAACCCACCAGCCACTCCTCGGAAGGAAGATGGGGCAATCTACTTCTGTAGTGATACTGCCTCGGAAACCCAAGGAGGGGTCACTATGAGTTGGGTCCAACTCGACGGCAAACAACAAACAACAACTGGGGCCAGTGGTTAAGTACTGGGCTGCTAACTGAAAGGTCAGTGGTTCAAACACACTAGCCACTCTACAAGGGAAAGATGTGGCAGTTTGCTTTTGTAAAGATTATAGCTTTGAAAACCCTTTGAGGTAGTCTTCCTCTGTCCTCAAGAGTTGCTATGAGTAGGTATGGGTCTTGGAAACAGACTAGAACAGACCAATTTGGCTTCTGGAAATCTGCCAGAGAGCGATTATGTCAGATCTGGAGCACATCGTAATTACGCCCACAGTGGGGCTCAAGGCTTGCTGGAAAAAGCAATGGTTAGAACTACCTACATCTAATCTATGAATGGTTGTTTATGGTTAGTTGTTTTGCTCTCTCTGATTTCGCAAGAGTATTTATTATTCCCTTTGTAGTTTGTGAATTTAAGAAATTGCTGTGGCATTTGTCTGTAGGGTTACAAAGTTGAGGTTATTTGTTTTGTCCTAGAGACAAATTATGGAGCTCTGGTGGCATAGTGGGTAAGACACTTGACAGTTAACCAAAAGGTCAGCGGTTCAAACCCACCAGGTGCTCCTCAGAAGGAAGATGAGGCAATCAACTTCCTAAAAGATTTATAACCTTGGAAACCCAATGGAGGTCACTGCGAGTCAGAATTGACTCCATGGCTGTGGGTAGAAACAAATCGGATCAGAACCAATGGCAGGGGTAGGGCAAGGATACATCATTCTGATTATTCCTATAATCAACTTAACCCACTACCATTGCCATTGAGATGATTTTTATTCATAATGCCCCTTTAGAACAGAGTAGAACTCCCCCCACAGGGTTTCCAAGGCTATAAATCTTTGTGAAAGCACACTGCCTCATCTTTCTCCCACAGAGAGGCTGGTGGGTTCAAACCAAGCGCCTTTTGGTTAGCCTCAAATACTTTTACCACTGCACCACCAGAGCTGCCTATATTCATCTTATGTCTATTAAAAATTAAAAAAAAAATTCTCAATAGGGCCCAAACACAAATTCAATTCTAGGTTCCATGCTTTGTCTTAAGTATGATATAACCTGTTAAAAGGATTTGGTCTGGTCCAGTTACAAAATTCTGAAAAACTAAGGCTAATAACAGTTTTCTTTCTCACTTCTTTGTTCAAATGTGTGAGTAATAAAGTACTAGAGATAGTTGGAAGCAAGTATCACTACTTCAGGAATTCATTCACCAACAGAATTAGTAGCATTATTTTCCATATTGGGGCTCTGTGGCAAAAAAATACCTAGGTAAATTTTCCAAGATGGGAAAGTGAGGCTGGAAACTAACCTCTATTACAGAAAGGCAATGAAAAACTTGGTAAATATCTAGATAATTTTTATACCTAATGAGAATATGAGAATTGAATTCTCTGGTTGTGGATCTTGTAATGATCAAACTAATGGAAACATTTCAAATGGTAACTTTATTTTGTGGCAACATGGCCTCTGAAAAAAGCAATGAGCTTCTAGTTGAAGTGGGTGAGAGGGAGGGGTAGAAAAGAGTTTTAGGGACTATGTCTTATTCAGCGTTATGTCTCATACATAGTAGGTGGTCATTAAATGTTTGCTGAATGCATGAAAACAGGATTCTTAATTCTTAGTCCCAATGAAAGTTCCATATTCACCTCCAACATTCATACTTTGATAACTAATTTATAATTTGGATCACACGCTTAACAAATCTACTTTAGAAAATAATTTGCAATTTATATCTTATAAAAGTATGACATCAGATTTCACGGTCTTATCCTATTCTTGTACGTGTTCCTTGGTTGCTGTAGTAACCAAGTTGCCATGGATTACACTGTGGGAGTTGTAAGGGTCAGCAAAGACCAGAGCCCTGTCATTCTTCATTCAAAGGCAATTGTCCCTGAAAAATGTGACTTGCTTCAATATTTAAGACCTGGGTACTGATATTAAACTAGAATGATACTTCTGTTAAAAACCAATAATTAACCTTGTCTTTAACTCTAGGTCACACTTTAATAGCAATTTCATAAAGTGGACATTCCTCTGTCTTTTATTCTTGAAGTCCTAGATAGGTTTTAAATAATACGTCTCCTGGAAAATACACGGGTAATCGTCGCAATTTATTTTATGTCATTATCTAAGCCCTTGAGACCTTACAATCCTAGCTCTTCTCTCCGAGGTAATTGCATACATCTTGGGAATGTGTGAGATGATGTTAATATTCAGGGCACCATTCCTTTGAAAGGATTCATAACCTACAATGGAACACTGTCTTGATGCCTCTCTGCAAAATTTATTTTTAGACAAGTATAGGGTATTTCCTTGCTAAGGAATAATTTTCCACAAATCACAGTCTTTGATGTCATGGATTCACAGTGCATATCCTAAATAGGAGTTTTAATTTCAAAGTAGGAATTATGCAACTTGATTATGTTATAATAAAAACTTTCAGATTATAAATTAAGACAGTTTTTGAGGTACATAGATGCCATTGTTCTCATAACACTTCTCACGTTTTTCTCCTCAATAAATTGTTTTAAGTTATTGCAGTGCCTTATGTTCTGTGGTAAGTAACATGCTTAAGCAGTCACTTAAATTTGCTAATACTAGTAGTGTGAAATTTTGGCACCCACCTGTCAAACATGTAAAACATTATACTCTTTTAACATGAGGGACTGCATGTTTCTCAAGAATTCAGGCTATTTGAAAAACTGCCTTAGAAAGTGATCAAATATTGTTAAAAGTCTTTTTTTTTTTTTTTTAAATAGCCAAATGCAAAGTTGAAGTGTATAAACTCCAGTAGAATTATTTCTATAAACATATTTGAAGTTTTAAACATCACATTAAAAAGTGAATTAATGACAAAATGTTTGGTTACTTAAAATGTAAGAATGAAAAAAGTTTTACCAAAGTTTAATAGGTAGATTATTTTAAAATTCCTCCTTTTAAAAATTATGTAAGTAATTTTTCTTACCTATCTTTCTGATTCTAATGATCAATAAAATTTTATGAGATGCCACATTCATTAAAATTGGAGAACATAATTATTGTTGTCAGGAAAGGAAATGATTCCAATTTACTCAGTTATTATAAATGTTGATTATATGACAAAAATTTTTTTTTTGAGAGAAAAAAATTTTATTCTTTCTATGAAATGCAGAGGGACCCAAGCCAAGACATTTTATTTACTTGAATGTCTAATTATCATTATAATTGAAAACCTTGCAAGTGAGTTATGCTGTTATTTATCTAATTTTGAGCTTAGATTCATATTTCAGCAAGAGTGCATAACACAGATAAACTTCGGAAAATAAGTCTCAAATTCATTACAAAAAGATTATCCCCTGCTTATATGCCCCTCCCTCAGCCATTTCTTCCTCTCTTTAACAAGTTTTAATGAAGACAAGCAGATTGACCATATTTTGATTAATAAACTGAAGGCCCTACTCATTATTTAGAGTTGTCAAAATTGCATTCATTTGGTTTCAGGGAATGAAAATAATCCATGGTTTTAAAAGAATATATGCTACTATTACTTCCTACACCCTAAAAATACCTAGCTTTTATAGATGTAGGATAGAAAAAGTTGTAGTATTTCTTCTTGATAGATGTTTACACAAAACATATATTCATACTGTGTGTGCATTCTTTAAAAATTAGCTTCAACAAATGTGGTCTTTGCAGACCTAACCTTCGTTCTCTTCTGTCCTCCTGCTGGTGTCTCCTCTTGTATACACGAGGCTCCCTTTGATGTCAATGGGAGATCCTTGAGCAGGCAGAAGGAGGTTATTTAGAGGCATAAAAAGGAACAAGAAAATCACATTGAAGGTTCACGTCAGTTAGCTGAGAACAAAATCAGCGTGCACCAACTATTCGTTATACCAACGTATTTATCAAAGGTACGTTTACACTTATTTTAATTATGGACATTTTATTGTCCTTTTTTCCTGTTAGGTACAAATCAGCTTTCCATCTTGTGCAGTTTCCTTTTTCACATTAGGGAAGAAGGAGAAAAATCAAACATGTTTTCATAAAAAACTAGTAACTCTTCAAAGAATTTCATTTTACTCAAAGGAAGTAATTTGATTGTCATCCAGATAAAAGTTCTTAGAGTTGAGCAAGCAGTATGTAAGATTAAGATGCTGCTAATTATATATTCCTTTTTTTTTTTTTTTTAAGTATGCTTTTCTTTTTCAACTTCTTCTTATTCCCTAGCCTTTCTCTTTCTTCTAGGCCTCTGCAGTGGCATTTTCTGAATGACATTTCAATAGAATTTCCAAATACAGTGTAACAAAGAGATCAAGGCCCACTGAGAAGATGGAGCAGATTTTTTTTTTCCTTTCAGGAAATGAATAGTTTTAATTATGTCTTTTCTGCCTACTCCATATAACCTCCCACCCTCCATCCCCACACCAAATCCTAATACAACAAACATAAAAACATGCCAGACCCATTTCTTCACACCTTTTTACCAACAAGGTTTAAAATCAGTTAGGTCTCCAAGTAGGTGCATTGTTCAGGGCATTTACAAAGTCTGGGGCCCCTGTTCTCTGCCAGCTCATTGCTGAGGGAGATAAGCAGACCTCCTACTGTTGAATTATGGTCTTGTTTTCGGTCATGCCCCAGGATCTATAGCAATCCCAACAACAGCTTGAAAAATGAACCTGTTTTTAAAGAAGGGCTGGCTGTTGCAGTGACTGACTACTAAGAAACCTCTGGTTATTCAGGTTTTCAGAAAGGGTCAACCCTTCATTTTCAGCTAGTCTTTTCAGCGTCCCCTTGAAAACTGTTAGAAGCAGTTATGTTAGCATTGATTCTACTTCTTTAAAACGCAAGTATAATTGCAAGGACAAGTCAATTATCTCATAGGTACACATTTTTCACATGGTGAACGAGCCAATTTGAAAAATCCTAAATCAAGACATTTAAACATTAAAGTTATTTTAATTCAGAAAAGACTTCTTCTTCTTCTTCTTCTTTTTTTTTAAATCAAGAGTGGCAAGCCTTAGTGAGTGCTTGCAATGTTGGCTTTTTAAATAGTAATAAAAAAAATTACCCCTAAGCTTGTACAAGTATTACACCAGAAAATGTAATCCCTTAAGAAACAAACTTGATATTTCCCCAACTTCCAGTGGAAATAAATATTTTATGAAAACAAATGTATTAAATTACAATTTCTTGGGAAAAACTCCAAATCCTCTTTTATTCAACAGTCTCTTCCAAAATTATGATAACTTTCTTTTTAAGTCGATATTTATATGTACAGGCATAATATAATATATACTGCCTACTTTGTAATATGCTTGTAATTTTATCTCCAAGACTCCTCTTGCCATTTCAGTCATGTTAGAGCCTTTGAATAAGCAAAACTCTATTACTTGGGATGAGGCAAGTGAACGTTCCCAGCCCCAGTTTCTTTCAGCTCAGAAATCATGTTAATATAAGTTTGTCTTCAAATCTATACTTTATAGAAAGAATAAAGAACATATGTACTGTTTGAAGCTGTTTACAACAGCTTTTACTTAAAACACAATCTCATGAATATAATAAGCATTAAATATAATGATAGATTGAAGAAACAAGGCACGGATTTAATAGATAAATACTGAGATTATATTTAGTACTTGCAAAATAATATACCGGCAGTATCTTATTTCAGTAAAAGAAAGAGTTAGGAAGAACAAAGAAATCAACAAACTCTACCTTTGATGCCCATTTGCCACTTTGCCATTTACTCAGGAGCTGTGGTAGCGTTGTGCCTAAGGCATTTGACTGCTAACCAGAAGCCTGGTGGTTCAAACCCACCAGCCACTCCTCAGAAGGAAGATGGGGCACTCTACTTCCTTAGTGATACTGCCTCGGAAACCCAAGAAGAGGTCGCTATGAGTCGGGTCCGACTCGATGGCACATAACAACAACAACAACATACATTTACTCTGTCCCTCTTGATTCTCCTATTTGCCTCTGTCTTTCTTGGAAGGAAGGTTGGGCAATCTTACTTCTGTAGTGATACTGCCTCGGAAACCCAAGGAGGGGTCGCTATGAGTCGGGGCCGACTCGAAGGCACAGAACAACAACAACATCTCTGTTCCAGTGTCCTGTGACCTCATACTGCTTTCTTGGATCTTAGCTGATTCTGAATTGCAAGCAATAGAAACTGACTTTTTCTAGTTATATAGGGTGGGATCTAATTTAAGAATATTAAACAGATCACAGAATTCTTGGGAAGGCTGTAAAACCATGTAAGGAAAAATGCCCCAAACCATACCACTAGAAGTAGCATAATGAGAAACCCACCTCTGATGCTGCTGCCGGCACAGTTTCTCTCCCATTGCCCTTTCTGTACTGGTAATTCTATTTTGCAACTACTGCAAAATCCTGTAGCTGCTGTTGATGCCACCAAAAACTGCTACCTCTAAACCAAAACCAAACCATACTCATTGCCATCAAGTTAACTGGCTATAAATCTATAAATCTTTATAGAAGCATACTGCCACATCTTTCTTCTGCATAGTGGCTGGTAGATTCGAACCATTGACCTTCTGGTTAGCAGTCCATGCCCTAACCACTGCACCACCAGAGCTTTGCAGCACCTGTTTCCTCATGTTGCTTGCTTCTGAATTGAAATCTTGTATAAGTCTATTTGATGGGTGAAACTTAGATCACATGTCTCTGTTCTTCTTGTACAGGAGTTGTTGTTATGTGCTGTCAACTCGCACCTGACTCATAGTGACCCCTCCTTGGGTTTTGAAGGCAGTATCAGTACAGAAGTAGATTGCCCAACCTTCTTTCCGAGGAGTGGCTGGTAGGTATGAACTGCCAGCCTTCTGGTTAGCAGTCAAGTGCCTTAGGCACAGAGCTCCTCTTGTACAGGAGAGCAGGAGAAAATCAAATATCCTGGGCTCTACTTTGATTAACACACTCCACTGTTAACTGAAATGTTGAAGGTTTCAGTTCACCCAGAAGCGCCTCAGAAGAACGGCCTGATGATCAAGCACTGAAAACCCTATGGAGCACAGTTCTACTCTGACACACATGGGGTTGGTGTGAATCAGAGGCTACTCCATGGTAACTGGTTTTGTTTTGGGTATGAATGTGAGGAGGCAGGGACTCTCTATATTGAAAATTCCTCCACCAAACAAGAGTTTGCAGAAATACTAGTCTCACAAATGTTCTCTGTAGGTGTTGAAAAGCCTCGCAATGATACCTCATGCCTAATGATTTCTCTATCCTTTCATCCATTCAATTATTCATTATTTTAACAAGCATTTATTGAGCATTTTCTGTGTGTCATGGAAGGTGCTGGGAGTTCTGGGTATCAAAACAAACAAGACACAGCTACAATATTAAGACATGTCATCTAATGAAGAAGAAAGACAAGTAGGGAGATAATTGCAACTCAGTGTGGTAAGTGCAATGCCTTAGCAAGGGCTGGAGTTGGCAAAGAGAATACTCATGAAATAGCCCGTGTCTTACCCTCCATTTCTCAGTCTTCCTTGAAATTAAGTTGGGCCCATGGGGCTAGTTCTAGCAAATGGACCATGAGGGATAGGCTGGAGCAGTTAAGAGCCACGGTGCCTCCTAAATCCTCGTCTTTCTTAGTAATGGAGACTTGAGGGCCTTGTGTTCCAGCTTATATGAATACAGACCAGAGAAAGGCAACCAGCCCCACAGTGAGCTTTTTTAAAACAAGAAATAAACATGTGTGTTAATCCAGTGAAAACTTTAGTGTTTGTCAATCACAGCAGCTAGCATTAATTCTCCTACTTAAAACATAGACTCAACCGAAAAAAACCAAACTTACTACTACTGAGTTGATTCTGACTCATATAGAGACCTCCATTGGGTTGCCAAGGCTGTATAAATTTACAAAAACAGACTGCCTCATCTTTCTTCCATGGAGCATCTGGTGGGTTCAAAGCACAAACCATTTATTTAGCAGCCAAATGTCTTAACCACTACCCCACCAGAGCTCCTTCTAAAATATAGGTTACACCTAATAAAAAACAAAAAAACAGTGAATCAGGAAACATAGAGGTTCTTAGAAAAAGAGAACTAGAAACTGTTCTCTTTAAATAACTCAGTGTAGTTAGAGCCAGATAGATGAGTCTGGAGAGGGAATCAGAGGCCAGATCTCTGAGGGCTTAGTCTGTCTTGTTAAGAATTTCTTTTTTTTCTTTGAGGCTCTGGGGAGACACTGAGGAATTTTAATACCTTTTCCACCTTTCCACCTGGGAAACAACTTACCAATATCCTTTTCAGAGCCCAGCAAATCTGATACACTAAAATCTGCTTTTTGCTAATAAAAAAAGATCGATCCTTCAGCTTTCTTGACTTTACTAGTTCACATATGAAATGCTTTAAATATTATACTATTAGTCCTCGAGTATAAGGCTTGTATAGGGCAATGGACAACTTTTGGAGAAATCTTGTGTTGCTGTTCAAATCATATGCAGCGTCTCATTTACTCATCAGATTATACATGGGACCAGTTTTGTGAGAAGGCCAAAGGTATAACATCAGTTAGATTTATAGACCTTTTAAAAGTTATGCTGAAGAAGCTAGACCAATTCACAATGGTGTTCTTCTAAGGTTTAAAGCATTTTATAAGGACTGCATGTTTTTCATATATAACACATGATCTATAGAGAATGAGTTTTCACCCTTAGGGGAAAAGAGATCACTGTTAAAGCTATATTTTATTGTGCAGAAAACACATACCTCCTAAATATTTTGAGTGAATGTTAGAGGAAACAATGTATTTTGAAATACTTCGTTTATTATAGCAAAAACATCATTGAACATTAAAATTATTTTAATATATGTATTTGATTAAATAGGAGCTCTGGTAGTGTAGTGCCTAAGGCACTTGACTACTAACCAGAAGGCTTGTGATTCAAACCCACCAGCCACTCCTCAGAAGGAAGGTTGGGCAATCTACTTCCTTAGTGATACCGCCTAGAAACCCCAGGAGGGGTCGCTATGAGTTGGGTCCAACTCAATGGCACATAACAACAACAACATTTGATTAAGTATCAATATTTTCTTGAGATAATTTCTACCTGAGGTCTAAACCTTCATTTTTATTACATCTTTCCCAAACAAGTTAAAAGTCATATATACTAAAACAAGTTTGATGTTCTCAGAATCTTCTGTTTAGCTATATTTAGTACCATCACTTCACTAAAGGATTAGCTTTGGAAAATGCCTTTAAGTTTAAATTGCCATTGAGTCGGATCTGACTCATAGAGACCTCTCCTTGGGTTTTGAAGGTAATATCGTTATGGCAGTAGATTGCCCAACCTTCCTTCTGAGGAGTGGCTGGTGGGTTTGAACTGCCAGACTTCTGGTTAGCAGTCAAATGCCTTAGGCACTATGCCACCAGAGCTCCAAATTCTATATAGCAACATACATTTTCTCATTGGCTTTGTGTAACTGAGGATGAATTAATGGGTATATTACTCAACAAGATTGTGCTTGGTAACAAACAACCCCAGAATCTCAAGGACTTGTATAAGGACTTATTTCTTATTCCCACTGCTAACCAGAAGGTTGGCAGTTCAAACTCACTATCCACTCCTCAGAGAAGACTGGGCAATCTACTTCTGCATAGATACTGCCTCAGAAACCCAAGAAGGGGTCGCTGTGAGTTTGAATCAACTCAATGGCAGTGAGTTTTAGTTTTTTGAGTATTGTTTGTTGACTGCATGTAGGCTGTGGCATGGCTTGGCTCTGTTCTGTATGTCTTCTTCATTTTTATATCTAGGCTAAAAGAGTGATCACTGTTTGTACTCTCTTGAATTGTTACCCTTAGTGGGGGAGAGGTATTTTAGTGTACTAAAGTGGAGATGAAAATTAACTTAAGGTTAGTTTGTAAACCAGCATATAAGGCAAAAAAATAGCATATGGTCAAAATTATTACCTTTGGGTTTAAGCCATATTGGTGACTTACATACCTTTTCTCCTTAAGAGCACTAGCTTCCAGGAATGGAAAAGAGCCGTGTTTCTAGTGTTGAACACCAGATGACATCATCAACTTGCATTGAAGGACCTTGTTGGATGAAAAAAAACATATCTGAATCAAAGACTCACACTCACAGTGGATGAGATCTTTATAATGTGAAAGATTAACAGGAACTGAGACTGAATGAGGCTTATTGAGGGGAATGGTCAGTATAAAATTGTATTATTTTTTTGTGAAAATTATATTATTATTTATTAGCTGAGATATTAAATGTTTGAATGATGCAACTCTGTGGCAATGTACCTAAGTTTCTTATTAGATTAGAGTGAAGTGATGTTATAAAGGTTAGACTATAAGCCTATTCCTATTGAAGATTGCTAGGATCTGTTCATTGCAATATCTGCTGTTATTTTTCCAGGACAGTGTCCATTTCGTGGTCTTAACTGTGATATCTCAAGAGGTGGGCAGGGTGCAGGAATAGAGTAAAGGGAAAAGGAAACCCCTGGGGTCTCATTGAAAACTGACTCTGTATGGACAGAAAGGTGACATTATGGGAAAACTAAAGAAACATTTTGTAGCATCTTCTTCTTCTTCTTTTTTTTTTTTTTTTGTCATGTTTTCCTCTTTGGCTAATAGTAGGACAATTTTCCTTGAAACACTTTTCTGTACATGCTCTTCTAGACACCTGGAGCATAAATGGTCTTTTATGAGTGGTCATGTAACCTTTCTTTTTTACAGTTTCTACAGTCTAGAGTCAAGAATAAGGAAAATTCCTTGTAAGTTGTCCTGGGTTTCCTTCTGACAAAGTGTATTTGGAAGATCATGGAAAGGAGAAGGAGATTTTGAGTGTTGGTAATTGTAGGCTTTTTTTTTTTTTTTTTTCTGTTTTTTTCCCTAATTGTTGGAGATATTGAGGTAAGGTGTTGATTTTGATTCTTTCTTCTTTTCTGATATATGGTTTTATTGCTGTAAATTGTCTTCTGAGCACTGCTTTTGCTGTGTCCCAAATATTTTGGTATGTGGTATTTTCATATTTGTTTGATTCAAGGAATTATTTAAAAAATTTCTTTTACTACCCAGTAGTTTTAAAGCAGGGTGTTATTCAGTGTTGAGTGTTAGTGAACATTTGATTGGAGTGGTTGTACAAACTTGATTACAGTCTAGGTTGTTATAAAAATGTGAAATTAAATGGTAATAAGAAACCCAAGCTGCACTGAAAGCATTGGTGAAAACCAAGGCTCCATGAACTGATGGAATACCAGTTGAGATGGTTCAACAAATGGGTGCAATATTGGAGGGACTCATTCATCCACACCAAGAAATTTGGAAGACAGCTACTTTTGCAACTGACTGGAAGAGATCCATATTTGTGCCCATTCCAAAGAAAGAGGATCCAACAGAATCTGGAAATTATCAAACAATATTAATATCACCTGCATGTAAAATTTTGCTGAAGATAAGTTGAAAGTGGTTGCAGCAGTACATTGACAAGGAACTGCCAGAAATTCAAGCCAGACTCAGAAGAGGATGTGGAAAGAGGGATATCATTGCTGACATAGGATGGATCTTTGCTGAAAGGAGAGAATACCAGAAAAATATTTACCTGTATTTTATTGACTATACAAACTCAATTGACTGTGTGGATCATAACGAATTATGGGAATTGCAGCTTAATTCTGCCTATGCAGAAACTACATAGATCATGAGGCAGTCATTTGAATAGAAAAAAAGGGATACTGTGTGGTTTAAAATCAGGAAAGGTGTGGTCAGTGTTGTATCCTTTCACAATACTTATTCAATCTGTATGCTGAGCAACTAACCTGAGAAGCTGGACTATATGAAGAACAATGTGGCATCAGGCAAGTTGGGATATACAGGTGACACAACCTTGCCTGCTGAAGGTGAAGAGGATTTGAAGCACTTACTGATGAAGATCAAAGACTACAGCCTTCAGTGTGTGTTACACCTCAACATAAAGAAAACAAAAATTCTCACAACTGGACCAATAAGCAGCATCATGATAAATGGAGAAAGGATTGAAATTGTCAAGGATTTAATTTTTCTTGGATCCACAATCAAAACCCAAGGAAGCAGCAGTCCAGAAATCAAAGGATACATTGGGCATATCTGCTGCAAAAAGAAAAAGTATTCAAAAGCAAAGATGACGATTTGAGGACTAAAGTGAGCCTGACCCAATCCATGGTATTTTCAATCACCTCATATGCATGCAAAAGCTTAACAATGAATAAAGAAGACTGAAGAAGAACTGCTGCATTTGAATTGTGGTGTTGGTGAAGAATATTGAATACACTGTGCACTGGCAGAAGAATGAACAAATCTATCTTGGAAGAAGTACAGCCAGAATGCTTCTTAGAAGGGAGGATGGTGAAACTGTGTCACATACTTTATACATTTTATCAGGGGTCACCAGTCTTTGGAAAAGCACGTCATACTTGGTAAAACTGAGGATCAGCAAAAAAAAAAAAAAGGTAGACGCTCAAAGAAATGAATAGACATAGTGGCTACACGTTGGGCTCAAACACAGCAACAAATGTGAGGATGGTGCAGGATTGAGCAGGGTTTCATTTTGTTGTACATACGGTTGTTATGTGTCAGAACCAACCTGAAGGCACCTAACAACAATATAGCTTATAATTGATTGAACTTCGCAGTTTCTAAGGGACCTCCATTTACATTTAATACCTCATGGGAGATTTGATAGGGGCTGGAAGATTAAGGAGGGGCTGAGGGATGAAAGATAACACTGAGGGCAAAGAGGAGGCTTAACAGGAGTGAGGAAATAAGAGATTATAATAGAGAGGGAATTTCTGAATTTAAGATCTTGGAAGTGGAGCAGTTCCAGTTAACGATGAGGCCCAAGATGTGGTGGTGAATGTGGATGCTAAAGAGGGTGATGATCACTGTATGTCACTGAACTGTGTGTGAGTCTAGAGGTTTTTGCAAGGATCATTAAAGTGAATGTTTGCTAGGACATTGATGGAGGACATTGGTAATCCAAGAGTTCAAATCCTCAAGGAATGTGGGCAGAGAAGTGAAAGTCACTGGAGGATAGCAACATAGATAAGAAAAGAATTGTCTAAGTGAATGGTATGGAGTTCAAAAGAGAATAGTTGTCAAAAAGAATAGAACAGGGGTCAAGAGGTGACAGTAGTCTATTTGCCTCGTTTTGGAAAACTGAAAGGGGTAACTCAGATTCCTATTTAGTTTAATGAGATAACAGAGTACTGGAGGAAAAGGATCATGCTGTTCCAGAGGATGTTGACAGAAGAATGAAGATTCCAGAGGGAAAGGAACTGAGGTGATGATACATGTAAACAAACAAACAGAAAACATATGGGAGGTGTGAAGAAATCAGATAAAAGCACCAAGTTTTCCAGGTTGGTTAATTTGAACTTCTAGCCATTTCACTCAAGAACCCATGTTCCTACCATTTTTCCTCTGACTAAACTCAATTATATTGGATTGCTCTCAGTTTAATTCCAGGGCTTTGAACTGGTTCTTCCTAGTTTAGTCATGGCTGAAGAAGCAAATAGGAAAGGACCTAAATTTACAAAATGTGAGTGTGTCAGAATGGAAAAAAAAATTATGGGACAACTCCCTGCTAGAAACTAAACCTCCTTCTTAGAAAACAAGGTCAGTGTTGTGTTCAGGCAACCAAATCTCTTCATTGGCAGAGTTGGCAACAATGTTGCCCCTCTCAAGGATGATGACAGACTGCATAGCTTTAAATGTGCCTCACTCTTCACAGTCTTGGTAATAATCTGATGTCCTACATTTGGTTGCTGCAAGAGCTCACTATGCCTCTTCCAAATCTCCCAACCAACACTGTCTGCAATACCACACATTAAACAAATGTTATTAGAAACTAAAACATTTATATATATATTATCTACTATATGAATAAAATATAATTATAATCTATTTCAATTAGGCTGTGCTCTCATTACTCCACCACATTTACTTTTGTGATGCAGTGGTAGAATTCTCTGCTTCCATACTGGAGACCTAGTGCCTAAGGCATTTGACTGCTAACCATCCAGAAGGCTGGCGGTTCAAACCCACGAGCCACTCCTCAGGAGGAAGACTGGGCAATCTACTTCCATAGAGATACTGCCTCGGAAACCCAAGGAGGGGTTGCTATGAGTCACAATAGACTCGACTGCAGTAATTAAGTTTTTTGGTTAGGTTCAATTCTCAGCCAATTAACCTCATATCTGTCATGTTGTAGTTAGATGCCGTCAAGTTGGTTCTGATTCATGGCGACTCTTTGCACAACAGAATGAAACACTTCCTCGTCCTCACCATCCCCACAATCTTTTTATGCTTGAGTCTATTGTTGTAGCCACTATGTCAATCCACCATGTTGAGAGTCTTCTCCTTTTTCACTGACACTCCATTTTACCAAGCATGATATCCTTCTCCAGGGATTGACTCTTTCTAAAAACATTAGACAAAACCTGGCTATTCTTGCTTCTAAGGAGCATTCTGGCTATACTTCTTCCAAGAGGTATTTGTCAGTGGAAGCTCGCATGTTGCTATGATGCTGAACAGGTTTCAGCAGTGCTTCCAGACTAAGATGAACTTGGAAGAAAAGCCTGGAGATCTACGTCTTAAAATCAACTAATGAAAACCCTATGGATCACAGTGGCCCAATTCCCAGCTGATCATGGGGATGGTACAGGGCCAGACAGCATGTCATTCAATTGTACATGGGGTCACCAGGAATCAGGGCCAACTTAATGGCAGCTGACAACGATAATAACAGTCACCAATAATCTCCATGTTGCTAGAACTACTGGACATCTCCCAAAACATAATCTTTCTTGACTTTTCTGCAGCGATTTCCAGGTTGATTATTCCTGAGATGGGCTTTTCTATTAACTTCTGTTGTGTCTTGTCCTTCTGGTTTTCCATTTCCTTGTTGTTATACTATTAAATTTTTCTTTGCTTGCTTATCCTACACCAGTGATTTCAGCCAGGGGTGATTTTGATTTCCAGGAGACATTTGGCAATGTCTGGAAGCATTTTTTGTTGGTTACACTTTGTTGTTGTTGTTGTTATGTGCCGTCGAGTCGGCCCCGACTCATAGCAACCCCTCCTTGGGTTTCCGAGGCAGTATCACTA
>NW_006921642.1:8058950-8059744 GCF_000298275.1 Orycteropus afer afer
TCGGCCCCGACTCATAGCAACCCCTCCTTGGGTTTCCGAGGCAGTATCACTACGGAAGTAGGATTGCCCAACCTTCCTTCCGAGGAGTGGCTGGTTAACACTTAGGAGGATGTTATTGGCAGTAGTTGGTAGAGGCCAGGGATTCTGCTTTATACCTCACAGTGCACAGGCTAGTCCCCACAACAGCAACAAAAAGTTATGTGGCCCAAAATGGTAGAAGTACTGATGGTTGAGGAGTCCTATTCTAAACTAACCTTCTCTAATAAAAGATCTCAGGAGTCTGTTTTTTTTCTCTTCTCCTTTTACATTCTCCCCTTGGATCAACTCATCTTTTCTCATGGTTTTAAATGCCATATATTTACCAACAAATCACAATTTTATATTTTCAGATCGATAAATCACTTTTCTGACTTCTAAATTTGCATTAAATTCTTACTTGAAAGTTGCACTTTGATATCTTAGAGGCATCCAAACATAGTGTTTCAACAATTATTTGACTAAAAAGCAGCAAAGGTGAAAACTATTGCACACACAATCCTGCAATTATACTAATAACAATAATCTATGAGTGGGTACATAGATAGACACTCAAGCTGAACAGGGATGGAAAGGCAAAAAGAGAAAAAAATTTGACCAATCATTCTAAATATACTCCTCTTCCTATAATTCTCATTTCAGAAAAAGCTAACACTATCATGTTGTTCAAACCAGAAGCTCATATGTCATTATTATTATTTTTTTTATTTATTGTGATTTGGGTGAAGATTTACAGAGCAAATTCACTTTCCATACAG
>NW_006921642.1:8063237-8072574 GCF_000298275.1 Orycteropus afer afer
TGTATCCTTCCCTTCAAGGCTCAGGGGTCCAAGATTATCTTCTGTGTCTGTGTTAATTGGTTTCCCTTTTCTTTGTTGAAGAGCATCTGTGCAGTCCTTCTGCCCAGTCCACCATCTTGTCGGAACTCCTCATATGTCATTATTGAGACCACATTTGTACAACCCAGTTCCCTATATGTGTAGTGCATCACCAAGACCTGTTGATTCTATCTTGAAAATAAATCCTGAATCAGGCTGCTTCTTTCCATTTTACTGCCACCACCCTAGTCAAAGCCGTTATCACCTCTTACCTGGACCAATGTAATTGCCTTCTTACTAGTCTCCAGGTATCCATTTTGCTCCATTCTAATCCATCCTCTAAACAGTATCTAGGTGGAAATTTTTAAAATGTAAATTGGACCGTGTTACATCCATTGCACTTGGAATACAAATCTAAAATTCTCAATATGGCCTATAGGCTCATTTTACAATCCCTTCCTTGATCATTCAGGATGTCTGTATCTGTTTCCTCTGCCTAGAAGACTTGATTCTTCACTTTTGGACTAACTAATATCTATTCATCCTACAAGATTCAGCTTAAATTTTACTTCTTTAGGTAGGTATTCCTTAATGCCCCCATCCAAGTTAGTTCACAATACCCTGTGCTTTTTACTTCCTGGTATTTATAGCAATTGTCAATTATATATTTAGTTTGCAGAGTTTTAAGATTGAATGTTTTCCTTCCCAGCATAGTTTGTAAGCACCATAAAGACTGAGGTTATGTCTTTTTGTTCATAACTCTAGCACCAGTGCCTATACAGTGATCGTAGTTGAGTGTTTAAATATATATTGAATGAATATCAAGAAGAGGGAATCATCAATTTCTCTGTTCTCTTTTGTCTTCACTTTTGATGACTTCTTTTTTTCAAAAAGGAGCAGTTTGATCATCGTCTCACTGGTGTTTCTAGATAGACAACCACAGGCAGAGAAAACAAAGCTGTTGAAGGGGAAGCTGGGGAATCAGGAGGGTTATCCATCAGGTATGCAACTCTTCACTATATCATCATATCAGTGCATGATTTAAATGTGTTCTTCAGGAAGATGGCAAGTGACTATGTACCATTAACTTTTTATGGTTGCTTGTTATTAATCCGCAAGGGTATGTATTTGAATGCCACTGGAAGATTCTTTGAAATAAAAATTTCATGGAAATTGCACATTTGCCTCAAAAAGGCCAAACATGCATAGACTCAATAAGTGAATGTGAATTTTTTATGCTTTTACTTGGCATTATATCAACTTACTTTGGCATTGCAAGTTATTTCATGCTGATCAGAAAAGACTGTATGAATGCGTGCGTGTGTGTGTAGATATATGTATGTCTATATGTTGCTCTCGTTAGTTGCCCTCAAATCATCTCCCACTGATAGCAATCCTATGTGTGCAGAGCAGAACTGTGCTTCATAGGGTTTTCAAGACTGTGACCTTTCAGAAGGGGATCGTCAGACCTGTCTTCCTAGGTACCTATGAGTGTGTTTAAACTGCCAACTTTTTGGCTAGTAATTGGGTACTTAACCATTTGGGCCATCCAGGGACTCCATATGTATGTATATTATGTAAAAAAACAAAGAAATTACTATCAATAAATTCAAGTGACTTAGCATAGAATATTCTTCAAAACAAGAAGTCCCTGAAAAGGACAAAGCAATAAATTTTTTTGGGGGGAGGTGGGGGTGGGTGAGGAAAGGGGAATAAGGGGCCAGGTAGGTGTATGTGTGTCAAAATGTTAGTTTGTACCGCATTACAGATAGCAACGTCTTCATTTGGACTGGAAGAATCAAGGAGAAAGAGTTGTATCAGTCTTTCAATAGCCTCCACTGATCCATTAAACTTAAAATAGATTAATCTCCAGAGACAGTCAACTTCCCGGACACAGCAATTACAGTGAAAAATGGCAAGTCCAAGACATCCATTTAATGCAAACCTACCGCCCAATATAGCTACCTATATAATTCTAGCTTTCATCCTGTGCAGGCCAGCATCTCCATCTCTGCTGCCAAAGCATTCAATGCCAACTTCTTCTCTAGCCTCAAAAGGCAGAGAAGAATGAATATCGGCACTTTGCAAGATGCTCATCTGGAAATGAGGCAAACTTAGAATACCTTGAAAATACTACAACAACTATAGCATTTTTTCCCCCCTAAATTTTATTTTGTTTTGTTGTTGAGAATATATACAGTAAAACAGACCAATTCAACAATTTCTACACGTACAATTTAATGAACTTGATTACAATCGACAAGTCATGCAAATGTTCTCACCCTCTTTTCTGAGTTGTTTCTCCCTCATTAATGTAAACTGACTGCCCTTTAAGGTTCCTATTTAATTTTTCAAGTTGCTGTTTGCAATTTGATCCTAAATAGAAAGTTCTTAAAACAGCATAATGCTCAGGGTAGATCTTTCTTACTTATGCTAAACTGTTTGGTTTTAAGATGACTTTAGGGAATATTTTTGATTTAATGTTTAAAGATTATCTCAGGACAGTGGTTTCAAGAGTTTATCCCCTTGAAAGTCTGGAGTCCATGAGAATTTGAAATTCTGTTCTGAATTTTCCCCCTTTTGACCAGGATGTTTCCTTGGAATCTTTGATCAAAATGTTCATAATGGTAGCTGGGCACCTTCCAGTTCTTCTGGTCTCATGGCCCAAAGGGCAGTTGTTCATGGATTCTATTAGCCACACATTCCATATCCTCCTCCTCCTATTCCTGATTCTCCTTCTTCCTCTGTTGGTTGCTCCAGGTGAGTAGAAATGAATCATTGTGACTTAGTTAGCTACTTGCAAGCTTTTAAGACCCCAGGAACTACGTAATGAACTAGAAGGTAGAAGGAAAACACTAAACATGTTATTAGGCCAATTAACTGGGATGTCTCATGAAATCATGACCCTAAACCTCCAAACCGAGGAATTAAATTCCATGAGGCCTTAGTAGCTACTCTTTTTTATTGTTGTCATAAATACATCTATCACACAACTTTTGCCAGGTATATAACTTGTTGACAGAAATGACATCAAATTATAATAAAACCCAAGAAAATAAAATTTGGAGTAGTTAAAACATACTAAGGTGATTGAACCATGGACAGTTAGCTTTAAGACACTGCTACAATGTTTAGACCAGTAACTCCAAATTTAAGGAATCAAAGCAAAGAAACATGATTAAATCGTCTAAGTTTGTTGGGTGAGAGATATATTCTGAAACAAAATCCATCAGATTTGATAAGAGTAAAGTTGGATTCATTTTTAAGTGGTAGACTTCAAATAAATTTTTATATGCTACATAGAAAATCGTGGGTGTGACACACAGTATATTCACTTATTCTTAAAGCTAATATTTATTGAGATCTATTAGAGCAAATTATATGCTTTGCTTCCAAGGATTCAAGGAATGTCAGAGCTGAAATGATAATTTAGAGATAATCAAGTCCTATCCCCCTTCCCTGATTTTACAGATAAAGAAATTGAGAGCCAGAAAGATAAGTATTTTGTCTGTCAGATTGTGTTAGAGTACTTACTAAAGCACACTATTATTCCTCTGAAAAAAAATGTGCAAAGTGCCTAATCCAGGTAGTAGCAAAGTCCCAGGGCATCTGGCTACTCTTCAAAGCCTTTTAAAGTCTTGCGCATTTTCACTGGACTGCTGGCTGCTAAACTCTTCTGGAATATGTCAGTTTGTTATTCTTCAGGGCATTGTGCAAGACCCATCGCTTAAGGCTAGTATTCCCAAGTGTATGTGGATGGATTGAAATGTTCTGCTTGTTATAAAAGGGTACGTGCATTTTAATTCAATTTATTTTTAATATTTAGAGGACTTCTAAAAGTCTAAAATATTTTTATGTTATCTATATACATGGAACTATTACAATTGAACACAATAGATCATTATAAATAATTTAACTTTAAATAATGAAAATATGCCTGACAGCCAAATCTAAGATTAAATAAAAGACTTACTTTTCTCCTTGATTTATGTTTCTCTGTTCTCTTCCAATTCCTCATTTGCAAGCCAAGTTATATACTGTTAGCCAATAATTGTATATTTTATATTCAACACATTTCATTTTTTTTAGACCTACTAAATATCATTTACAACTTTCCATGACTTATTTGACTGTTTCTTATCAATCTTTGATCCGTAATTGCTTTCTCACACTTCTTGTTGGTTAATCAGAATCTGCTCCATTGAAGCAGTCACATTGCTGCAAAGCTCTTTAATCATTATATTGAATTAATGCAATTATATGCCCAATGCACTAGAATTTTCACCTAAGTGCTTGTATTTATAGCTTCCATTGCCTCTTTAGTATCTTTTTTTTTTTTTTATTAAACCACCAAAGACAGGAAGATTTCTAATATTATGAATCCAACAGTTATTATTACCATTAAGAAGACATGGAAAATAATATCTAAAATTTATTGAGTGCTTACTACTACATGCCACACATGAATCTAAGCATTTTTAATGTGTTTGTTCATTTGATCTTCACAACATCTTTTGACGTGGATACTATTATAATTATCATTACTTTGCAAATGGGGAGACTGAGGTCCAAAGAGGTAGAATGATTTGCTCAAGGTCACAGTTAATAAGTTCAGTGCTACTAATTAAACACAGGCTGTCTGACTCCAAGGGACTCTGGTGGAGACTCGGCTGCTAACAAAAAGATCTGTGATTTGAAATTACCAGCCAGTCTGTGGAAGAAAGATGAGGCAGTCTGCTTCTATAAAGATTACAGCCTTGGAAACCCTATGAGACAGTTCTACTCTGTCTTACAGGATCACTATGAGTTGGAATCAACTCGATGGCAGTAGATTTTTCTCTGACTCCAAAACCTGTCCTCTAGACCACTAACCAAATGGATAAAATATTAAACTTGTAATGAATTTTTAAGTAAAATTATACTTATTGATATTACTAACATTTTTTAAAGTAAGTCATTTAAGTTTCAGTATGTTTAGATAGTACTCAGGGGAAAAAATAGAAAGCAGCTTAGTATTTTGCTCTTAAACCCCCAGACTCAGTAGACAATTATAACATCAAAAGTTTGTGATATTTTTGTAGATATTCTCATATTCAGGAGATACCAAGGGCAAATTCCCAGTCCTTTGATGTCTAAATATGACAAGATCTGAGGCATATTTATTTTCCCAGTTGCCATCAAGTTGATTCCGACTTATGGCGAGTCCATGTGTTTTAGAGTAGTACTGTGCTTCATGGAGTTTTCAATGGCTGTGCACTTTCAGAAGTAGATTGTCAGAACTTCCTTCCAAGGCACCTCTGAGTGGATTTGAACCTCCAGCGTTTTGGTTTGTAATTGAACACATTAGCCATATGTGTCACTCAGAGACTTCATAGACCAGTGCCTTAAAAAAATTGTTTGTTTTATTTGTTTTTTCAGTCAGGGTTCAAGCCTATTGCTGTGTTGGCCACAGCCTACATGCTTTTCTGTCATGGCCAAGGTGGGGATGTAATGACAGAAGGTTAGTAACACCAGTGTTTCTTTTTCTCATTTTATGAGTCTGAGGCTTAATGGATTACTCTGGGAACTAAGGAAGCACTGTTTTCACTTAGGATGGGTATCTAAGATAATTTCCATTAGTTGAGAGTAGTTTCCAAACTACATTTCACCATCAGACTCCTACTGTCAGTGACTTATTTATGTGATAATCCCAGCATGCGGCAAGCAATGACAAAGGTCCTTCACTTCTTCTTCTTCTTCTTATTTTTAAACTGATTTGGGTGAAAGTTTAGAGAGAAAATTGGTTTTCCATTCAGCAATCCATACATACTCTGTTTTGTGACATTCACTGCACTCCCCACAATGCAAAAGCATTCTTCCCACTTCCTCCCTGTGCCCACTCCTTCCCTTCATCTTTTCTTCGCATCCCCTTCCTCCTTCCTAGCCTTATCCCTGGGCAAATACTGCCCTCTTGATCTTATATATTTGATTGTTCTAATGACTGCATACCCTCCTGGTATTACTTTTCACCTTTTAGGTCTGTCTCTTGACTGGTTGAAATTTGAGCCACAGGGGTTAATTTCAGTTTACGGTTTGTAGGATGTTTAAGGGCCATAATCTTGGGGGTGCCTCCAGTATTGATCTGACCAGTAAGCCTGTTTTTTTTTTTTTTGTCATTTTGGATTTTTTTCCACATTTTTCTGTGACTCTATCCGGGACCATCTATTGTAATTCCTTTCAGAGCAGTCAGCTATGGTAGCTGGTCACCATCTAGTTCTTATCTCAGAGTTGTGGAGACTGGGGTTCCCATTGTCCATCAGTTCTTTGGACTAATTGTTTCTTGCGTCTTTGATTTTTTTCACTCTTCTTTGCTGTAGACGGAGAGATCAATAGTTGCACACAACTCACAAGCCTTTAAGACCCTGGTTGCTACTCACCAAAGTACTATATAGAACATTGTCTTTGTGGACTCTGTTATGCCAATTGATCTTAGTATCCCTCAAGACTATGGTCCTGAGTCCCAAGGCCCAGGGACTCATTCCCTCAAGGTGTTTGATTATGACTAAGAAATTTTCATAACTTTGTCCCCTATATGCTCTACTACATTCATGGATATATTTGAAGCACATAAAAATACATATGTAGAGATATGCTCTATCAAACCTATAGACATTTGTGAATGTAGTCCCGTTCACCTTCCCACCCCTGTTCAGCTTGAGTGTATATCTATGTATACACCTGTAGATTATTGTTATTACAATTATTGCCAGACTGTGTATGTAACAGTATTCACCTTGTTGCTTTTAACTATTGTGCTTCTCCCTGTGTCTTCTGCACCCTCGATCACTTTGTATTGACCTACCCCTTATTGGATATTGCCTTTCCCTTATTGTATATTAACTTATGTAAGTAAGTTAATACATATCTACCCTCTAGTTTGTGATTTACCTTCCCTTCCCCTCCTACTGCTGGTAAACTTCAAAGAATTATTCTTTCTGTGTGTAAACCTTTTCTTAACTTTTTACAGTAGTGGTCTCATAAGATATTTGTCCTTTTGTGATTGACTAATATTATTCAGCATAAAGTTCTCTAGGTTCATCCATGTTATGAGATGTTTTGCAGATTCATCATTAATCTTTAATGTTGCTTTAATATTCCATTGTGTGTCTATATCATAGTTTGTTTATCCATTGATGGACACTTAGGTTGTTTCCATCATTTTGCTTTTGTGAAAAAATGCTCCGATGAACTTGGGTATGCATGTATCTGTTCATGTCATGACCCTCTAGGATATATACCTACTATTGGGGTTGCTGGATTATTTGGTATTTCTATTTTCAACTGCTTAAGGAAGCACTATACCACTTTACAGGAGCTCTGTGGCATAGTGCCTAAGGCATTTGACTGCTAACCAAAAGGCTGGTGGTTCAAACCCATCAGCCACTCCTTGGAAGAAGATTGGGCAATCTACTTCTGTAGTGATACTGCCTCAGAAACCCAAGGAGGGGTCGCTATGAGTCAAATAGACTCGATGGCAGTGGGTGTTCTTTGAGTTTATGGTTTTAGGTTTTACATTTACATTTTTGATCCATCTTGAGTTAGTATTTGTATACAGTATGAGATATAGTTTCTGTTTCTTTCATTTTTCTGCAAATGAATATCCAATGTTGCCAGCATCGTTTGTTAAAGAGAATGTCTCTTTCCTAATTAATGAATTCTGGTCCTTTGTCAAAAATCAGCTGTCCATGGATGGATAGATTTGCTTCTGGGTTCTCAGTTCTGTTCCACTGGTCTATGTGCCTGTCATTGGACCAAAAGCAGGCTGTTTTGACTATTGTGGTTGTAATTTTGAGGTTGTGGAGTGTGAGGCCTTTTATTTTGTCCTTCTTTAGTAGTGTTTTGCTTATTTGGGTTCTCTTTCCTTTCTATATAAAGTTGGTGATTAGTTTCTCCCTCTCATTAAAGAATGATGATGGATTGAGATTGCATTATATATGGAGATTGCTTTGGGTAGTATTGCCATTTTTATAATGTTAAGTCTGCCTATCCATGAGCATGGTATATTCTTTCATTTGTATAAGTCTCTTGGATTCTTGTAGTAGTGTTTTGTAGTTTTCATTGTATAGATCTTTTGTATCTCTGGTTAGATTTATGCTTATGTACTTCATCCTTTGGGTGGCTATTAAAAAATGATATTGTTTTCCTGATTTTCTTTACAGAGTTCTCTTCATTAATGTAATCAGACTGATTTTTGCATGTTGATCATGTATCCTGACACTTTGCTGAAGCTTTCTATTAGTTCTAGTAGTTTTTCTGGTTGAATCCCTAGGATTTTCTAAGTATAGGATGATATCATCAGTGAGTAGAGATAGTTTTACTTCTTCTTTGTCAATTTGGATACCTTTTATTTCCCTTTCTTGCCTTATTGCTCTGGCTAGGACTTCCAATACAGTATTGAAAAAGCATGGTGAAAAAAGACATCCTTGTCTAGTTCCTGTTTGCAAAAAGAATGTTGCAATGCTGGCTGTTGGTTTTGTGTATATGCCTTTAATTATGTTGAGGAATTTCCCTTTTATTCCTATTTTGCTGAGTATTTTTTTTTTTTTTTTGATCAAGAATGGATGTTGGATTTTGCCAAATGGCTTCTCTGAATCAATTGATAAGATCATGTAGTTCTTTTCCTTTGTTTTATTTATGTGGTGGATTACATTGATTGTTTATCTAATGTTGAACCATCTTTGGATACCTGGTATGAATTCCTCTGGGTTGTAATGTATTATTTTTTTTGCCTACCATTTTGTTGAGAGTATTTGCATTGATGTTCATGAGGGATATTTGTCTTTAATTTTCTTTTTTAGTGATGTCTGTGTCTTATTTTGGTATCAGGATTATGCTTGCTTCATAGAATGACTTTGGTAGTATTCAGCCCTTTCATATGTTCTGAAGTAGTTTGAATAGTATTAGTGTCAGCTCTTGTCTGAATGTTTGGTAGAATTTACCAATGAAGCCATTCTGGGTCAGGACTTTCACTGTTGTTGGGAGGGTTTTTTTTTTTTTTTTTCCTTTTCTTTAAATGACCCATCCAGTTTCTTCTTTCTTTGATGGTTTTGTTCCAATTTTCTACCTCTGATTGTGGTAACTTGGGTAGGTAGTTCTAGAAATATTTACATTTCTTCTAGGTTTTCAAATTGTTGGAGTACAGTTCTTCATAGTACCCTGATATCCTTTTTATTTCAGATTGTTCTGTTGTGATATCACCTATTTCATTTCTTTCTTTCTTTCTTTTTAATGCATTTTAGTGAAATACACAAAACTAAAGTGACATGGGTCTATATATATA
>NW_006921642.1:8072674-8078343 GCF_000298275.1 Orycteropus afer afer
TGCTGTATTCTCTCCTCTCCCCTCCCACTCCTGGTAACCAACAAAGGAAGTTCTCTTCCATATATAAACCTTTCCTTGACTTTTCACAATAATGAACTAATACTATATTTGTCAGTCTGGGATTGACTTATTTCACTCGGCATAATGTCCTCCAAATTCATCCATGTTATGTGGTGTTTTGCAGATTCTACATTATTCTTTAGGGTTGCATAGTATTCCATTGTGGGTATGTACCACAGTTTGGTTATCCATTCTTCTGTTGATATACACATAGGTTGTTTCCATTTTTGCTATTATAAATAGTGCTGCGATGAACATGGGTGTGCAAATATCTGTTCTTGTCCTGACTCTCACTTCTTTAGGATATATACCCAGTAATGTGATTGCTGGGTCAAATGTGTTTCTAATTTCAGCTTTTAAAGGAATCTCCATACTGTTTTTCACAGTGGTTGTATCATTTGACAGTCCCACCAGCAGTGTATGAGAGTTCCAATCTCTCCACATCCTCACCAGCATCTGCCATTTTCTGTCTTGTTGAACTTTGCCAATAGTGCTGGGGTGAGATGGTATCTTATTGTTGTTTTGATTTGCATCTCTCTGATGGCTAATGATCATGAGCATTTCTTCTTGTATTTGCTGGCTGCCTGAATATCCTCTTTGGTGAAGTGTCCATTCATGTCTTCTGCCCATTTTGTAACTGGATTGTTAATCTTTTTGTTGTTGAGGTGTTGGAGTTTTCTATAAATTTGAGAGATAAGTCCCTTGTCAGATATGGAATTATCAACAGATATGAATTGGTTGCTGTCATTTTGTTTTGTGCTTTTTCATGATATTGATTTCTTTGCTCCATATAATTTTCTGTGCTGCACTCATGTTGTTTATGAGTCATGTTATCACTTCCTTCTTTGCTATTGTTTTAGTATTTGCTAAATATTTGTGCTGGTCCTTTTTTTATTTTGATGGGAAGGTTTATAATTTTTCTTTGAGGTTACCCTGTGATTTATAATTTCTTCCCAAGTTTAGAACAGTCAGTTCTATCTTGTAGTTGTCTTGATTTGCCTACCATTTAGAAGTTCTGTAACTACACAGTATTTTTCCTCTTTTTGGTTTGTAGTTGTCTTCATTTGTCAATTGATGTCTCTGGTTCCCTGTTTACAATATTATAGGCTTATTTACTTTGGATACTTCCATAACTGACTTTCACCTGTTGGGGAAAGTAAGAAAAAATAGAAAGGGGATGGGGGGGGGAAGGAGGTGAGGGGAGACCTAGGAAGAATGAAAAAAGGAAAAGGAAAAAGAGAAAAAGATTACAAACAAACAAAAAACCAAAATAAAAATGCGGCAAAGTACTGGTGTAAGTGATAACCACCAATCACAGCTGTGGTGAAAATGTGGCCCTCATGGCCCTCACTCCATGTTGTTGTTGTTGTTTTGCCGTCGAGTCGGCCCCGACTCATAGCAACCCCTCCTTGGGTTTCCGAGGCAGTATCACTACGGAAGTAGGATTGCCCAACCTTCCTTCCGAGGAGTGGCTGGTGGGTTTGAACCGCCAGCTTTCTGGTGAGCAGTCAAGTGCCTTAGGCACTATGCTACCAGAGCTCCTTAGGAGCATGCAATACTGAGTACAGAGGGTCAGGGGCCACACTATGGAACACAGAAGTGATAGTGAGGCGATGTACCCTCTCAGCTGGATCCAAAAAAAAAAAAAAAAAAAAAGAAAGGTGGATGGAAGTGGAAAAAAAGAAGAAGAAAGGAGTGGTGAAAAACAAGGAGAGGGAAGAGGGAAGGACTGAGAAGAAGGGAAGAGAGAGAGAGAATACAGCTGGTGCAAGTGTAAGCTGCCAAACACAGTTGCAGCAGGAATGTAGGGCTCACTCTGGGAGAGATAAGGCCACTGTCTATGGAGGGGTGTTGGTGGGTGCAGCTTAAAGTATTTTTGTGATTTCCTCTTATCAGTCAGTGTGAGGAATAATCTGACCCATCTTAAAATGAAATTTGTTTAGGTTTTTGTCCATTTCATTGGTACTGCTGTAAGCTACAAAAAGGGAATGGAGTCATTATTCTTTTAAAAACTAACACTAAATATTTATTATTACCAATCAATAAATAAGATTTTTCCACTGTTTAAGTTACTCCAAAGGAGCTCTGGTGGCATGATTGTTAAAGCATTTGGCTGCTAACCAAAAAGTTTGGCAGTTTGAACCCACCAGCCACTCTGTGAGAGAAAAATAAAGTGGTCTGTTTTTGTAAAGATTTAGAGTCTTAGAAACTCTACGGAGTGCTTTTACTCTGTCCTAAAAGGGTCACTATGACTTCATGACAGTAGGTGTGCTTTGATTTGGTTTAAGTTACTTCAAAAGTCAGAGAGTTTAGGCATCTCTATTAACTCCTTCAAACCCAGAATTTTCTTTAGTACCAAAAAAGACAATTTGAATGTACTAACTTGTAACCTTGGTAGTACCAAAGGGTTCACTTTCTCACAGGTGACTGCCATATGTAAGCAGCTTGTTGAGGGTCTATATATTTTTTTCATCTTTTAAAGAATTCTTACTATCAGTAAAACACTGGGTTCTGGGCCTGGGGAATAAAACACACAAACAAGAAATAAGATACAATCCTTGTATCAAAGGTGCCAAAAGGGGCAGGGAGGCCACATTTTCTGACCTCTTCTAACCCCATAAGAAGAAAACAGAATCACCATCAATAGCCCAAGGCCTACTCCTGCTAGACGAGACATGCTGCTGCCCTCCAGCCCTTTCATCAATTCTGACACCAACCATTTCTCCTGCAGCACTCACCACCTTTCTGCTGGATTCGATAATTCACTGCAGTGGCCACACAGAACTCACAGATTATGGGGTTTAATAGGGAAGCACAGGCTACAATTCAAGTTCAGAAACAATGCTCAGTCTCTCTCAGCCCGCTGTCTCTCAGCCAACAGCCTCTCACAGTCTCTCTCCCAGTGGTGTGTGTCTCTCAGTGTCTCTCTCAGCGATTCATGTCTCTTGCATCTCTTTCCCAGCAGTGTGTGTCTCTCAGGAGTGTGTGTCTCTCAGGAGCGTGTTTCTCTCAGCAGCATGTCCTTCTCAGCCACCAGTCAGAGAGAGAATTCTGCTTCTAAGAGGCCTCCTTTTGAGCCAGGCAGAGTGGCCAAACTGGGCATTCATAATATCAGAATTCTAAGCACCTGAGAGACAGCGAACTTCCCAGAACATTGCTTTGTGTCACTCTCAACAGAAATACCCCATGTGGATAGCTTTAATAATCAGGAGCTCCTCCGCTGCTCACAGCAAATTCTGCCATGGAGTTTACAAAGACTGATGGCTAGAAAAGTCATACCAGGTAATTTACTACACCACAAAAGGACATGCACAAAAGCAGTCAATTTGCATGTGTATTGGATTTAAAGAAACTCAATTTCAGAATAGTCAGTCTCTAGGTTGCCAATGTGAGTAAAATTCACATTTATTGGACACCAACTTTACTGGATGCCTCAATGAGATGTATTGACACAGTGGCCAAAATTATGGACTCAAACTTACCAGCAATCATGGAGATAGTACAGGATCGGACACCATTTTGTTTTGCTATACGCAAGGTCACCATGAGCCAGAGATGACTGGATGGCAACTCACAACAGCAACAATATATGCCAAAACATTTACAAATATTATCTCATTTACCTTTTACAAAACTCCTCCAAAGAAAATGACATTATTACCATTTGCAGATAAACAAATCAGGAAAGTAGAATAGGGAAAAGCAAATATTAGGGGTTTCTAATCGGACAACACTTCCAATTCCTAGCTCTTCCATGCAAAGTCTGTGTCTTCTGCTATGTTACTTAAACTCTTTTTTTTTTTTTTTGGTTTTTTTTAAATGCATTTTATTGAAATATGATATATGTACAGTGAAATACTAAACTCTGATTCTTATCACAAAAAGAAAAGAAATGGATGAATTTTGGTGAACCCTTTATTCAACCCTTCAGAATAAAATAATGTTACCTATTTGCAGTTAGACAAAGGATATTAAAACCTTCACTAACTAAAATAAAAACCAAGCCCACAGCCATCAAGTCAATTCCAACTCATAGCAACCCCTGTTGGGTTTTTGAAGGGATAAATCTTCACAGAAGTAGATTGCTCAGTCTTGCTTCCATGGAGTTGCTGGTGGGTTTGAACCACAAACCTTCTGGTTAGCAGTCAGAGACCTTAGGCACTGTGCTATGGGATCCTTAATGTTTTGCTTATTGAATGAATATTTGATAACTTTATAAATCTGTAATGTTTTACTGACACAATTTTCAAATTTTTCAAATGCAAGCTGTTAGGACCTCTTTTCAAATGCATGTTGTTAACACCTCTTTCAAAAAGCCTTCTTAAAAGTTGGTGACTCATTAATACAAGGTCTACCCAGCTCTCCCATACTGATTATCATGAGCTGTCTTTTTCCAAATGACAATGCCTGCCCACTGAACCAGAGAAAAACACAAAGATATTGCTGTAGAGTTGTTTCCAACTCCTGGTGACCCTGTGTGTTACAGAGTAGAACTGCTTCAGAGAGTTTTCTTGGTTATAGTCTTTATGGAAGTAGTTTGCCAGGCCTTTTCTTCACAAGGCAGCTGGGTGGGTTTGATCCACCAACCTTTTGATTAGTAAGTCAGGCACAAGCCATTTGCACCACCCAGTGACCTACACCATTGGAAAAAGGCAATTAATTCTTGGAGGAGCATTTGGTTAAACTGGTGTAAAAGAAAGCTTGACATTCTGCTGCGTTAACAAGGATGGCATGTGATGATCCCTAGTTTCTGACTGATGGGCACCTGCCAGTTTTGTCTCCATTGCAGTTTGCTTTTTCTAAATGTTAGACTTACTTTTAACTTTCAGTGTGTGGACTTACTATATATGACAGATATTCTACTTCTTAGGACTATTGTGCTAACTAAATTAGAGGATACGAGTGTAACAAATTGCCTGGAACATTGTCAATGTTTTGGAATATAAAATGGTTAAGGATAAGCAGATGGGGTAAATCAGTTGATGATAAGTCATTTCTGACTCAGACAACCCCATCGGTGTCAGGAGAGTTGTGCTCCATAGATTTTCAATGGCTGATATTTCAAAAGCAGATCACCAGGCCTTTCTTCTGAGCTCCTCTGAGTGGTCTCAAACCTCTAGCTTTTCAGTTAGTAGGTGAGTGTGTTAACTGTTGGCATTGCTCAGGGACTCAGATAGTATACTGGCATACTATCACTTCAGTTTTTATTAAGAACAATTGTTTCTCAGAGTGGAATACTTTCAGTAGCTACTGTTACTAAGATTCTATTGTTTCTAAAACAATGAGAATTAAATACAACTGAGTAAGGAAATAAGTATTTTTTAAAATGTGAAAATTCTATTCCCTAATAAATATTAGACAGAAACTTATTAAGGTTCATCGTGAGCCTCATTATTACATAAGTTATTAATATTCTGATTCAAACAATGTACCAAGAAAGTGGAAAGTGATTACTTTCTATAGAAAAATAGGAGTTTAACACGTGCCTAACAGAAAAATTACTCTCATTGTCTGGCATTGGGTCTTATAGAGAAGTATTCATTGTATTTATCTGTAAACACCTTTCCTTAAATCAAAATTCTTCAACTGCCTTGTTAATCACTGTGATT
>NW_006921642.1:8083984-8098632 GCF_000298275.1 Orycteropus afer afer
TTCTTTCTACTACTTTATCCTGCTTCTTTGTGTGGACTGTAATGTTCTTTTGTTTCCAAGGCATCCTGGCATTGTTGTATTTAGACTTCTGTTAACTGTTTGTGAAGAGCAGTCAAGGGTGAATCAGGCTCTTTTGGTGGTTTTTTTATTGTTGGCCTTTTGGCGGAGAAGGAGTTAGTGGCTCTCACTCAGTAAGTGAAGTTGCAGAAGATGTGGCTGTAGTTGTGTCTTATGGGGACTGTTGTTGTCTCCCACTCAGTTAGACACAAATTACAATTGAATAATCATCAAAATACTAAAAGCACATGGATGAAAAACACACCATGTAATCACACAGGAACAATAACCAAAAAAAGAAAAAATGAAATAAAAAGAAGAAAAAACAAGAAAACCTGCAATATCTGGGGATAGGGCACTAAAAAAAAAGTAGGGAAGGAGAATAATAAATGAAGAAAAAATTGGAAAAAATGCAAAAAGAAAAATGAAGAAAAAAAAAAAAAAAAGAATGGGGTTAACCATGAGAAAAAAGGGAGAAAAGAAAAAAACCACTTAAAAAAAAAATCAAACAGGAACAGGAAAATGAAAAAATGCTGAAGACTAGGATCTGGGAGGGGAAGATTAAGAGTAATAGTAAAAAGGACGAAAGTATTATTAATAATAGTTGTTTTAAAACAGACAAATACAAGCAAATTAATCACCAGAAAAAAGAAAGCAAAAAAGAAAAAAGAAAAAAAAAGAAAAAGAAAAAAAACAATCAGTGGAGGACAGGGCAGGGCACCCAGGCTCTGTCTGAGCACACAGACTGTGTGGAGTTCCTGTGGGCCCACAAGGTAGGCGGGAGTGGGGGATGACTGCACCTCCCTTCACCAAGCGGGTGTGAGGAATAAGAATAACAAGAGGACTGTGGTACCTTTTCACTCTTGCAGGTCTAGAGTGTCCTTGGGGTTGCTGGAAAGCAGAATGTGTTCTTAAGCCCCAGGAATCTGCGAGAGCGCTGTCTCTTTAAATATCCAAAATAGTCAAGCTGCTTTTAAACCCTCAAAATTGCAGCGTCCTCCGGACTGGCAAAAGTCCACAGCTCAGCCCACCTTTCTCTTCACCTTCTCCGTTTATTCCCTACCCATCAGAGCAGTCCTCTGTGTAGTCCCTGGCTAGCAGGGCTGATTTTTAGGTTAATTCTTAGGTCCTACCACCACTCTGGAGTCTCCAAGCTGTCTGTGCCATCAGGATCGCTCAGGATCGCTGCCAGACCACAGCTCCATATGTCTCCTTTTTTGGTATTTTCACTCAAATTCTTTTGGTAGTTGGGGTTTAGTCCACTTCTATATCCTTCCCTTCAAGGCTCGGGGGTCCAGGATTATTTTCTGTGTGTGTGTTAATTGTTTTCTCTTTTCTTTGTTGAAGAGGGTCTGTGCAGTCTTTCTGCCTAGTCTGCCATCTTGCCAGAATGAGATCCCTATATTCTAAATAAGACTTTGTCTGTGTCTCACTCAGGCACATTTGACTGATCTGCTGCTTTTCTGTACTCAGACTAGAAAAAAATATGAGTGACTGCAGCCTGCTTTCCAGGCAGTCTTCTGGTCTTCTCTTAGAGGAACAGGAAGGAAAGTATGACCTCCTATAAGGGGTTGGCCACAAGCTTGGTAAAGTGGAGGGTCAGCAAAAGAGGGGGAGACCCTCAATAAGATGGATTGACACAGTGGCTGTAATGATGGGCTCAGCATAGCAAGGATTGTGAGGATGGCATAGGACTGGACAAGGTTTCATTCTGTTCTATCTAACGTAACTACGATTTGAAGCAGACTGGACAGCACCTAACAACAACAACAACAACCTTTTTACAATAATGCAAGAGTAGTCAACCCAATAGCACAGACCAACAACAGTGTGTCAGAGGAGATGCCTTTTAGAACCTGTTTTTCACTGAACTTTTCTCTTCCTTCATTTACTCTCACTATACACAAGCAGAAAGAATAACCTGCTCTTTGCAGTGGTCCCCAGTGGTTCTGTTAAGATAAGATAATGTTTTGAATGACTTTGCAATCCCCTGGGAGAAGTGTGGAGGTCAGATCAGGTTAGGAATGTCCCCTAAAGGGAATTCTCTAGCTCTTCTTCCTTTTCATGGTTTAGGCTAGCCTTTGTTTTCCTGAGAAGCTTTAGGAACCTTTGATTTTAGATGGGCAGGGTGTTTTATTGATGACTTACCTTGTGATAAGTCTCCTTTTTTGACATTGTGTGGTAGGCTCTGAATTTCAAAAAGTGTGTTTGTTCTATTTAGTTTTCATGCATTCCGTGTTGCTCAGTATCTGAGTCATTGCCTTTCACTGTGTTTGAGCACAATTAATAGCTAATAGTCTTAATAGCTAAAACTTATATAGTACTTATGAGGTGCCAGACACTGTTCTGAGAGTTATACAGATGTGAAGTTATTAATTGAAATCTGTAGCTTTCCAATTTGTACAATCTTCGGTATCATTGCAATCAATATTTTAAATTCAACAAACGTGGGTACAAGGTTTCCATTTTACCAAGTGTAGATACAAATAAGAGGAGGGTTTTGATTGCTAACTGGAAGGCTGCAGTTCAAACCCACCAGCCACTCCTCAGAAGGAAGATTAGGCAATCTACTTCTGTAGAGATACCTCCTCAGAAACCCAAGGAGGGGTCGCTGTGAGTCAAATTGAGTCGATGGCAGTGAGCTTTTTAGTTTTGGTTGCTGCCATGATTTTCAATGTAAGGAGACTTGATAAAAGAAGTTTACAGATAATGTCACAAGGTAGATTTTGATGGATATCATGATATCAGTGAAAATAAAATGCTAAGGGGAGTTCAAAGGAAGGCAAATATGTATCATGAAGCTGGGGAGCAAGGTTTTAAACAGAATATTAGAACTGAAAATATTTCAAAAGGCCAAGATGGAAGGTGAGCAAATTTTTGGAGGTTGGATGAGCATAAGTAATGAACAGATACAGGGAGGGAAGTACAGAGTTTGTTTTTGAGGAACAATGAGTAACCAAGTTGGTCTGGTACGTAGTCTTTATGTAAGGTATGAAAGTTTGAGTTCATAACTGAATGGTCTAGAAAGCCAAGCTAAAAAGGCTATTGATTTCCAACATTCCGTCTCTGAGAGGTTTTCAAAGGGTAAATAACAGAGAGTTGTATTAACTGTGAGGGAAAATAAGATGGTGGCAGATAATAGTTATAGTCAGCAGTAGAGTAAGGAGTTAAGCAGAGAGGCAATGCATTTGGAATTGGAGCAGTTGTAATGGATTAAAAAAGAGATGCTAGATGTGAGTTTGTAGAGGTTGGATTTCACTGTAGAAAGAGAGGGAGAAGGGAGTATCAATAATAATTCCAGAACTTTTAAGAGTGAAATAATGGTGGCTTTATTTGTAGAAATTGTGAAGTTGGAGATGTGTGTATGTATGATTCTGCATGTGGGAAGATAATTATACTTTGTTTTGGACTTACTGACATTGAGGTCTTGATAAGACATTAAGATAGTAGACACACAAAATAGGCTAAGTTAAGTTTGTGCCAATGAAAATATTAGAGAAAAATAAATGCACAGAATAACTATGGTGATTCAACTATGTGATATTCTTACTATCAATATTATCAGGAGAACAGAGTTCCTAAAGAGGTTTTGTAGCATCACTTTTACTTATTATCTATAATATTTAGATATTGAAATGCTTAACACCCTTTACCTTTGAAAATTTAATATGTAAATTAAAGTTGTTGCTGATGTTAGATGCTGTTGACTTTGTTTGGACTCATAGCGACACTATGCATGCACAACAGAGCGAATCACTGGCCTGTACCATCTTTAAAATTGTTGTTATGTTTGAGCCCATTGCTGCAGTCATCATGTCAATCCATCATATTGAGGGCCATCCTCTTTTATGCTAACTCTCTGCTATAATAATCATGATGTCCTTCTCCAGGGACTGGTCCCTCCTGATAACATGCTCAAAATACATGAGATAAAGTCTTGCCATCCTCCCTTCTAAGGGGTATTCTAGCTACACTTCTTTCAAGACAGAAATTTGTTCGTTCTTCTGGCCACCCATGGTGTATTCAATATTCTTTACCAACACCATAATTCAAATGCGTCAAATCTTCTTTAGTCTTCCTTATTCATTGTCCAGCTTTCTCATGCATATGAGGTTATTGAAAATAAAAGAGATGATACGAGTATGACATGAGAGTGGATTTGAGTAAGGCCCGCCTTATTCCTCAAAGTGACATCTTGTTAATGAATATTTTTGAATGCTACACAAGAAATCTTTTACAGCAGATTTTCCCAATGCAGTATGTTGTTTGATTTCTTGTTTCCTGCTTCCATGGGCATTGACTGGATCCAAGTAAAATAAAATCTTTGACAACTTTATTTTTTTCTCCATTTATCATGATTATTGGTCCTATTGTGAGGATTTTTGTTTTCTTTTTGTTGAGGTGTAATCCATACTGAAGGCTATAGTCTTTGATCTTCATCAGTAAATGCTTCAAGTCATCTTCACTTTCAGCAAGCAAGTTATGTCATCTACATATGGCAGGTTGTTAGTGAGTCTTCCTCCAAGCCTGATGCTATGTTCTTCCTACAGTCCAGCTTCTTGGATTATTTGCTCAGTGTACAGATTGAAGAAGAATGGTGAAAGGATACAACACTGATGCACATTTTCCTAATTGTTAAAATTAGGAAAGTATTCTCTCGTTCTGTTTGAATGACTCTTGTTCTATGTACAGTTTCAGCATGTGCACAATTACGTGTTCTGAAATTCCTGTTCTTTGCAATGTTATCCTTAATTTCTTATGATCCACACAGTCAAATGCCTTTGTATAGCCAATAAAACACAGATAAATATCTTTAGGATATTCTGTGCTTTCAGCCAAGGTGCATCTACATGAGCAATGATATCAATCATTGCACATTCTCTTCTGAATCCAACTTGAATTTCTGTCCATTCCCTGTTGATGTTGTGCTGCAAGTTTTTGAATTACCTTCAGCAAAATTATGCTTGAGTTTGATACTAATGATACTGTTTGATAATTTCCACATCCTATTGGATCATCTTTCTTTGGAATGGACACAAACATGGATCTCTTCCAATTGGTTGGCCAAGTAGCTCTTTCTAAATTTCTTGGCATTGACAAGTGAATACTTCTAGCATTGCATTTGTGTGTTGAAACATCTCAATTAGTATTCCGTCAATTCTTGAAGTCCTGTTTTGTCCCAATGCCTACAGTGCAGCTTGAACTTCTTCCTTCAAATTCTATTGATTCCTGATCATATGCTAGCTCCTGAAATGGTTGAATGATAGTGACTTTGCATTTCTTTCATATTCTTTTGATGCTTCTTGCATTGTTCAATATTTTGCCCATAGAATCCATCAATATTGGAACTAAAGGGTTGACGTTTTTCTTCAGGTCTTTCAGCTTGAGAAATGACAAGCCTGTTCTTCCCTTTTGGTTTTCTCACTCTGGCTCTTTGCGCACTTCATTATAACACTTTATTTTGTCTTCTCAAACCACCCTTTGAAATCTTCTGTTTGGCACTTTTACTTCATCATGTCTTACATTTGCTTTGGGAGCTCCAGTGGTGTAGTGCCTAAGGCATTTGACTGCTAACTAGAAGGCTGGTTGTTCAAACTCACCAGCCACTCCTTGGAAGGAAGATTGGGCAATCTACTTCCATTGTTTAGCTACTCTACATTCAAGAACAACTTTCAAAGTCTCTTCTGACAATTTTGATCTTTTCTTTCTTTCCTCTCTTTTTAATGATTGTGGTGCTTAAGTTTGTGTTTCAACTTGGCTGGGCCTGGTTGAGTGGCTGGGCAGCTGGTATTAGTTATTCCTTGTGATGAGACTGGCAATCAGCTCCATGCTGGGACCTACCACAAGCAGCTGAGTAGCTGCTTTAGGGAATGTGGTCTGCTTCCCGTATATAAGAAACAGCTTTGGGAATGGTCCCTAGTTTATGGCATGCTTGAACCCTGCATGTAGCATGTCATTGTTCAGCAGCCTGCCATGCTCTGCCAACCTTGGGACTTTCAATGGACTTCAATTAATGGCCTGTGGTTTGGTAACATCAGGACTGTGCCATTTTATTTGTCGACTTTGGCCTTGTCAGTCTCAGCAGCCAGTAGCTGCCTGAGTGAAGCAATGCCTCTAGCTTCAGTGGGCCAGGAGCAAGAGGCAGAGCTGAAGCCCAAGGTTGAGGGGCTTTCACCCAGCCCCTGGAGCCTGGCACTTTGAACTTGGACTTCTAGTCTCCCAAACTGTAAAAGAATAAACTCTTGTTTGTTCAAGCCCTCCCATTTGTGGTATATTCGTGTCAGAGTGGCACTAGGTAACCAGAACAATGACCTTTTGCTTTCTTCATGTAAGATGGCCTTGATGTCATCCGCAAATCATCTGTTTTTCAGTCATTAGTGTTCAATGCATCAAATCAATTCTTGACATGGTCTCTAAAATGAAGTAGTATATACTCAGCATTCTACTTTGGCTTTCATGGATTTGTTTTAATTTCTTCAGCTTCAACATGATCTTGCATATGAAAAATTGATGATGTATTCCACAGTTGGCCCCTGGCCTTGTTCATACTGATAATATTGAGTTTCTCCATCATCTTTTCTTGCAGATATACTTGATTTGAGTTTTGTGTATGGCATGCAACATGTATACTCGCTGTTTAGTTGTTGAAAAAAGGTATTTGCAATGAATATGTCTTTGGTCTTGCAAAATTCTGTGACACAACCTCCCCTTGTTTCTATTACCAAGGCCATATTTTCCAATTGCCAATCTTTCTTCTTTGTTTCTAACTTTTGCATTCCAATCACCAGCAATTATCAATGCATGATGATTGTATGCTTGGTCAATTTCAGACTGCAGAAGTTGGTAAAAATCTTCAATTTCTTCATCTTTGATATATAAATTGGAATAATAGCAGTATTAACTCATCATTGTAGGAGTATGGATATTATCTTATCACTGCCAGCATTGTACTTCAGCTTACATTTTGAAATATTCTTTTTGATGATGAATGGGATGCCATTCTTCTTCAGTTTGTCACTCTCAACATAGTAGATGACATGAATGTCAGATTCAAAATGGCCAATACTAGTCCATTTTAGTTTACTAGGATATAAGTCTTCGAATGCTCCATTTCCTTTTTGACAACCTTCAATCTTCCTTTATTCATACTTCATACAGTCCACGTTTCAATTACTAATGGTTGTTTGCAGCTATTTCTTCTCATTTTGAGTTGTACCACATCAGTAAATGAGGGTCCTGAAAGCTTTACTCCATCTGAATCATTTAGGTTGACTCTACATTGAGGAGGCAGCTCTCTCCCACTCATACTGTGAGTGACTTCTAACCTGAGAGCCTCATCTTACAGCACTACATCAGACAATGTTCTGCTGCTATTTATAAGGTTTTCACTGGCCAATTTTATTTGAGATAGATTGCCAAGTCCTTCTTCCTACTGTGTGTTAGTGTGGAAGCTTTGCTGAACCTGTCCACCATAGTGACCATGTCGGTATTTGAAAAACCAGTGGCATAGCTTCTATCATCATAGTAACATGCAAGACACTGCACTACGGCAAATTGACAGGTGAGTGGTGGAAATTAATTATACTTTATAATAACATCACTAATACAGGAAACACAGAAAATTACATAGACACACACACACACACAAAAGCTCAGCTTCACCTTCCAAAGGATAAAAACCTGTAACATGTACTTCATTTTAATTTTTTAATAGTCTTTTTCTCTGTGTAAATTTTCCCCCACTTATTTATAAGCATTTTATACATGTAACCTCTTTGAATCATCAAACCTAATTCTGACCTACTTTTAAATTAGCTGTTGTGTATACTCTCTTCCCATGTAATACTCTCCTATTGGATATTTTTAGGGACTTAAGAAAAGGAAATCCAATAGGAAGAAAAATAGAGTTTATAGAATTTTACCTATTCTTTGGGCAATCTCTATAACAAATTTCATTTGTTCTTTTCGAATTTTCCAGTATTTGTAGATTTATTAAACTAAATTGAAGTTACCTACTTTTACTTATCTTCAGGTATTTATCTTCAGAATTATAAGCAAATTTATAGTAATTATGAAAGCAGATACTAACTATACTATGTTGTTGTTGTTGTTATGTGCCGTCGAGTCAGACCTGACTCATAGCGACCCCTCCTTGGGTTTCTGAGGCAGTATCACTATGGAAGTAGATTGCCCCATCTTCCTTCCGAGGAGTGGCTGGTGGGTTTGAACTGCAAGCCTTCTGGTTAGCAGTCAAGTGCCTTAGCCACTATGCTACCAGAGCTCCTAGTTTTGTATGATATCACATTCATTTATGATGCATATTGTAAAATATTACATTTTCCAGCAAGCTTCTATAAAAATCTAAAGAGTATAGGGAAAATGCTTTGCAGTTTCCATGATTAAAGTAGATGAGATTAAAAGAAATAAACCTAATTAAAATATTTATAAGGAACTCTGGTGGTTAAGGCATTCTGCTACTAACCAAAAGGTTTTTTGCTTGAACCCACCAACTGCTCCAAGTGAGAATGATGAGGCAATTGGCTTCCAAAAAGATTCACAGCCTTGGAAACACCATGTGGTAGTTCTACTCCATCCTATAGGGTCACTAGGAATTGGAATTGACTTGATGGCAGTAGGTACAATATTCATGACTCTGTGGAGTTATCAGAGAAAACAACATTCCTTTCTGGTGCCGTTTCTCCTCTCAACCAAAGGAAAACAGCACTCAGTTTTCCTTGATTTGTTTATATTAGAGAATGGTGACCCTAGGAGCAATGTTGGTTGGGCAAAACACCAAACACACCTGCCAAGTCTGTGCCTTGAAAACTTTACATCCAGGTGCAACTAATCCCAGGAGGAAGTTAATCTTTAGGAACCTGTTTAATTTTCACTTATGTCTTCAGACCTTTGTTTGCCTTGAGAAGTATCCTCAGGTACTGGATGCTTTATTAGGAGACTTTCCAGTAAGCCTCCTTAAAAAGATTTTTCTCTGCAATGCCAATAAATGGCATTTTTCCCAAAAACCTCACACAAAATGGAATTCAAATCTCAAAAGAATTGAATTCATTTGAAGATTTCAAGTATCAATTCAATAAGGCTCTAACTTTTGTAATTTTTCTTTATCCATAGAGAAGGATACAATTTGAAAGTTAGACTCTTTTAATTTAAAATCCATATTCTAGTTTTGTATGAGTGTTTTCTATGTCAATAGTGATCCTATAGAGCAGAATAGAACTGCATTATGGGATTTCCAAAGCTGTAAATCTTTACAGAAGCAGACTGCTGCATCTTCCATGTGATCCATTTTGAGTTCGAACTGCTGACCTTTCAGCTAGCAGATGAGCCTTTTAGCCACTGTACCACCCTCACTGCCATTGAGTTGATTCCAACTCATAGTGACCTCCTTTGGGTTTCTGAGGCAGTAAATCTTAACAGAAGTAGATTGCCCAGTCTTTCTTCCATGGAGTGGGTTAGAACCGCCAACCTTCCAGTTAGCAGTCAAATGCCTTAGGCACTATATCACCAGAGCTCCTTGGTGGATTTAAACTGCATCACTAGAGCTTCTTATATTGAAGTTTAGCTCCATTATATGAAAGTTAAGAATGGAATGGCATCTGATACCAATGCTACATACAAAATAGAGATTTATAAAGATACATATGGCTATGATTTTATAAATTTCATAATAATTATTTTCTTATTACAAAGGGTAGAATTATCCTAGCACTTTTTGTAATAACTCCTCTGTCTGGGTTCCTGGCTTTTAATTCCCTTTATCCTGCTCTCCCGTCCTGCTGCTTTGGGAGTGCTTGGGTTGTCTCTCCTCACCTGGACCCCTGTGGCTGACTGTTCCTCTGTCCTGGTACCTGGGCCTTTTTTAAAGCCTTTTTTAAAAGCTAAGAACCGGGACAGAGGAGCAGTCAGCCGCAGGGATCCAGGTGAGGAGAGAGAACCCAGGCGTTTCCAAAGCAGCAGGATGGGAGAGCAGAAGAAAGGGGATTAAAAACCAGAAACCCAGACTGAGGAGGAGTCAGCCGCAGGGACCCAGGTAAGGTTTGTCTCCAACAGGGAGACAAACTTGTCTGTCAGTTTGTCCTACCATGGTGACGTGTTGATGTGAGTTTTGAGGCTGAGCCACTGGTTTCAAACCCAGTGGGATGCACATGGTGCACAGGTATCAGCCCAGCTTACAGACTGAGACAGACTAGGAAGAAGGAAGAGGCCATCCACTTCTCAAAGAATTGGCCAGGGAAAACCTTATGAATAGCAAAGAAACACTGTTTGAGACATTACCGCACAACTTTATGAATAGTCCTGGTTAGGTTAGAAGGCTCTCAAAATAGGACTGGGAAAGAGCTGCATCATCTGAGTAAACCCAGCCTTACTACATGGTGGCTGCAATGATGGGCTCAAGTATAGCAGGGATCATAGAGCTGGCGCGGGTCACGCGGGTTTCATTCTGCTGTGCATGGGATCACTATGAGTCAGAAATGACTTGATGGCACCTAACAACAAAGACAACATTTTGTAATAAATTGCACATTCTGAAATATTTGAGGATAATTCTGGGAGCCATGGTGGTTCAGTGTTTAAAAGCTCAACTGGTAACTGATAGGTCAGTAGTTGGAAACCACCAGCTACTCCGGGAAAAAAGATATGGCAGTCAGCTTTGGTAAAGAGTAACAGCCTTGGAAATATTATAGGGCACTTCTACTCTACTATAGGGCTGGTATGAGTTGGAATTGACCTGATGGCAACAGGGTTTTTTTTTTTTTTTTTTTTGGTGTGTGTGTGTGTGTGTATGTGCTACTTGGTAGTGTGTTGTGTCTGTGTTAGGTTCCAATTCATAGCCACCCTAAGCATGACATAACGAACCACTACCCAATCTTACATCATCCTCACAATCTCTATGTCTGAGCGCATTGCAGCAGTCACTGAGTCAATCTATCTCATTGTGTGTCCTCCTATTTTTCATTGACCCTCTCTCTACCTTATCAAGCATTGTGTCCTTCTCCAAAGACCGCTCCCTCCAGATAAAATGTCCAAAATATGTGAGATGAAATCCCACTATCCTTGCCTCTATGAAGATTTTTGTATACTTCTTCTAAGACAGATGTTCTGGTTACCTAGTGCCACTCTGACAGGAAACATACCACAAATGGGATGGCCTTAACAAACAAGAGTTTATTCTCTTAAAGTTTGGAGGCTTTAAGTCCAAGTTCTAAGTGCCAGGGTCTAGGGGCTGGGTGAAAGCCCCTCGACCTTGGGGTCCAGCTCTGCCTCCTGCTCCCGGCCCACTGGAGCTAGAGGCGTTTTTTTCACTCAGACAGCTGCTGGCCGCTGAGGCTGAAAAGCCCAAGGTTGACAAGTAAAAAGGCACAGTCCCAATGTTACCAAACCACAGGGCAGGCCATTAATTCAAGTCCATTGTAAGTCCCAAGGTCAGCAGAGCATGGCAGGCTGCTGAACAATGACACGCTACATGCAGGGCTCAAGCGTGCCATAAGCTAGAGACCATTCCCCAAGGCTTCTGCTTATATACGGGAAGCAGACCACATTTCCTAAGGCAGCTATGCAGCTGCTTGTGGCAGATCCCACCATAGAGTTGATTGCCAATCTCATCATGGGGAATAACTACCACCAGCTGCCCAGCCACTCAACTAGCCCCAGCCAAGTTGACACACAAACATAACCACCACAACAAATTTGTTAATTCTTCTGACAGTCCATGGTATTTTCAATATTCATCACCAACACAAAAATTTAAAGGCATCAATTCTTCTTTGGTCTTCTAATTCTTGTCCAGCTTTTGCATGCATATGAAGTAACTGAAAGTACCATGGCTTGGGTTAGGTGCATGTTAGCCTTCATTGTAACATCTTTGCTTTTGAACACTCTAAAGAGGTTGTTTGGAGTAGATTTATGATTGTTGCTTCCATGGAGGTTGATTGTGCAACCGAGTAAAATGAAATTTTTAACAACTTCCATCTCTTCTCCTTTTATTATACTGATGCTTATCAGTCTTGTTGTGAGGATTTTTGTTTTCTTTATGTTGAAGTGTAATTCATATGGAAGACTGTGGTCTTTGATCTTCACTGGTAAGTGCTTCAAGTCTTCTTCACTTTCAGCAAGCAAGGTTGTAATTTTTACATATTGCAGGTTGTTAATGATTCTTCCTCCAATCCTGATGCTGTGTTCTTCATACGGTCCAGCTTCTTCATATACCCCTGCTTCTCAGAATATTTGCTTAGTGTACAAATGAATATAAGTATGGAGAAAGGACACAACCCTGATGTATACCTTTGCTGATTTTAACACATGAGGTACCTACCCCCTTGTTCTGGTAGAATGTCTCTTGGTCTATGTACATGTTACACATGAGCACAATTAAGTATTCTAGAATTCATTGGTTTTAAATGCACCACAACTATTCTTCATATGGTCTCTAAATTCAGCTGGGATATGCTCAAGGTTCTACTTTGGCTTTCATAGATTTGTTTTAATTTTCTTCAGCTTGAACTTGAATTTGCATATGAGTAATTGGTGGTATATTCTGCAGTCAGCCCCTAACCTTATTCTGACTGATGATATTGAGATTTTTCCCTCATCTCTTCTCACAGATACAGCCAATTTGATTCCTGTGTAGCCATACATTGAAGTCTGAATGTATAGTTCCCATTTATATTCTTCAAAAAAATATAGTTGCCACATATAGGTCTTTGGTCTTGCAAAATTTTGTAATGGTGTCTCCTGCATTGTACTATCACCAAGGTCATATTTTCCAACTACTGATCGTTCATTGTCTCCAACTTTTGCATTCTAATCACCATTAATTATCAATGCATCAAATTTCAGACTGTAAAATTTGTTAAAAATATTCAATTTCTACTTGGTAGTACTGATATTTTTACATTATCCTTTCCATTTAAAATTAGAACTTAAACCTTTTTTTTCCTTTTAAACAGGATGCAAAATATTACAGAGTCTCATTATGGAGTTGAGGTTTGCTTTAAAATGTGTTACTGATTTTAGAATCGAGTAAAGATAATAATTGAAGGGTTGTTTGGAACATTTAAGAATCGGGGGGCAGGAGGGTTGGTTTGCAGGGGAAATGTGGTTGTGTGTGGCTAAACAGTTGACTATCCTAGAGTAGAGAGAAGGCAATATATAAAGGCTGCATTTTGTAAAGCACCCCTTTGATTTGTTCTTCAAAATTTGCAAAAGACTTCAAAACTGTCTACCTAACCAAGTTTTATTTTAATGCTAATTTTAAGTGGACTAAACAAAACATTTCAATGTGTAATGCAGTTCATATGCATAATCGGTTCAGGCTGGGTCTAAACTTTGAACAGTGAACATCTTTCATGTGCCTGCTTGGTTTGTCAACTTTAGTTGGGGAGGTACTTCAACTCCCCAATTCATTAAAACCCCACCAACCAAGAACAAAACCAAGATACTTATTTAATATAGAATGAAAAAGTACATATAATTTTAAGTCAGATTTCAAAGGAAACCACACAGAGAAAGTAACTGGACGCTAAGATCACATATTTTTTGAAAAGAAGCAAGGTATATCTTGAAAAAGAGATACAACTTCAGATATTGGCAGATATTTGGTGATATTTAGAAATTATTCAGATATTTGGTGATGTTGGAAATAATAGGAAATGCCACTTTAATTCAGTTCTTTCATGCCAGATACCTCTCCTGCATTATCAAATTTAATTTCCCTAACAATTATGTGAGGTAGGATTTACTATCAATATTGGAGAGTTGAGAAAATATAGACTTGTAAGTTGAATTCTTTGGCTAATGTTCTTCATTGGTGAAGCAGTAACATGAAACCCAGGAGAAGCACTTCACCACAATAATTCTGTTTTTACTTTATTTTTATTCTTCCTTTCTTTCTGGTTTAAGATTTCCCATTATGCATAATTAAACCAAAACCAAACAAAACTCAATAGTATGGAGTTGATTCTGATTCTAAGTGACCCCCCTAGGGGTTGCTTTCCAGGGCTGTATATAAGTCTTTCTTTGTGCAAGCAGACTGCTTTGTCTCTGTTTCACGGAGCAGCTGATGGATTTGAACCCCCAACCTTTTCATTAGCAGCCTAATGCCTTACCACAGGATTACAGAGTTTCTTATACATAATTAAAAGGCCATCAGAAAAAGAAAATGGGTATCTTGTTTTTGTTGTTATTGTGAGCTGCTGTAGAGTCAGACCCCAACTCATGACGATCCCATGCACAATGGAACGAAGGGCTGCCTGGTCCGACTTCATCCTCATGATCAGTTGCAGGTCAGACTGTTGTGATCCATAGGGTTTTAACTGGCGGGTTTTCACTGGCGGGTTTTCACTGGCTAGTTTTCAGAAGTAGATTTTCAGCCCTTTCTTTCTAGTCTGGAATCTCCACTGAAACTTGTTCACCATCATAATAACATGTAAGTCTCCATTAACAGACACTTACTGATGGTACATTGACCAGAAATGGAATCCAGTTCTCACTCATGGAAGGTAGTAAATTCTACTTCTGGACCACCACTGTCTAAATGAAGAAGAATTAGAACAGTGAAGTTTTTTTTTTTTTTT
>NW_006921642.1:8100158-8139615 GCF_000298275.1 Orycteropus afer afer
ACTTCTTTAGGGTATATACCTAGTAATGGGATGGCTGGGAGAACAGTGAAGATTTTTATGCATTAGATTTCTTAAGAAGTAATTGTTTTTTAAAAACATTTTGACTAAAAGTATATTTTCAAACTTAATAGATACTCTACCTTGACATAAAGGGAGGAGAGGAGTTCTGGTGGTGTAGTGGAGAAGGCATTTGACTGCTAACTAGAAGGTCAGTTGTTCAAACCCATCAGCTGCTCTGCAGGAGGAAGAGCCAGTCTACTTCTGTAAAGATTTACAGCCTTGGGAACCCAATGGGGGTCACTATGAGTTGGAATTGCTCGATAGTGGTGAGTGTGGTTTGGATTTTACAGAAATTATAACTCAAAAGTCTTAAAATTAGAATATAAAAAGAAGACATTGGGATCTTCCTGTTGGGAGGATATAAAGGCTGCTTTAAACCATCATCTGAAAAGGAAACCACTGCAAAAGCACAAAGCTTTCTATATATTTTATATTTAATCAACCACATATTACCTATTCCTTAATGGCTAAGCTTTTCATGCAGGTATACATATTGAAAGAACCTGGTTGCATAGTGGTTAAGCACTTTGTTGTTAACTAAAAGGTTGGCAGTTCCAACCTACCAGCTGCTTCACTGGACAAAGATGAAGCAGTCTGCTTCTGTAAATATTTACATCCTTGGAAACTATAGAGGGAAGTTCTACCCTATCTTATGGGATTCTATGAGTCAGAATCAACTTGATGGCAATGGGTTTGGTTTTCTGGTTTGAAAACTCTATAAGGAGCTCTGGTGGTGCTGTGCTTAATGCATTGGGATGATAACCAAAAAAAAAAAAAAAAATACTCGTGCTTTGAACCCATCTGCCACTCCACGAGAGGAAGAGGAGGTAGTCTGCTTCCATAAGGATTTATAACCTTGGAAACCATATGGAACAGTTCTGCCCCATCCTATAGGGTCACTGTTAGTCAGAATTGACTTGAGGGCAGTGGTGAGGGTTGGAAACTCTATGGGATAGTTCTACTAGGGTCTCTAGGAGTCCGAATCTACTCAAAAGCAACGGGTTATAAGTATTGAAGGGCAATATTCGAGGTTCTTTACAAATGAAACTTTAGTCCTCTTTCTGAGTTCAAAGGTCCTGGGATCTCAATGATATTCATCTGTTATTACTTTTGGCTTAAATACTTTATGACAGTTCATGTTCATATTGTATTGGTTCTTCTAGCCTCCCAGGGAGAATGTGAAGACAGGGCAAAACACTGTCACAGCCACCTGTTCTCTGCCCCAGCTCCTACGCACTGTATTTTAACCAATGACATATTGATCCATGCCTGGCTAGAAAACCCAGTGTTCAAATGTGCAGTAAACTTTCAGTGCTTTTTAAATAGGCAAACACATTTACAAAACAATATCCTTGTAATGGCTCTCAGAAGCACATCATTGTCTTTATGTGGAGAGTGATTTAAAGTAATTAAATATAGTAGTCAGTGGGACAGAAAATGGAAAATTGCTAGAATAAATTGAATACATTTTCTCATTTGGAGAAGAAAACAGACACCTTTGGTGATTAGGACCCAGTATCTTTAAGAAAAGACAATTAACTCTTTTTCAATTTGTTTCCAAAAAAAGATTTTTAATGATGTAGTACCCTGTGTTGCAATTCAACATAGAGCATTTTGTCAACTGCTTGATATAAATGACAGATGTTTAAACTTAATAGCGCTGCAGAACAAATTTTGTTAAGAAGGCTACAAACCAGATGTTCACAATATTATCATTTCAAGAGGAGAGAAAAAAAAAAAAACATCTTTTCACACTGCCATGGGCTAAAAGGAGATTTGTCAGTGGAGCTAACGGATAACACTGAACTAATGGAAGAATTGCTCTCCACAGCATTTGTATTCTAGAAGTAAAAGATAATCCACTGCAAATTAGGATTTTCTTGAAGTTCAAAAGATCAAGTTCACTCTTCATATCACTTCCAAATTATTTTGAATAAGTAAAATGTGAATGTTTCACGGAGACAGGAAAGAGCTCAGCATTTACAGCTGTGAGGGCAGGAGGTGACCAAGAGCAAAGGAACCTCATACCTTTTCATCTTTAGCCACACCTGCTTCTCCATTAGTCCCCTAGGGTAAAGCAAAGAGGCCATAACAGGGCAGTCTCCTGTTTCCCTGACCAGTAGGCAATAGGTATGGGGAATGTAAAATCCCAGCTGTTACTTTAAAAAAAAAAAAATCCAAGTTCTGAAATTCATATACATATAACTAGTATATAAGGACCAATTACCCTGGCCTACTTACTTGAGTCTAGCTGTATATTATGTCTCCCTCCCAACTTTTTTTTTCCCCCCTTCAAAGCAACTTCTGAAGTCCATTTTAAACAGATTTCCCTTGTATAAAATGGAGTTAGGGGCCAGATAACTCAGCCATACAGCCCTTGTCCTGTCAGAATCTCACGGCATTCCTAGTTTCCTGATTTACAAAAGAAACTACCTTTATGACCACTATCCTTTCCCAATTTCTCCCATTCATTATTGCATATGAACCCAAGGATGGGAAGTCTTCTGAAAAATGTATGCTATTTTTAACGTAGACAACCATGCTGTTGTTGTTATTGTTAGGGGCTGTGGAGTCAGCACTGACTCATGTTGTTGTTGTTGTTATGTGCCATCGAGTCGGATCTGACTCATAGTGACCCCTCCTTGGGTTTCTGAGGCAATATCACTACGGAAGTAGATTGCTCCATCTTCCTACCAAGGAGTGGCTGGTAGGTTTGAACCGCCAGCCTTCTGGTTAGCGGTCAAGTGCCTTAGGCACTATGATACCAGAGCTCCTCACTGACTCATTGTTGTTGTTGTTGTTATGTGCTGTCGAGTCAGCCCTGACTCATAGCGACCCCTCCTTGGGTTTCCGAGGCAGTATCACTACGGAAGTAGGATTGCCCAACCTTCCTTCCGAGGAGTGGCTGGTGGATTTGAACCGCCAGCCTTCTGGTGAGCAGGCAAGTGTCTTAGCCACTATGCTACCAGAGCTCCCTATATACAGCAGAACAAAACACTGCTCAGTCCTGCACCATCCTCACAATCTCTGCTATGCTTGAAACCATCATTGCAGTCACTGTATCAATCCATCTTATTGAAGGTTTTCCCCTTTTTCATTGGCTTTCTACTTTATCAACCTTGATATTCTTCTCCAGGGTCTGGTCCCTTCTGACAACATGACTAAATTAGGTGAGATGAAGTCTGGACATTATGGCTTCCAAGGAGCATTCTGGCTGCACTTCATCCTGAACAGATTTGTTTGTTCTTCTGGCAGTCTATGGTATTCTCAGTATTCTTTGCTAATACCACAATTCAAAACCATCGACTCTTCTTTGCTCTTCCTATTAATTGTCCAGCTTTCACATGTGAATGAGGTGATTGAAAATACCATGGCTTGGGGTTAGGCTCTCCTTAGTCTTCAAAGTGACATATTTGCTCTTTAAAACTTTAAAGAGGCCTTTTGCAGCAGATTTGCCCAGTACAACACGGCATCTGATTTCTTGACAACCCTATTAAAGGCAAAATGCAGAATCACTTCAACCACTGCAAAGATTTTTTTTTTTTTAATTGTCAGAATAGGCTAGGTTATGCTGTGATGACAACCAGGCTCAAAATGTCAGTTGTTTAAGACAACAATGTTTTATTTATGTCTGTCCTTGTTTGTAGCACGGCCATTCTGAATGCCAGTCTGGTTGTTGTTGTTATGTGCCATCAAGTCGAACTCAACTCATAGTGAGCCCTCCTTGGGTTTCCGAGGCAGTCTCACTACGGAAGTAGATTGCCCAACCTTCCTTCTGAGGAGTGGCTGGTGGGTTTGAACAACCAGCCTTCTGGTTAGCAGTCAAGTGCCTTAGGCACTATGTTACCAGCACTACCATTTTGAAAATGGTGTGTCAAAAGACACAGCTCCTGAGGGTCTTGCATCAACAGTTAAATGCTCAGTTCCAAAGTAACCAGTCATTTCTACTCATAATCGATCTTCCAGAACCAGACATATGGTCTCACTCAGTACCAGAAAGGGTGGGGAGAATAAGAAACAGTCTGCAGATAGCAGTGATTACTAGTATAGGAAGTAACTATGGGAAAGCCACTGAGCCCCCTCACATTCATTCTGAATTTGAATTAGTGGGTGCTGCTGTTCAGTAGTTATTCTCAAAAATAAATATCTATTTTGGTCAGCACACATGATCATTAGACCTTCCTGTTTCTTTTTAGTGAATAGTTAGAAAAAAAATCACTAAGAATTTGTTGTTATGAATGTTTAACTTCATATGTTTTAAGGAATCTCAATGGCTATAGGTTTACTGGGTTACTTCCATACTATGTGGGAACTCAGATAAAATCTAGTATAGGACATTTTAAAATATTTTTAAAATTCTGACTAAATTTTGTCAGCATTTTTTACTGTAGAAAGTTCATGATCTTATTATTGTTATTATCTATTTATTATCTTCTTATTATTTTTTCTTTAAAATGATAAGAAATACATAAAAAGTACCCACAGAAAGAAAATGTGAGTAAAAAACATTGTTATATGAAAATTAACTCAGCTTCTCTGCATAACTCTTATTGGGTTAAAATGCTAGTTATGATATTTCCACTTTGGAGGACTTTAGAGAGATTCGTTCTGTGCAACTCTTGCCAAAAAAGCAGCATGAATGGAGACTTTTCTCTGAGTTCTGTGTATTGTACTCAGTGTAACAGAGAACAGCAGGACAGCCCTGTGGTATACTGCATCATCTATTTTTGCTTCACTAACTACATTCTAGTAAGGACACATAACAATTGCAACACAACAGAAGCTTTATGTTCCAACATAATGATTAAAGCATATCAATAATGTAGGCTCCAAGGCAGAGAAGAGACTCAGTGCTATTTCCTTTTCAGTCTGGAGGAAGCCAAAATGAACTACCAATGAAGATTATGGTCCATCAGCCGAGAAATCAATAGAAAAACAAGTCATTGCACAGCATTATTCATTCAGATTGCAAGGGTCTTTATGAAATCTGTAGGAGCAAGAATATATCTTTCCAAGGACACTTTGATTTTGGAACATTTTGAGTGTGCCAGGCAGCAAAACTATACTTTGCTGTAGTACAGTGGTATCAGTACAGCCACTAAGTTAGGTATTTGTAGTTTATTTTATTATACTAACCAAACCACAAAATAGATAAAACAGTTTTATGGCTTACATCTGGTTGAATAATAAAACATATGGCTATGCAGTCAAAAATGTGTAGCTGTAAGTTACTGTAAATACCCAACAAGATAGCGATAGAGATAACAGTGCATTAGAGTAAGGTCTATCCCACTACACATCCCAGGTTGGATATTTATGATTCCCAATGTTTGGGTGGGATTTTCTGATTAACTACTTTTTCCCTTTGTTCAGTTTCTTCTGCTTTGTTCATTATGGAGACATCTTAGTTTCAGGCAGTGAACAATATAAACACTTTCATACTTTATACTTGTGTCATGATTCTCTTATGGTTGGACTCCAGCTAAATCTTCCTGTTGGCTTTAGAAGAACATTCTAAGGCAAGAGAAAAATTTAACCTGAATTTCTTCATACATTGAAGAGAGTTACTGTGTTGATGAGTAATATATAAGAAACTTGAGATGTTGTAGTAAGGAAATTGTGAAACCAAAGGTATCTGAGAAACAGTGGAACAGAAAAAATGGTATTATTACACCTGGTAAATTATTCCTTATGTCACTAGCACTGGGTGCAAGTCAATAGCTACCCACTGGCCATATATCTATCAGAAAAAAAGGGAGCTCTAAACAAAATTTATATTCATGCAAACTGTATAATAAAAATGAGATATTTGTATATCACAAAATTGTACTATATTCTAGCATCTTATTCAAAAGACTATGCTTTGCCTTAGGTAAGCAGAAAAAGCAAAAAATTTTACTGAATTATCCTACATCCATACTATGAACCACAGGCCAGCATAGATAGTTCCTTTATTTCTTTACGGTAGTGGTGGTGTTGCTAATATGAAGATTTTTGGCTGATATAAAAAACACCAGAAGTCAGAATGAGGTTTTTTTTTTTTTTTTTTAACCACTCTGCTCAACAGGGTGGAGAAGACCACCAGTCAGGCTATATGCTAGGCACAATTCTAGGGGTTTGAAATATAGCAGTGAACAAAGCAAAGATTTGTGGCCTTGTGGGTATTGGTAAGTAAGTTATATAGCATATTAGAGTGTGATGAGTTCTGGGGGGGGGAGCAAGTAGGGTAAGGAGGATTGGGAGTAGAGGGTGTTAGAAATTAAAATAGAGTGGTCAGTGAAGGTCACAGAGAAAGTGATTTTAAGGAGGTGAGGGAGTTAGCTATGTGGATATCTCAGGGATGCTCATTTTAGCAGAAGGCACAGCCAGTACAAATCCTTAATATTGGCATGTACCTGGTCTATTTGAAGAGTGGAAAGGAAGTTGGTGTGGAGTAAATATTAGAAAATGAGGTCAAATGATTAACAGGCTGGGTAATATACTTCTGGAAGGTATCAGATCTTGTAGAACTAAGGACTTAGGCCTTTACTCTTTGTGGTATAAACCATTGGATGAGTTTGAGAAGAGGAGTAACATGATATGGACCAACTCATATTTTTAAAAGGATTATTGTGGCTGCTAAGTGGAGAAGTCTCAGGGGAAAAGGAGGGAGACCAATTAGGAGGCTGTTAAAATAATCCAGGCAAGAGAAGCTGTTGGTTTGGAACAGGATGAGGCAGTGAAGGTTGAGAGAAATTATCAGATTCTGGCTGTATTTTTGAGGTAGAACTAACAAGATTTTCTAATCAGTTGGACTTGTGAGAGAGAGGTGTCAAGGATGATCCCAAAGTAGATTTGTTTTGGTGTCTTTTTATTTTGCCCTTCTTGTTGTTAGGTGCCATGGAGTCAGTTCTGACTCACAGTGATCACATGTCTAACAGAATGAAATGTTGCTTGGTCCTGTGTCATCCTCACAATAATAGATATATTTGAGCCCACTGTTGCAGTCACAAGATGGATTGAGATGGACTTTGCCTTAGTTACTGGATAGTGCTTTCCTCAGCTGAGATGGGAAGGCTGACCCTAGAGCAGATTTTGAGGGGAGGGTCAGTAGTTCCATTTGAGTCATATTATAATCGACCTATCGCATACCAGTTGCCAAGTGTCTTTTCTAGAATATAAACTTCTATTTAAGTTCACTGACAGTGGTCAGTGAATGACTGAGATTTAGGAAATACAGCTCCAGCTATAGAACTGGTAAGTGGCAGAGCTGGCCCTGTGTCACTACTCTCTGGACTATTCTCCCAGTGATCACTGTACAAGGTTCTTGAAAAAGTAAATGATGTTCCAATGACCTTTTTGTGTGGCCACTGCATAGTGTAAAGGAGTTCTTGGTGGTGCCCATCATTAGTGTGTTTGGTTGTAACTGAAAGTTTGTCAGTACAAGTCCACTTGCAGATGAATCTGAAAAAAGACAGGGTGATCTACTTCTGAAAAACAAGACATTGAAAACCCTGTGGAGTATAATTCTACTCTGATACACATGGGGTCACCATGAGTTGAAGTTGACTCAACAGTGACTGATTAATATATAGTGTGAATCTGGGCCCACGCCACTCACATACTTTTTGATTGGAAAAAGATCTGAATGTTTTACCTCATAGCAAGCAATGCAATTTTCAGTTACCATAGTAGAAGTATAGAGAATAAGGAAGAAAACAGTTTTCATTCATTTTGTATTTTACAGCCCATATCTGTAGAATGACATTTCTGGGTGCCACAGTTTACACGGAAACACTAGCAAAGTATAATGTCCACAGAGTGTGACAATTAGGATGCAAAATGATATGGAAATTTTATTGCATAATTTTATTAAATTATTATAAATTAATTAATTTATAAGCAGCAATGGAAAGAACTGGGATTTTACTAACACCAGGTTAAGAAAAATGTCTTTAAATGTTAGATGAAGGATAGAACTTATGTTATCTATCTATTTGGAAGAGGGATAACTTTCCTGAGGGCTAAAATAGATGTAAATTGCAAGGAGGCAAAGCATGGCTCAAAACGAGTAAGCACTTCTCAACAATTAGAATATGTGCCAAAGGAACAGGTTGGCCTTGTGAGCATATAAACTCTATCAGTGGAAAGAATCTAGCAGCTGTTAGATGATCACTGTCAGGGATTTTCACGGAATCATTAAATTTTACCGTGATGTGTAATCTCCAACCCAACACAGAAATTCTATTGAAAGGGGAGCTGGGGTAGTTAAAGCCTATGGTCTTGTCCAACTTCCAGAATCTATGACTGTCAGTGTAAAAGCTCTCAAAGGCTACTCACTGGATTGCTCTCCATTTCCACTATAAAACACATGACTTATGCTCACCACATGCTGAATTTTTATAGTTGTTTGGCTATTCTCTACTTTGTCCATGCTTGCATTCTTAAGCTTCTAAAAAGTTGAGCTGTAAACTTATATTTATTCTAAACTCTATTTATGCCTGTTTTACTTGCTATTGTAATTACATGACTCAATTAGCTATAGGGTAAACCAATGCAGTCTGAATATGAGGAGGGAGTTATTTCTGTGAAATTGAAATAATTGCTTTGGAAAATTGCCTAGGAGAATAGTGAAAAAATGCTGTTGAATTAGATGTGGGACAAAAACTTTTAAAATACAGGGAAATGTAGAAGTCTAGAAGGGTTTTACGATCAAATTGTAGCTCTTCATCCATTTTAAAGTAACTGAAACTGATAACTATATGTGGTATGGGGGCGATGTACATGAAAAGACAAGGCAAAATGCCATTCAGAAGACCCAAAGTAAAAATATTTGGTGAATAAATGTTTTAGTGTTAAATGCTTAACATAAAACCCATTGCCATCCAGTCAATTCTGACTCATAGGATACTATAGGACAGAGTAGACCTGCTCTATAAGATTTCCAAGGCCGTATATCTTTACAGAAGCAGACTGCTTCATTTTCTTCCCGCCAAGAAGATGGGTTTGCTAATCAAACTTTTGGTTAGCAGTTGAATGCTTTAACCACTGTACCACCAGAGCTCCTTGCTTAACATATATATATATATGTATATATAATTTTTGTGATTGACTGCTTAACCTACTGTTTTGATTAATAAACCAATAACAAGTCATTTCCAGCAGACTGGGAGAAGCCTACTATGCTTGACGTCATTCTTTTACTTGTTCATAAACATTTTATCAAGGGCCTGTTTATCATGGCACTGCCCTGTGCTATACTGCATCATGGCATCATGATAGGAATTGTGAAGGACATAACAACTAGATATTGTTCTGGTTTTAAGACACTAATAATAAATGAGATGGGTTAGACACAAATAACACCCATTTAAGGCGTAGGGTGATGAATTCTAATTGAAGAACAAATAAACTGCTGTGGGAATTCTCTGGAAGATGTGATCATTTTAGTTTAGGCAATTCAATTCACCTTTTGAGGCTGATTTGTAGTAGAAATGGATAAGAAGATTTTTCTAAATTGATTGGCATAAGCAGAGGCCCAAAGCTTTGACAGACGACAGGATACTTTTGGAATGGCCAGTGGTTCAGTTTGACTAAGGTATGATGAGCTGTCAAGAGTTACATGGTTTATTAGGCCTTCCCTGGTATAACTCTATCTATTGCATTTGAGCCCCAACTCTTGTCATTCACTGCTTGACCTTTAATGTCAATGAGAGAACTAATTGTAACTATCCTCATGTAGTATGTGTTTTATTATCTCTGCTTAGACTGGTTTAAATCCTCTTCTATTAAAAACTCAGCTAAGGTATCAACTACTCAGGGAAATTATATTAGTTTCCTATTATTGCCTTAAATAAGCACAAATTTAGTGGCTTAAAATAACACAAATTTATTATCTTATACTGCTATAGGTTAAAAATCTAACATGGCTCTGTCTCATTGGGCTAAAATCAAGGAGTTGCCAGGACTATATTCCTTTCTGGATGCTCTAGAGAAGAATCTGTTTCTCTGTATATTCCGGCTTCTAGAGGTCACCCATATTCCTTGGCTCACGGGCCTCTTTCTCTAGGTTCAAAGCCAGCAATGTTGAGTTGAGTCCTTATCACATTGTGTTACACCAACCTTCTCTTCTGGCTTCCTCTTCCACTTTTAAAGATCCTTGTAATTATAAGGGGGCTCTGGTGGTGTAGTGTCTAAGGCACTTTACTGCTAACCAGAAGGCTGGCGGTTCAAACTCCCCAGCCACTCCTCGGAAGGAAGACTGGGCAATCTAATTCTGTAGAGATACCACCTTGAAAACCCAAGGAGGGGTCGTAATGACTCGATGGCAGTGAGTGTGGTTTTTGGCTTGTAATTACATGGGACCCACTTGGATAATCTAGCTAATCCTACTAGGATTTTCCTGTTTTAAAATCAGCTGATTAGCAAACTTAATTCTTCATTGCCATGTAAAGCACTTGACTGCTAACCAGAAGGCTGGTGGTTCAGACCCAGCAGTCACTCCTTGGAAGGAAGATGGGACAATCTACTTCTGTAGTGATATTGCCTCAGAAACCCAAGGAAGGGTCGCTATGAGTCAGGTCCGACTCAATGGCACATAACAAACAACAACAACAACATGTAAACAGACATATTCACAGGTTTCAAGGATTGGAACATGGATGTTTTGGGGACTGCCATTTATTTTTTGTCTACCACAGAAATTGTTCTCACTTTTCTCATTAATCCTAAGTAGGATTTTTATAATAATATTTTTTTCATAATAGATACAGTATAATCTCAAGCTTTACACTTATTATATACTATATTTTGTTGAAATTTTAAATATATAATATTTTAACTATCAATTAACTTATCATTTCTTCCATTTTAATTTTAGCTTGTTGAGAGAAGATGCTATCTCTTTTTCTTATAACTAGGTTTGTGTCTCTAGTATGTGGCACATAGTGTTGTTGTTGGGTGCTGTTGAGTTGATTTTTGACCCATATTGACCTAATGTGGCAAAATAGAACTATCTCATAGAGTTATCTTGGTTCTAATCTATGGAAGCAGATTGTCAGGTCTTTCTCTTGGGGAGTGGCTGACTGGAGTCAAGCAGCTAATCTTTTAGATAATGATTGAGCACTTAACCATGCCACCATCAGGGCTCTTTTGGCATATCCAAACAAACAAAACCCAAACTCATTGCCATTGAGTAGAGTCTGACTCATAGCGACCTCCACCTCCTCCTTCCTTTCTGAGGAAGCAATCTTTATGGAATTAGATTGCCCCATCTTCCTTCCTTGGAGAGGCTGGTGGGTTTGAACTGCTAGTCTCCTGGTTAGTGGAGAAATGTCTTAGACACAGCACCACCAGAGCATCTTTCTGAGTGAGTGAGTACTCACTCATTCACTGCCATCGAGTCAGATTTGACTCATTGTGACACCTCCTGGGGTTTCTGAGACGGTATCACTACAGAAGTAGATTGCCCAACCTTCCTTCTGAGGAGTGGCTGGTGGGTTTTGAACCACCAGCCTTCTGGTTAGCAGTCAAATGCCTTAGGCACTACACCACCAGAGCTCCCTTTTGGCACATAGTAGTTACAAAATTAACTGAGACAGTGAGAAGAGAGAGAAAGACAGAGGGAAAAAGGGGAGAGAGAGAGAGAAAGGATGGAATAATTAAATGCCTATAAAGTAATATTGAGTGTATTAAATTACCGGGAGCTCTGGTAGCACAGTGGCTAAAGCACTTGACTGCTAACCAGAAGGCTGGCAGTTCAAACCCACCAGCCACTCCTCGGAAGGAAGGTTGGGCAATCCTACTTCCGTAGTGATACTGCCTCAGAAACCCAAGGAGGGGTCGCTATGAGTCGGGGCTGACTTGACAGCACATAACAACAACAACAATTAAATTACCAGAATATTTTTAAATTACTGATTTGTAAAAATTTCAGAAAGGAGATAGCTAAGTCTTGGCAGTTATGAGAGAACTCTTTCTATACTCCAAGTAGTGGAATCTGAAAATATTACTGAACCTACTGATAATAAAAAGGAAGCAGTGTGAAGAGTAGACTCTTGAATATGTCTTCAGCATTTCACCCTTTTACTTTTTCATTTTCCTCCTAGCAAGAGAGAAATGAGAAAGTAGATGAGGAAATACTCTGATGTTAGGGGACGGATTCAGCTGAGCTCAACTACAGAGACTTGGATGGGCTGAGGCAAGCACAGGTGTGCAACTTTACAACACAATCCCAAGTTAATGTTCAGGCTTCAGAACTCCAGCTGCTGCCAGAGTGAAATTATAAGTAGGCAACATTTGCTTTTGTTACCTGCACTAAAGTTCTGAGCCTCTTCTCTGTGCCTGCCTTCATAATCACTCAGTCCTTCTTTACCAAACGTGCAATAACAGAATCTTCAGTATTGCTGTCTCTGTTAGAACTTGAACCACGTATGGGACTAAAATAATCTACATGAAAGTGCAAAAGGAGCTTAACCATGTCATGATGCAATTTCTGAGCTATTCTCAATCCTTTACCTCTTGCAGGAGGAATATTCTCTGGCCCGTCCCCATCCTCAGTTAGCCTGGTAATAAAATACATGTAGCCAGCCTGTATATGTGGCTGGAGCAGATTCACCCATTCAGACCAGTGTTCCTGAGGTGACACCTAGCCCTGAATATTTCAAACATGGAAACTTCCAAAGATTCAAAGTGATTCCAGATGTAAGGGTTCAAAACTGATTATTTTAATAATTCTGTATCTGCTCCTATGCTCTATTCTAGGAAATTTTGTTCAATTGCATCCTCTCCCCATTTCTGGTGATTGTGGTATCCTTTTAAGCTCATACTTCCAGTAATAGCAATAATTTTCTGAGCACCTACTCTGCAGCCTGGCATTGTATATCCATTATTCCTATCTCAACATTCCTATAAACAAGTTTTATTTTTCTGATTCTGTAGTAAAACAAAAACAGACCTAAAAACTTCCTCATGTGTGCATAGTTAGCAGTCAGCTACCCTTACAATGTCCATGTTGATCTGGTTCTAAAATTGGTTTAAGTTTTCCAATTATTCCAGTGTTTATGTATAAGTATATTGAGAGACATAGGAGGTAGGGAGGCCCAAGGTACAAAGAGAGTGGATATAAGCCAGATAGGTAAACACTAGTTACCAGTTGCTGATAAGTAGATTCTGACTCCTGGTGACCCTGCTTGTGCCAGAGTAGAATCATGCCCTCTAGGATTTTTAATGGCTGATTTTTCAGAAGTACATTGCCAGGCCTTTCTTTCTAGGCATCTCAGGGTGGACATGAACCTGCCACCTTTTGGTTAGAAGCTGAGCTCATTAACTATTTGTAGCAACCGAGGAATAGAAACAAACAAGCAAAAAAAAAAAAAAAGAAAATTGCCATTATTGAGTTGCATAAAATGGTAACTAGTCTGGTTAGTCTGGTTTCCCATTAAGAGTGTGTTTGGAGCATCAAAATGTTTACAACAAATGGCTGGGTAACATCTGAGATGGATGCTGTTGGCCATGTGAGAAAACTTCTTCTCTTGCTCCATTTTGGATGATGGAAAAAATGAATATATTTAGAATCAGCCCACTGGGCTTAGTTTTAGATGATGCCATGGTTGGTAGCAGCACCCAAACCATGCCAGTGAGGGTCTGGTCCTAGGGCATCCTTCTCTCCATCAAGCCTTAAGCTGTGTTGACCCTGACTACATCATGTTACTGAGCTTCCTCATAGCTGGTTTGATCTGGAGTTTGTTTGCCCTGATGTCCTGGATAAATACCAGTAGGGTGTTGCCCTCAATCTTCTTTTTCATTATTGTCTCCATGGTTGGGGAACTTAATGAGCATGTAATGAAGAATGTAACGAGTGAGGTTGAAATTGTTCCTCCATGGAGGGCCCTTCCACAGGTACGTGGGCTGCTACTGCAATCCCAGCATCTTTTGCCACTGAAAGGTAAGTGACTATAGATCTTGTGGCTGTGGATGGCTTTCAGCACAGTCTTCTTGACCTTCAAAGACTGCCTTGGCTTTGATTTTGCAGTGTGTGTGTGGTATCAGGGGTTTCCTTCTTTCAACACCAACTTCATAAAAAAGATCTCTCAGTCCCAGATGTTTTATTTCTTTAGGATCAATTGCTCTGAACACAATTAACAGAAATAAAATAAATAAAAGATTGGCATCACTTTTAGGATGTTCTGAAGCAGGATACATTCTTTAAGGGAAAAAAAAAAAAAAGATACAACATTCAAAATGTAGCAACCTACTGACCCAGGAAGGAAGCAAATTACTTACAATGAGAGCTGTTCAATAGAATTTGTCCTAGCTTTTACCCTTTCTCTAGGAGACCCACTGGGTCACTAATTACTAAAGAGCCAGGGATGCAAACTAGATTGATCAGCATCTAATTCCTGGGAAGATGACAAAAGTGGCTTATCAATAAACTTCTATAAAGCAAGGGAAACAAATGAATTGCAGATTTGACAAATTAGCCTTCAGATTAGTGCACAGTTGGAGCAGTTGAGGCATTTATTTTTGCCTTTTGTCCAGATAAAATCCTACTGGGAGTAACTGCTGCTTTAACATTTGCAGATTGGAGTCATAAAAGAAATCCAATGACATTACAGAATTCACAGGCTTTGCTTTCAAAGAAGCAGTTTGAAAAATAAATTTGTGTGTTAAACTTTAAGATGAAGTTTAATACCTACTTGTTAGAACCCTTTGAAGGGAGAAAATAGGATACTTTGTTCTGGAATAGATCACTTGCTTGAATTTGACATTACTTTTATCACATTTCCTTTGAAAGATGTTTCTGACTTAACATTTGACCTCTTTGGGAAGATAAAAGTCTTAGATTCCTATTGACAAAAATGCATATTTGTGTAAGTGAAATATATTCCATAATCACAAAAATACAGTTCAATGGTTTAAAAATTATATAATTTAAAATAAATTATAAAATTTCAAACCTGATGATCTCCAATTATAAACATGTTTACATAATTACCACATAGGTATGGCACATGTACAAGATTTTCACATACTAAGTTTCATTGTAATTTCTTTGCCTTAAAATTTTCAGAATAAAACTGAACCATACTATTTATGGTTAAGAATTATATTCTTATTTGTTTTGGGCAAGTAAACCAGAGAACAAAATTAGCATATTTTTATTATTATTGTTTTTAATTTGAATGCAACATCAGGGTAGTTGTTCCATTTGAATGAAATGCCTAGGAAAAAATTGTATAACTTTTTCAATTTAGATATTCTGATGATTAATGTTATGTGCCCACTTGTCTAGGTCAAGATTCCCAGTACTGTGTGCTTGTTCTCCATTTTGTAATCTAATTATCTTACATTTTGTGGTATTATATAATTATCCTCCATTTTATAAATCCTATACTCTATATGTTAGTGAGGCAGGATTAGTGTGGGATGTAGCTTGATTCACAGCCTTACAAAAGGGGTGACTCAAGTCACACACTTATTCAAGTCCCAGCCCTATTCAAGTCATGCCTTTATCAAGTCACACAGTTATTCTGATATAAGGGGAGTTTCCTTGCAGGTGTGACCCGTATCCTATAGATGTATATATATGTCTCTCTCTCTCTCTATGTATACACACACACACACACACACACGTGTGCATGAGCACATGTGTTCTGGGAAGGCTCTCCCTTGCTCTGGATCCGGCATCTGGCTCAGTATCATCTGACCTCCGGTTCTTGGGATTTGAGCTAGCAGTCAGCTGTCATTTGACCTGTCAGTTCTGGAATTCACCAGCCTCCGCAGCCCTGTGACCCAGTAGCTGGTCATTTGACCTGCAGATTTTGGGATTCATCAACTTTTGCAACCCAATGAGCCAATATTCTGTAATCTGATCTGCCAATTGTGGGTTACACCAGCCCTGTAACCACATGAGTCAGGAGAAGACTTCAGCATGACACCTGACCCATGGATTTGGGACTGGCCAGCCTCCACAACCATGTGAGTCATTTCTTAGAGGTAAATCTTTCTCTCTCTTTCTCTCTCTTTCCCCCTCTTTCTCCCTCTCCCTATCTCTTTTCCTCTCCCTCTATAGACTTTGCTGGTTTTGCTTCTCTAGACAACCCAACCTAAGATATTTGGTACTGAGAGTGGATCTAGAGAAACAAAATTGTAAGGATGAATTTTCTAAATTGGTTCTGAAGTCTTGCTAGTCTTAAAGGCATAGATACCTCTTTTTCTAGTAGTAAAGAGGGCTCTATCAGACCAGTAAGCCTGGCCTTTTTTGATTTTGAGTTTTGTTCCGCATTTTTCTCCCATTCTGTCAAGGATCTCCTATTGTGATCCCTTTCCAAGTGGTTGGCAATGGTAGCCAGGCACCAGCTAGTTCTTCTAGTCTCAGGGTCTTACAGGCTGAGGTTCACATGGTCCACTAGTCTTGTGGACTAACTCTTTCCATGTGTCTTTGATTTTCTTCATTCTTCTTTGCTCTGAATGAGGAGAGACCAATAGTTGCATCTAGATAGCTGCCTGCAAGCTTTTAAGACCCCAGTTGCTAGTCACCAAAGTAAGATGTGGAACAATGTTTTTGTTCAGTATGTTATGCCAGTTGAGCTTGATGTCCCCCACAACCAAGGTCCAGAGCCTGCAGGCCCAGTGACTCATTCTCTCAAGGTGTTTGGCTGTGGCTAAGAAGTTAAAACTTTGCCCTGTTAGCTCTAGTATATATGGATATTCTTATAGCACATATAAATACATATGTAGAAATATCATCTGCCAACTTATATATGGTCATGGGCATACTTCCTTTTACCTAGACATATCTGATCATTTAACCTGTCTACCTAGGTACCTACCCATAGATTAATGTTTGTTATGCTGATAATGCAGTATTATTTATGTAAAGGGAGCTCTGGTAGCATAGTGCCTAAGGCACTTGACTGCTAACCAGAAGGCTGGCGGTTCAAACCCACCAGACACTCCTCAGAAGGAAGATGGGGCAATCTACTTCCGTAGTGATACTGTCTCAGAAACCCAAGGAGGGGTCACTATGAGTCGGGCCCGACTTGATGGTACATAACAACAACAACAACATATATGTAAAAGTATTTACTTTCATTGTCTGTACCTTTTGTGTATTTCTCCGTGTCTTCCATTTCCTTAGTGTTATTGTGTTGGTCACTTCCTTTTGGTAAATTGCCTTTCCCTTCACCCAGATCAATACTTCTCTCTTACTATTTAACAAATTTCCTTCCCTCCCCTCCCATCCCTGGTAACCAACAAAGAAAGTTTTCTTCATATGTGAACCTTTCCTTGACTTTTTACAGCAGTGGATTTATACTATATTTGTCTTTCTGTGATTGACTTCTTTCACTCAGTATAATGTCCTCCAAGTTCATCCATGCTATTCAGTGTTTTGCAGATTCTACATTATTCTTTAGAGGTGCGTAGTATTCCATTATGTGCATGTACTATAGTTTGGGTATCCATTCCTCAGTTGATGGACACTTAGGTTTTTTCATCTCTTTGCTCTTGTGGATAGTGCTGTGATGAACATGGATGTGGAAAATCTGCTAGTTTTGAGTGAGACCCAAAACAAGAGAATACTCTGTAATATGTTCAGACTGCCTTGCAAGCCACTCTGCCATATGATCTGGTTGATCCAATGGTGCTTAAAGTATTAGTGGCAGATAGAGAAGCTATTTGAAATCTTTGGCAGGCTCTTATTAGTGAATCACAGCACGGACCTTTAGTATTTTGGAGCAAAGCCTTACAGATAACTAATCTCCTTTGAGAAAAAGCTTTTGGCTTAGTAGAAACTGAACACTTAATCATGGGCCACCAAGTTTCCATGCAGCCTGAACTTCCCATCATGAATTGGATGTTGTCTGACCCACAGAATCATAAAGTTGAATATGTACAGTAGCACTCTATCATTAAATGGAAGTGGTGTGAAAGAAATCGGGCTCAAGCAAGACCTGAAGGCACAAATAAGTTGCATGAGGAACTGCCCCAAATGCCCATGGTCTCTACTCCAGTCACATTCTCTTCCCTCTCCCAGTCTGCACTTGTGGCCTCATTCCTCATTCCTTATGATCAGTTGATCGAGGAAGAGAAATCTCATGCTTGGTTTACAGATGGTTCTATGTAATATGTAAGCACCACTTGAAAGTGGACAGTGGCAATACTACAGTCTCTTTATGGGCTTCAGCTCCTGAAGGAAAGTGGTCAAGGGAAATCTTCCCAATGGGCAGATCTTCGGTCAGTGCTCCTGGTTGTTCACTTGTTAGAAGAAGAAATGATCAAATGTGTGACTGTATACTTATTCATGGGTTATGACCAAGAATTTGGCTGGATGGTCAAGAACTTGGAAGGAACATGATTGGAAAATTGGTGACAAGGAGGTATGGGAAAGAGGTATGTGGATAGACCTTTCTGAAGGAGACAAAGAAGGGAAGATATGTGTCTCATGTGAATGTTCATCAAAGGGTATCCTCAGCAGAGGACAATTTTAGCAATCCAGTGGATAAGATGATGCATTCTGTGGGAACCAGGCATCCTTTCTCCCCAGTCACTCTTGCCATTGCCCAATAGGGTCATGAATAAAGTGTTCATGTTGTCAGTGATGAAGGCTATACAGATGGGCTCACCAAGGCTGACTTGGCTACAGCCACTGCTAAGTGCCCAATCTGGCAGCAGCAGGGACCATCACTGATTCCCTGATATTGCCATCATTCCTTGAGGTGTTCAGGCAGCAACCTGGTGATAGGTTGATTACATTGGACTGCTTCCATCATGGAAAGGACAGCATTTTATTCTTACTGGGATGCATACTCTGGATATGGATTTGCCTTCCTTGCATGTTATGCTTCTGCCAAAATTACCATTTGTGTACTCAAAATGCTGTGTCCAACATTATGGTATACCATACAGCATCACCTTGGATCATGAGACTCACTACATAACAAATGAAATGCAACAATAGGCCCATGTTCATGAAATTCCCTGTACTTACATGTTCCCCACTATCTTGAAGCAACTGGCTTGATAGAAAAATGGAATAGCTCAATTACACAATTACAGTACCAGTTAGTGGCAATACTTTGCAGGGTTGGGGCAATGTTCTCCAGAAGGCTATCTATGCTCTGAATTATCAACTAGTATCCTGGCTGTTTTTCCAATAGCCAGGATTCGCAGGTCCGGGAACCAAGTGGTGGAAATGGTAATGGCACTATTCACTATTACCCCAAGTGACATACTCACAAAATTTTTGCTTCCTGTCTCTATGATCCTGTGCTCTGCAGGTCTAGAAGTTTTAGTTCCAAAGACAAAAATGCTCTCACCAGGAGATGTAAAACTGATTCCATTGAAGTGGAAGTTAAGAATGACATGCTATCACTTTGGGTTCCTCATGTCTCTGGATCAACAGTCAAAAAAGAGATTTACCATATTGATTGATGTGATTTATCCTGATTACCAAGGGAGAATTGAATTGATATTAAATGATAGAGGAAAAGAAGAGTATGAATACAAGAGGTCCCTCAAGGTATCTCTTAGTACTGACATGACTGTGTTTGCAGTCAGTGGAACATCATACCAAGATAATTCTGACATGATTGGCACAGACCCTTCAGGAATGAAACTTTGGGTCACTCCATGAGGCAAAGAGCCACAACTAGCTGACGTGCTTGCTGAGGGTAAAGTGAATATACAATGGATGGTGGATGAGCTTAGTTCTTAATACCAGTTACAACCATGTGACCAGCTGCAGTATCAAGGGCAGTAATTGTTATGAGTATTTCTTCTTTGTTTCTACATACTTATATGCTTATATATATTCTCATCTAATGCTGTAAGATGAGTCCTTCTGGTTGGAAAGCAACCAAAATATGACTGGAGAAAATCTGCTTTCTCAAAATAGAGTTGACTTAATTGATGTGGATGGAGTAAAGTTTCCAGGACCTTCATTTGATGATATGACAAAACTAAAAATGGAAGAAATAGCTGCAAACATCCAGTAATAATTGGACATGGAATGTATGAAATATGAATCTAGGAAAACTGTCAAAAATGAAATGGAACACATAAAAATTGATATCTTAGGCATTAATGAAGGAGCTCTGGTAGCATAGTGCCTAAGGCACTTGACTGCTAACCAAAAAGCTGGTGGTTCAAACCCACCAGCCACTCCTTGGAAGGAAGATTGGACAATCTACTTCCATAGTGATACTGCCTCAGGAACCCAAAGGGGGGTTGCTATGAGTCGGGTCTGACTAGACGGCACATAACAACACAACAACAAGGCATTAGTGAATTAAAATGGACTGGTATTGATGATTTTGAATTACACAATTATATGGTCTACTATGCCGGGGATGACCAATAGAAGAGGAATCACATCGCGTTCATCATCAGAAAGAATATTTCAAGATCTATCTTGAAGTATAACACTATCAATAATATGATAATATCCATACACTTACAAAGAAGACCATTAATATGACTATTATTTAAATTTACACCCCAACCACTAACGTCAAAGACAAAGAATTTGGAGATGTTTACCAATTTATGCAGTCTGAAATTGATCAAACATACTCATTATGAAGATGCATTCATAGTTTTTGATGATTGCACTGTGAAAGTTGGCAACAAAGAAGAAGGATCAGTAGTTGGAAAATATGGTGTTGGTGATAGCAACACTGGAGATCACAAGAGAGAATTTTACTAGAGCAATAACTTATTCATTGCAAATATCTTGTCAACAGCAGAAATGGTGACTCTACACATGAACCTTGCCATATGGAATACTCAGGAATCAAATTGACTACATAGGCAGGAAGAGACAGTGGAGAAACTTGGTATCATCAGTCAGAACAAGGCCAAGGGCTAACTTTGGAACAATCAATCGCTCATACACAACTTAAGTTGAAGCTGAGGAAAATGGAAACCAGTCCATAAGAGCCAAAGTACAACACTGAGTATATCTCACCTGAATTTAGAGACTATCTTGAGAATAGATTTGACACATTGAATACTAATGACTGAAGACCAGATGAGTTGTGAGATCACATTGGTAATATCATACATGAAGAAAAGAAAAGGTCATTAAAAAGACAGGAAACAAAGAAAAGACCAATATGGATGTCAGAAGACACTCTGAAATTTGCTTTTGAGCATATTGTTGTTGTTGTTATGTGTTGTTGAGTTGGACCTGACTCATAGCGACCCTTCCTTGGGTTTTTGAGGCAGTATCACTATGGAAGTAGATTGCCCCATCTTCCTTCTGAGGAGTGGCTGGTGGGTTTGAACCACCAGCCTTCTGGTTAGCAGTCAAGTGCCTTAGGCACTATGCTACCAGAACTTTTGAGCATAGAGTAGCTAAAGTGAATAGAATAAATGATGAATATAAGAGCTGAACAGAAGATTTCAAAGGGTGGCTAGAGAACAAAGAATAATGAAAAGTGCAAAGTGATAAAACCAAGAGGGAAAAACATGCTTAGAATTTCTCATGTTGAAAGAATTGAAGAAAATATTAAAGCTTTGAGTTGCAACACTGAAGGATCAGTAGGTCTGGTGGCACAGTGGTGAAAGCTAATCAAAAGATCCATGATTCAAAACCACCAGTCATTCCCTGGGAGAAAGATGGGGCAGTTTTCTTTTGTAAAGATTTACAGCCTTGGAAGTCATATGAGGCAGTTTTACTCTGTCCTGTAGGGTTGTTATATGTTGGAATCTACTCAATGGCAGTGGAGTTGGGTTTATGGGCAAAATATTGAAAGATACAGGAAGCATCAGAATAGTCACTGTACCAAAAAGAATTGGTCAGCAATCAATGATTTCATGAGGCAGCATATGATCAAGAACTGATGATTTTGAAGGAAGAAGTCCAAGCTGTCCTGCAGGCACTGGCAGAAAACAAGATTTCGGGAATTGATGGAATACCAATTGAGGTGTTTCAACAACCGCATGCAATGCTGGAAATGTGTACTTTCCTTTGCCAAATATTCTGGAAACAGCTACTTGTCCAACTGACAGGAAGAGATCCATATTTATGTCAACTCCAAAGAAAGATGACCCAACAGAATGTAGAAATTGTCATTAATTTCACATGCAAATAAAATTTTGTTGAAGATCACTCAAAAACAGTTGCAGGAGTACAAGGACAAGGAACTGCTAGAAATTCCAGCTGAATTCAGAAGAGAAACTGGAATGAGGGATATTATTGCTGATGTGAAAAATATCTTGGCTGAAAATATAACATACAAGAAAGACTTTTACCTGTGTATTATTGACTACGCCAAGGTATTTGATTGTATGGATCACAACAAAGCACAGATAACATTGTGAAGAATGGGGATTCCAGAACACCTAATTGTGCTCATGAGGAACTTGTACATAGACTGAGAGGCAGTCATTCAAACAGATCAAGGAGATACTGCATAATTTAAAATCCAGAAATGTGCGTCAGGGTGGATCCTTTCACCATACTTAGCAAATCTGTATGTTGAGTAGATAGTCCAAGAAGATGGGCTATATGAAGAAGAACATGGCACCAGCATAGGAAGAAGATTCATTCATAGCCTGTAATATGGAGATGACACAACCTTGCATTCTGAAACTGAAGAGCTTACTGATGAAGATCAAAGACTATAGCTTTCAATATAGGCTACACTTCAACATAAAGGAAACCAGAGTCCTCACAACTGGACCAATAAGCAACATCATGATAAAGGGAAAAAAGATTGTAATTGTCAAGGATTCATTTTGCTTGGCTCCACAATCACCACTCATGGAAGCAGCAGTGAAGAAATCAAATGATGTATTGTGTTGGGAGATCTGCTGCAAAAGATCTCTTTACCATGGTAAAAAACAAAGATGTCAACTCTGAGGAGTAAGGTGAGCCTGACCTAAGTCATGGTATATTCCATTGCCTCATATGCATGTGAAAGCTGGACAATGAATAGGGAAGACTGAAGAAGTGATACCTTTGAATTATGGTGCTGATGAACAATATTAAATATACCATAGGCTTCTAGAACAACACACAGATTTTTCTTAGAGGAAGTACAGTCAAAATTCTCCTTAGAAGTGAGGATGGCAAGACTTGTCTCACATACTTTGGACATTCTGTCAGGAGGGACCTGTCTCTGGAACAGGACATCATGCTTGGTCAAGTAGAGGGTCAAGAAGAAAGAGGAAGATTTTCAGGGAGATGGATTGAAAACTGTGGTTGCAACAATGGGCTCAAACATAGCAACACTGTGAGGATTACACAGGAGCAGGCAATGTTTTGTCCTGTAGTACACGGGCTGCTGTGAATTGGAACTAACTCGACGGCACCTGATAACTAGGTGTGTGTGTATGTGTGTGTGTGTCTGTGTCTGTGTCAATTCCTTCTGGTATCTTATAAAATATAAGCTTTTTCAGTTGTTCTCATGCTGGTTGCATTATGTTAGCATTTGATTTCAAGTATGACTTCACAATTTCTTTCTTTAGAGATTATGTATGGGTTAAGAAGATGTGTACATTTGCTAAGTTGATAAGTAGTGGACTGTGATGGTTAATGTTATGTGTCAACGTTGGTAGGCCATGATTCCCAATATTGTGTGCTTATCCTCCATTTTGTAATTTGATGCAATTATTCTCCATTTTATATGTTGTAACTCCTAAAGTCTATATGTTAATGAGGCAGGATTAGTGTAGGGGTGTATCTTGAGTCACAGTCTCACAAGAAAACATGACTCAAGTCTTACCCATACTCAAGTCATACCCTTACTTAAGTCACACACTTAAGTTACTTCCTTACTCTGATGTAAGAGGAGTTTCCCTGGGAATGTGACTTGCATCTAGTGTATATATAAATGTCCTGACAAGTCTCTCATGCAGTTTGCCATCATCTGATCTCCAGTTCTTGGGACTTGAGCTAGCAGCCTGTCGTCTGGCCTGTCAATCCTGGAGTTGCCTGCCTCTACAGCTCTATGAACCAGTAGTCTGACATGCTAATTTTGGGATTCATCAGCTTCCACATTTCTGTGAACTAAAAGCCTGTCTTTTGACCCTCTGATTTTGGTTACGACAGCCCCTGCAACCACTTCGATCAGGAGAAGCCTGATCTACAGATTTGGGATTTGCCAACCTCCATAGCTGCATGAAACCTTTCCTTGAGATAAATTTCTCTCTGTCTGTCTGTCTTATACATACATACATATATACATATATATATATATATATACACATATATATATATATATATATATTACTGGTTTTGGTTCTCTAGAGAATCCAATCTAAACAGATATACAGTAATATGCTGTATAACATCTGTATCTGATCAGGCAACTTCTGACTATATGTTTGTCCATGCAACCCCTGTAAAGTCTATTATATTAAAATTAGAGGTATATACAATGGTTTGCAACAACAATTGAGTGCTACTTTGTTAAGTGCATCAAAATGTTATCATTATTATTACTTCACTATTATGTTAAAGTTGTTTTAGTGGATTTGGAAGGGTTTCTTTGATTTTTTTTTTTTAATGCACAGGAAGGTACACTATATTCTATAGTAAGACAAACATCTGACAGATTAAAGTTAGATATGAACTGTATCTAACTCTTCTGACTAGTGTACAAATTCTACTTAAAGACAGATTCAGGAATGGAATTCATAATCCAGGTTCTGTATATAACATGGTTTTCACACAACTTCCAAATCACATATCATCCTACTTCACAGAACATATTCCAGACATTTTAAGAACTGCATTACTCTCTGTGTATATGTGTGTGTGTTTAATGTGTATGTATATGAATAGGTACCCATTTGACAATTTTTATACAAATTTGTGATATTTTTCATAATGAGTCAGTATTCTCATTCATTGCATTCTTGTTGTTTCATTTCCAGCACTCTAGTTTTCTTGCTCCCCTTGTCTTCTCATTTTTGCTTTAGAGTAATTGTTGACATTCTGGTTTTATAACAATTGTTTTTCAATGGATCCCTGTAGTCATGGGTAATATGGTTTATTTTTTATGCCAGTCTGTTATTTTACTAAAAGATGACCAAAATTCATGTATTTTAAGAAGTACTGATGCCTGGACTCTTTTCACAGAGATCCTTATTATATACACTGGTCTGGAGTGTGGCCTGAGCCTCAGAATGTTTAAAGTGAGCCAGGTGAGTTTAACAAAAAGTGTTGGAGCTATATATTTTATTTGCAATAATGTAACGTTTCTCAAACTTGATTAATCATCACATGCATTTAATTATACTTTTATACTAGTTCCTAAACCAGCACGTCTCTAACTTTAATGTGCACCAGAATCACCTACAGGGCAGAGTAGTAGGTCGGGTTATGTCCTAAGAATTTGCATATCTAACAAGGTCCCAGGTGATGCTGATTTGGCTAATCTAGGGACCACACTTTGAGAATTGCTGTCCTTAACAGAGCTAATTATATAATTACATGGAGACTTGTTAGAAATCAAATGTGACTCCTCCACCTACCAAGGAGCTCCTGACTCAGCAGAATTCATCTACATTTTCAATAAGCACCTTCAACCATTCTGATGTTAACTAATTAAGGAAATATTGCAGTAGTGTAATGAAATCCACATGGTTGACAAAGGTATGGTGTTTGAAGCAGTCTAAGATCAAATATCAAATCAATAATATTCAAAGAAAGGTAAGGTACTTATTACCTTTCTTCCATCGTTTTGATCAAAGGCACATATTTGATTAAGAGTACCATCAAAGGAATATAAATGTTAAGAATACCATTGAAGTCCTAATATTGAACAAGTCATGACATTAATAACCAGTCATACATGAGTTTATAATGAAATAATTGTCTTTTGAGGGGGACCTAAACTTATTTTTGTTACTAATAGACTAGACAGAGTGGGTCTATATAAATGTTTGTCACACATAAGAGAATGCACCGCTATTCATATCACGCTGAATAATAGGATAGTTTGTTTTTCTGAAACATTTACATTTTATTAGCAACAGGCATCTATATTATTTCAACCAATTTTCAGGTCCAGGATTCAATATTATGCTCATTTTACACATGAAGAAAGGAGGCTAACACATCATTTCATGGCAGCTAAGAGAAAGAGTCCACACTAGATTCCAATACTTTTCATCAAGTCCAGGAAATTTACCTCTCATTGCCGGTATTCTAAGCTGTGAGGAGTATCTTTGTTTATATTTCTGAGTTATTGAGATATGTTTTGGAGGATTTCCATTTTATGAAAAGTATTTCATACAAGTGTTTCACAAACTATGGTATAAGTGGTTACTCATCCATTAATTTTTTTTTGAAAGTGAATGTATATACTAGAAAAGTGTATAACTAACATATAATATCCAGGATTTCAGTGCCATTATTTTACCAATAGATAATCAAGTGTTTAAATATTATTTCTGAGACTGAACTAGACATTTAGGTTTTTGAAACATACCTATTTTAAGGACTTACATTAAAAAATAGTAATGTAGGTGTTACTCTAATACAACAAAAATGATGCAAATGTTAGAGATTGAGGAACACTGCTTTATATGATAAACAGAAAGTTTTGTTTGGATGAAATGGCCTCTAATCCTATTTAGAACACGGTGAGTTGCCAAATAATTTATGTGCATGATCAAGAGTTATTTACTGAAAAGATTTCCCAGTTTTTTTTTTTTAATATTAAGGTTTACTTGAGTTTCTTTGGAGGGTATGTGTACATATACATAATGGCAATAATTCGACTTTCAATTCTAAAGGTTGTGTTTATAAGACACTTTGTGGAATGTCCGTGATTCATTACAAATCTCTATAAAAAGGATTTCAATGAAAACAAAGCAATTTTTCTTGCTTTCTTTTTTTTTTTTTTTTAAGGGAAAGAGTTTTCTTTTTATAATCAAGACAATATATTCTTTTAAAGTGGTATTTCTTGACATTTATAGTGTTGGTGACAAGGTCATAATTTCCATCGTAATGAGATGCCTTTTAATAATGCATAACCCCTAACGTAGAAAGCAGCACAACTTTTCATGAGCTGTATTCATGGTGAATATTTTCTCCCAAGGTCTGGGAGACTCTGAATCGGTCACATTTGGACTTAGCAGTTCCAGTGGCCTTTAGTCCATGGGTGTGCCATAATCCAGGCCTCTTCAAACTGTGTTTGAATAAACCCAGATCTTTGAGCCAAGAATTCTGGATTTGTCTGCTTTTATTTCAGGGAATGAGTACTGTGAATAAGGCTCTCAGCTCATTCTCATGAGTTTTTAATGGTCATAGCTGAGAATGAGTAGGAGGTGATAGGATTGGATTTTGATTTTGGAACCATTCTTGGACTTTTTCCAGTTTTGGAGTAATGTCACATGCACAGCTATTGCCATCGCTATGCGTGGCTGGGGTGGGGGGTGGTGTGGGGGAAATTTCATATTTCATCCAGTTTTATATCTCTATGTGTTTCCCCTCTGGTTAGGAAGTAATGCATACTTGTAGTAAACATTATGGAATATAGAAAAAGTTGAAGAAACAAATTTAAACAAATCAATTGTTCTTTCATGCTTTCCTGTCATGCTTATGTGTGGATCTCTACATGTTATTAAGTTCTCTAGTACCTACTATAAGGTGTCCATAGGTGGCACAACCTTTTAAACACTCCGCTGCTAACCAAAGGGTTAATCTACTCAGAGGCATCTCAGAAGAAAGGTCTGGCAATCTATTTCCAAAAAATCAGCGATTGAAAATCCAGTGGAGCCTGTTCTGTCCTGACACACTTGAGGTCACCAGGAGTTGGATTAAACTCCGCGATAGTCAGGATTTTTAGCCTCTGTAGACATTGTTACCTACTACATTTCCACTTAGCCGTGTAGCCCAAGCTGCTAGATATTCTTCAAAAACAGGGTTTTAATATTACACAGTTAGAAAAAACAAAGTTTACATGTAGATTTTTTTAAAGTGACACAAAAATTGTGAAAATTAGATCAATCATTGAATTTGAATGGATAAAGCCACTGAGACATTACAGACCTGTGTTAAGAAGAAGCATGTTGTATAACAAGTAAGAATTAGTAGTGTCTAACACACAATGAAGAAGGTCAGGTGGTACAGTGGGTAAAGAAGCACTCTGCTGCTAATCAAAAGGCTGGTGGTTCGAACCCACCAGCCACTCTATGGGAGAAAGATGTGGTAGCTTGCTTCCATAAAGATTTATAGCTTTGGAAACCCTGTGAGGTATATGCTGTCCTATAGGGTTGCTATGAGTCAGAATTGATTTGACGGCTATGGGCAATGAGCAGCATACAATGTTTGGCACATAGTAGGGCTCAATCTGTATTTATATAAATAATCAAGAAAAATCATTTCAACAGAATAATTGATTAATATAATTTTTTGTAAAATTGTGACATATTAGACATATTATAGATAGGTGCCTCCCATAAAGTTAAAGGAATGCATGCATTACTCTAAGATGACCTAAGCAATTTAAGTTATTCCAAGGGTTACATCTTTTTGTACTTCAAGTGGTTATGATGCTATACGATTTTTATTACCACACAACTGCTTTTCTTTATATCTCTGACAGATTTGGAATGTACAATAAATTTTGCAAAATTGCTATTTTTTCTCCCACCTATGGTTTTTCTTTCACGTTTGCTGGGTTTAAAAAAAAGTCAATCATGAGAGGAAAAACTATGTTGCTGAGGTAGTTCATTTGTGTGTCAACTTGGCTGGGCCTGGTCGAGTGACTGAGCAGCTGGATGTAGTATTCCTCATGATGAGACTGGTAATCAACTCCATGGTGGAATCTACTGGGAGTAGCTGAGTGTCTGCTTCCTGTATATAAGCAGAAGCCTTGGGGAATGGTTGCTAGCCTATGGAATCATGCTTGCACCCTGCATTAGCTATGTCATTGTTCAGCAGCCTGCCATGTTCTGCTGACCCTGGAACTTACAATGGACTTAAATTAGTGATCTGCCCTGTGGTTTGGTAACACTGGGACTGTGCCTTTTTATTTGTCAACCTTAGGCTTCTCAGCCTGAGTAGCAAGCAGCTGTCTGAGTGAAGAAAAACCTCTAGTTCCAGTGGGCTGGGAGCAGGAGGTAGAGCTGCTCAACAAAGGTTGAGGGGCTTTCACCCAGACCCTAGTCTGGCACTTTGAACTTGGACTTAAAGCCCCCAAACTGTAAGAGAATAAACTCCTGTTTGTTAAGGCCATCCCATTTGTGGTATATTCTTGTCAGAGCGGCACTGGGTAACCAGATCAGTGGCCAATCGTCTGACTCAATTTACCAGAGTTTACATTCTCAGTTAATTACTGCTTCTTGTGTAGACAGTAATAAATAGTACCAGGAAGTTACATATAAATTTTTGTGTTTTCTGTACAGAGTTGTTAAATGTTTCAAGTCAGTTTTATTGGACATTATTAAATTTCATCTTTCATTTTTTGTCTGACACTCATGGCACTAACGTGTTAAATATATTATTATTTTTCAATTATCACTTTGTGTTTCTTATTTATTTCATTGAATATATATCTTAGCCCTTCCAGACATTTTTTTTTTTGTGTGTGTGTGTGCTTCTCACTTAATTTGTTTAGTTTCTCACGTGGATCATTGGTTCCTTGTCAGAGACTCAGGATGATGTCTGTCTTGTAGTCGCTTTGCTCTCACTTTTCCTATGTAATGGGTTTGGCTTTGCACAGCTGTCCTGCCACTTTTTTGAGGCAGCGATGGATAACTTGAAGGCACACAGCTGCTGGATTGCTTTTGATGTTTTCCAGTTCATTTGGTGATTATTATTCTTACTTCTTTTTTGAGAAATTGAAGTAAGAGCCACCATTCATTCCAGCAGCATTGTCTCCAGTGATGAATATTTGGGGTATTGTTATCATTTATCTGGCAAAACTTCAAGTTTTCTTCATTAAATTAGTTATTAACTTCCAGGAAATAATCTGAAAGTCATGATTACTATATTGTTGTGTGCCGTCGAGTCGGCCCTGACTCATAGTAACCCCTCCTTGCGTTTCTGAGGCAGTATCACTACGGAAGTAGATTGCCCAACCTTCCTTCCGAGGAGTGGCTGGTGGGTTTGAACCGCCAGCCTTCTGGTTAGCAGTCAAGTGCCTTAGGCACTATGCTACCAGAGCTCCTATGCTACCAGAACTCCTATGGTTACTATAGCAATCCTAAAATACAGGCAGTCCTTGGTATTAAGAAGACCAGTTCTTAAGTGTGTCTGTAAGTTGAATTTGTAGGTAAATCTGAGCAATTGCATATGGTCTTATTTAGCTTTACTTTAGTGCAAGAGGCACTTGCCTGCTAACCAGGAGGCTAGAGGTTCAAACCCACCAGCCACTCCTCAGAAAGAAGGTTGGGCAATCTACTTCCGTAGTGATACTGCCTCAGAAACCCAAGGAGGAGTCACTATGAGTGAGGTCTGACTCGATGGCACATAACAACAACAACATCGGGGCAAGAAGGATCTCTGATGGTGCAGTGGTTAAGGTGTTCAGCTGCTAATTACAAAGGTCAGTGTTTGGAATCCACAAGCTGCTCCAGTGGGAGAAAAATAAGGCAGTCTTCTTCCCTAAAGAATTATAGCCTTGGACACCCTACGGGGTTTGTGACAAGTCAGAATCAACTGGATGGTGGTGGGCTTGGTTTTTTGGTTCAGTACAAGAAAAGGAACTCTGGTGGTCTAGTGGTTAAAGAGTTAAGTTGCTAACCAACAAGTCAGAAGTTCAAACTACTAGCCACTCCATGAGAAAGATGAGGCAGTGTGCTTCTGGAAAGATTCACAGCCTTGGAAAACCAATAGAGCACTTCTACTCTGTCCTATAGCGTCGTGATGTCGGAATCAACTGAATGGGTTTTAGTGCAAGAAAAGGCTTGAAGCCTTTGAGTGATTTAAAAGATTTACATTTGTGTAGCAAGTGTAAGTAACTGATGAAGAATTTGTTGCACATAGGGGTTGGTTCAATAGTTTCAAAATGAGGCCAAATTTATGTAACATTAAAGGGCAAGTACAAGTTGTATAGTAATGTTTATGACCCAGGGACTTACTGTATGTATAAATGGGGAAGAAAAAAACCAGACAGTTTTTTGGGTTTATGTTAATTTGATTCACACATTGCTCTGAACAGTGGCATAAAAACAAAGAAAAGCAGCATTTGGTCTTCATTTTTTGTAGATTTATGTTAATTCTCATTGTTACTCATGGAATGTCTTAAATGCATTAAAAATATTGACACACAGTCTTGAAAATAATAATTTGTCCATAGCACATAACAACAACAATAAAGAACTAATTTTTAACATTGAGTTTGATGTCTTTGACTTTAGACTAACTTTATTTACTCAGTTTCTCTATCAGCTAAACATAATTATAAGTAAATATCTTATGCAAATATAATATTTTTCTGGCAAATTATTCTTTGAAACCCTCTGAAGCTTAAAAGTGCTTTTCTACAAATATTTATAATTTATCATGACCATGGTTTTATCACTTGCATGAGGAAAAAATGTAAATAAATTTAAATATGCCTTCTGGGTATTTTGGGAAAAAAGTCTCTACTTCAAAATTATAAAGTAGGATGTTGTTGTTGTGTGCTGTTGAGTCGGACCCAACTCATAGCGACCCCTCCTTGCCCAACCTTCCTTTCAAGAAGTGGCTGGTGAATTTGAACCAGCAGCCTTCTGTTTAGCAGTCGAGTGCCTCACCAGGGCTCCCTATAAAGTAGGTAAAGTGCCCTAATATTCTGATAGTTTGCAGTAGAGAAAACTTATATTTTAAAATCTGTTAAAAAACCTCACTGGACAGATCTGTGTCTGGATATTCTTCCACCCCTAGCAAACCGCCCTTTTCTCTTATCCCCTTAATAACCAGATCTTGCTGATAATCTTTCTCCAGTTAGCCCAACTGATACAGATGCCTCTTCTCATGCCAACCAGAGAAGGTTCATGAATGAAAGTGAATTAATTATGGCCTAGACAAGAAGAGATGAACAAGTGAAATCTTTGTTAACCTTTCTTGCCAAACAGCTTCACATTTTATTAGGCATTTTGCACAATTCTGCAATGCTGTTGCCATCTCTAGTCGGGAACATTGGTTTCTTTAATAACTAACCAGATGCCTTAGAGTTAGTTCCGACCCATGAAGACTCCATGAGTGTCAGAGTAGAACTGTATTCACAGGGTTTGTAATGACTGATTTTTCAGAAGTAGATCCCCAGACCTCTATTGGAAGGTGTCTCTGGGTGGACTTCAACCTTCAAGTTAGTGAAGCCTTTTGGTTAGCAGTGGAACATGATGAACATTTGCACCACACACGGACTCCTAATACAGTACATAAAAAAGCAAAAACTAAAAACAAACTCACTGCCATCTAATCGATTTAGACTCATAGTGACCACCATTGGTTTCCAAGGCAGTAAATCTTTATGGAAGTAGATTGCTTCATCTGCCTCCCATAGAACAGTTGTTGTATTTGAACTGCTGACCTTTTGGTTAGCAGACAAATGCCTTAGGCACTGTGCCACCAGAACTCCTTAATACAGGACATAGGAGCACTTAAACAAGGAGGTTATTCACAGGCTGCATTTTAACTTATTCTTGTCTACCTGCCTAACAAACTACTGAGAGGGCTGGACATACTTATCTAGGGTTTTGGTTCTATCATTTCTGTAAGCACCACCATGAAATTTAAGATATTTTAAGGAAGCTCTTCAGATCTAAGGCACACTTTCCTAGGGCTCAGAAACTTGTCACTATTGAGATCAAATGTAGGAATGATTTATCTTACAGTGATTCATTTTTAGAGCTAGACTTTCCCAGGCAAATGCGTAGTTACTTCATTCATCCAGCGATGGAAATGCTTTATGTAACTGAAATGATATTTCTGATGAGATGCAGATATTATAATGATGGGAGTGGCTGACTTTCAGTCTGTCACAAAGCTTCCACATGAATAGTATCAAAAGAACTGTCAATTCAGTGGGAAAAAAAAATCATCACATTAGGAATTTGGGTTAAATGAGAAAAAGAAGTGTCCTCAACTTACAGATATTCTGTGGCTAGGACTTGAACCCCCAATGATTCTAATGTATTTTACCATAAATATTATATTTCACTTTTCAAATATTCTGTCCAAGGTGGTGGTGTAATAATTTCCATTTTTCACAAAATATGAGGACATGACCAATGTGACACCATTAATAATCTGAGTAAATTTCTCAGATGGCTTGACTCCTTTGTAAAGCCAATTTCTGCCCTTGAGTCTAAGAATTACATTTCTCAACATTAAGAAATGAACACAGATTCTAGGAAGCATGATAGTTCTGATCTCTAAATGACATTGAAATAATAAGAGTGATTTTCGTATGATCTGGAGTACAGGAAAAGAATACAGTTATGCAAGGAGAGTAGAGAGGACTTAGAAGTTTGTAATGTGACCAAAAACAGCTCTCATTTTCCTTTCCAACTTTTCAACATATTGATTGTATCTTTGTGTGGCTGTTGTTTTGTTAGAAATGGCAGCTTAGGTGTCTTTTTTGTAGCTGTCCCCAGTTGATTGTCATTCTTTCTTCCTGGAGTTTTTCAAGAGGAACTGGGACAGAACCTCTCTTGGCTGAAATTGCATTTATCTTGCTCTAGGAAATAATGAAAAAATCCATCTAATTGCTACTATGCAATTATAGGACTGCCCATCTGGCCTGAAATATATAGTCAGTTTTCATTTTGCCATGAGGCAGAGTCCTGAGGGGAATTAGTTTCCTAATGAAATTATATCCTCCGTTCTTGTAGGTTATGAAGAAATGCTGAAGTAAATCTAAGGCATAAGCTACTGAAATAGAGCCTTGGAGATCACTGCAATTTGACCAGATTACCTAGGTTCATTTTGAAAAATCAGTTACAAAGTTGAGATTTGTGGGCCTGGAAAAATCCATTTTGTTCATTTCCATGACTTTAGGAAAATCCATTTGGTTCATTTTCCTAAATAAAACCCCACTTTACCTGTGTGTGTAGAGGCTGAGCAGGAACAATATATTTTCCTAGAAAAAGAGCATAGACTATATACTTGGCTAGTTTTCTTTTCATGAATTTATATTGATTTATATTTTAATGAAACTTTGGCTGGTGTACTGAATGTAAGTTTCTCAGAGACAAGATGTTAATCTGTATTTAATGCATGTATCATAAGGTTAAATCTGGCATGAAAGGCAATTGAGATTACCACAGTTCTTTGGTTCAATGCTTTATGGGCGAGAACAGTAGCACAAATCTAATTTTACAAGGAAATTGCTGAAAGAATTGATGTAATAGAATGGATGTAATAGTACAAGGTATTTAAAATTTGCATGCTCAGGTGGGTAATAAGTACTTAGAAATGATCTCTGGCCACTGGGAAAGGCACATTTGCTAAAAAGATACTACTCTTATTTGATAGCCATGAGCCAGGTAATTAACTTTGCCTTTTTTCAATTTAATTTTTTACTATTAAGGTGACTTTTCTTCAAGCATATTTTATTTTGAATGGATGAATTTGAATACACACACACACACACACACACATATGATAGAAATATGATAGAAGCCCTGGTGGTGCAATGGTTAAGCACTTGGCTGCTATCAGCAGATAGAACCCACCAGTTCCTCTTCAGGAGAAAGATGTGGCGGCTTGCCTCTGTAATGATTACAGCCTTCCTATGGGGCCGTTCTACTCTGTCTTATGGGATCACTATGAGTTAGAATCGATTGGATAGCAATGAATACATGTATAGAGAGAGAGTGAAAGGAGAGAAAGCTATCCGTGCAACTATAAAACAGAATGCTACTAGAATGGATTCCACTCATAGTCTGTGAATGTTTCTCTGAAAAGGATTCTTCATAGCATGACACAAAGGACATGAGCTGACATGAAATTTCATTGTGTATGTGTGTATGGGGTTTCTGCTGTGCATGGGGTCGCTATGAGTCGGAAACGACTCGTCGACGGCACTTAACAACCACAACAACATGTGTGTATGAAATTATTTAGAGGAAAATAAACCCAAATACACCATATTCTTATAAAATTAGAAAGAGAGGTTATTATCATCCTGGGACATTCTCTTTGTATTTTAAAATAACATGTACTTTTAAGAGGGGAGAGGAGGAGTTGAAAGCAATTTTCAAGTTGAAAAAAACGCCTTGGAGTTTCAGTACTAGATGCCAGAATGGGCTTATAAACTTGGTGCGATAATTATGTGGAGTTGGCACGGTGGTGCTGCATTAAAAACTGAAAAGGAAACAAAAGCAGCAGCCTGTTTCCAGTCTTACTGGAGAAGGTAGCAATGCTTTTACCATTCTTCTGACACAACCTGCAAATGCACCACTTGCTGTAATGATTTAAAAGAAACAAGCAGCGAGGTAACTGATGACCGTGGTTAGGCTTGGGGATGGTAGGGTGACAGAGAGTGAGTAAAACTGATGAGCTAAGGTTCCAATGGAGCATAGAGACAATGTGAGATTGTTTGTGGTAAAAAGGATTGTTCTTTGAACATCTGGATGAATTGAAAACCAAGAAAGAATAAATTGATTAGATAGTATAGACAATGACTTAAAAAAATCTATCATTGTTTCTGATTGAGCAGTAGCCTGGGGTTTGAAGTAAGTGTTATTATTACATTTCTATTTGCACTACTAGATGTCTTCTTTTAAAAATGACACATGTTCTAAAAAAAGATGTGCTATGTTGAAATAAAGAAATACCATTGTAGGGGAAAATTAAATATCAAGAAATAAAATGGATTTATTCTTAATTTCTAAAACTCCCAATGATTAATAGACAAAAGGAACATTTTATTTTTTTATCATCTCTCCTCCAACCCTGCCAAAGTTTGCCAATAAGATACCTTTTAGATAATAGTATTCCATTTTTAAAAAGCTTTTTATTGTGATCTGGGTGAAAGTTTACAAAGCAAATTCTTTTTCTATTCAACAGTTCATGCATGTTTTGTTTCTTGACATTGATTGCAATTTCCACAATGTAACAGTGCTCTTCCCACTTGCTCCCTGTGGTTACCTTTTCCCTGTCCTTCTTCCTATGTATTCTTGCTCTCTGAGCTTTCTCCCTGTGCAAATGCTGCCCTACTGACCTCCCATGGTTAGGTGTTCTATTTCTTGGAAAAATCTTAGTTAATTTTATAGGAACTATTGCTGTTTTAGTTGGGGACCCTGACAATTTTTGCTAACAAGACAGTAAATATAGTTACATCATTTAGTTGATGCTTCCTTCTGTTAACTACTAAATTCTGTTGACTAAAATTCTTTTGGAAGGATTATAAGTTCCTGGACACTGTGAATTCTGAGAACAGAGGAGCTGGCTGGAGTCTGATGACACAACTGAGTAATTTTAAAATGGAAATACCAATTCTCTATTAACATATGCATGGAAGGACTGTCTTTTAAAAGGACTGCCAGCCCTTCTGTGGGTCATCATATGTTTCATCAGTTCCTTCGGCCATTATCACCATTATATGAGGAACAGAAACAATTGTCACCAGTACTTTTCTGTCATCACCTGTACTTTTCCATCAATTTACATAAAAATGAAAAAAAAAAATCCTATACCATAAACCAAACCCACTGTCATCGAGTCAATTCTGACTTGTAGTGATCCTATAGGACAAAGTAGAACTACCCCCTAGGGTTTCCAAGGCTGTAAATATTTATGGAAGCAGACTGCATCATCTTTCTACCATGGAGCAGCAGGGGGGTTTGAATTGCCTTTTACAATGCTTTAACTGCAGTGTCACTGAAGGTCTGCAAAATCCTATATGGGCCTTATAATCTATCAAAAAGTACAAAGCATATGCCATGGATATTTCATGTGGATGAACTTGACAAATTCTCAATATAGGTGGGTTTCTGAAGGAGGGTTTTTATTGACCTATACTAAGCTTTGGCATGCTTCAGAAAGAGGTGACTTGAAAGAAAATTTGGGAATAACAGCTGGCAAAAGGAGATGAAAGAAATATCAGATAAACTATTCAGTAAGAAAAATGTTCGAGGAGCATGAATTCAGAGCTGGGAGCTGGACCTGTGTTAGGTGGAGGTGGTAGCCTTTTAGTATTTGGTTGGAAGGGCACCTGGAAAACCTGCTTACTCCCTTACTTACCCCTCTTTTCTGCAGCAATTAGATACTCATTTTTGGAGTTAAGGAATTAGGAAGAACATTCCTACCTCTAGGCTGCTTATGGCATTGATTGTTAGATAGGACAGCAGTGGAAAGAACATTTTAATGTGGGAGAGGATTCAGTGTGGGATCCAGAGAACAAACTCCTCAGAAGACAGGTCCGATGGAGGCACTGGAGTGAACACATGGGGTGATGATACATACATGAAAGATTGCTAGGAGCCTTAGTGAGGAAAGGGACTTCTCTCCCTAAATGCTTCAAAGGGGTAGGAAAGGATGCTGTAGCTATGACAAGTTGTTCAATCTCAAGTTTATGGAGTGAAAAAGACCAGGTTCCAATTTTGGCTTTATCTCACAAGCTGTGTGACATGGGTCTTTTATGGCTCAGTGGTTAAGCGCTTGACTACTAACTGAAAAGTTGGTGGATTTAATCCCCCAGATGCTCTGCAGAAGAAAGATGTAGCAATCTGCTTCTATAAAGGTCTGCAACCTTAGAACATCTGCGGGGCAGTTCTACTCTATCCTATAGCATTGCTGTGCATTGGAATCAACTTGATGGCAATGGGTTTCTGAACATATAGGTCACCATCTTTAAAGTAGTGATGACAATATATCCACTTTTCATGGTCACTGTAAAGTCAAAATGAGATGACATAGCTAAGAGAACCCATAGTGTGTCTAACATAAAGGATTTAATAAATGCTGAGTATTCTTATTGAGAATTTTGCTTAGTAATTAATATTGATTGTGTGGGTACAGAGATGTAAAATTTGGTAGAGTTGAGCAACAGCTATTTAATTTCCTAAGATTAGATATGTGTTTAGACACAAGAGCTCAGTGGGCACCAGGGTTAAACATTGAATTTATCAATCAATTGTGTAATAGTGGTAAATTTACCATGTGTTTTCAGTAGCTCATTGTAGATTTGCTTGTGTTAGGTATTTTTCATATTTCAAGAGATTTAAATGGACCATCATTTGATACAGCTGGAAGAAATCCCGCAAATAAGTTTCCAGGAACAACATTCATATGCAGTTTGCTCCGGTGTGTAGCACGGCAGCCTCTTTTATTTGCCCTGCCATTGGAGCCAGAAATTTAAAGATCTCAGTATATCTTAAAATCAGTTAAAGTTGGTTTGGCAATAACCCCTTTCCTGTTGAACACTAACATTTTAAAGGAAAAAATTGTTCTACCAGGTATTGTGGGTAACAAACTAAATATGAGCTCATTAATATTCATGTGCATCTATCAAAAACATAATTGCCCTTTTGCCTACAAAACAATCTAAGAATCTATTTTTCTTTTGTGAAGAAGATAAAGAAGAAAAAAAGAGAATCTGAACTGGTTTTTGGTTTGAAAGTGAAAAAATAGCCACATATCAGAGTCTGGGGTTAATCAAGTTACCTCTCTGTGGGATTTGAAGGAAACTGAATAAAAGTGGATGGAGTTGTGACTGGACTTGACACACAATCAGATAAAGCCAGAGCCCACCTCCAGCTTGCAGGTACCTTTCTGAAATGTCCTATAGGTCAGTAGAAAATAATAAGAAAACCTGTCAGAAGGGTCAGCTAGCCAACTTCCATAAACTGTGATTTTGATCTGAGAAGAGATGACGGTTAAAGAGGTCAAAAGGTTAAAATCACTCTGGTTACTTAAATGCATCTTATAGCTAGAAAAAGATAAAGATGTGTTGAAGAATGAAGAAATGCACTTCCTCCATAATTCTATAAAATAATTTAAAGATGACAGAGATCAAAGTCACCTTTTAACTAAATAACAGGTTAACTCAAAAGTAAAGAATGCCACTCTTGAGTACTGCACTCTTTTAAAAAATTATCTCTATGAGACCAAATGGACAGATGTTACTCTAAAATGTAGATGAGAAGTTTAGGGTCAGTGAGAGTTAGTTAACAGGAGTGAAAAAATTAGAACAGAAATAATGAAAATGTGACAAATGTGACCAATGTCACTGAACATTATGTGTAGAAATCGTTGACTGAGAGTGTGTTTTGCTGTGTATATTTTCAAAACAAAGAAGACAGAGATTTGAAACTTTTTTTTTTTTAATTTATTGTGATTTGGGTCAAGATTTATAGAGCAAATTCATTTTCCATACAGCAGTTCACATATACTTTGTCTCATGTCATTGACCACAGTTTACCACAATGCAACAGCTCACCTCCCACTTCCTCCCCATAGTTACCTCTTCCCAGTGTCCATCCCTCCATACTCTCCTGCACCCTGAGTTGTCTCCCTGTGCAT
>NW_006921642.1:8140460-8146502 GCF_000298275.1 Orycteropus afer afer
TCTACTTCCGTAGTGATACTGCCTCGGAAACCCAAGGAGGGGTCACTATGAGTCGGGTCCGACTTGACGGCACATAACAACAACAACAACAACAACAGTACAGCCAGAATGCTTCTTGAGATGAGACTTCATCTCATGTACTTTGGACATGTTTTCAGGAGATGCCAGTCACTGGAGAAGAACATTATGTTTGGTAAAGTAGAGGGTCAGCGGAAAAAGAAGAAAAACCTCAATGACATGGGGTAAGACAGTGGCTGCAACAAAGGGCTCAAATATAGCAATGATTGTGAGGATAGTACAGGACCAGGCAGTGTTTTATTCGTGTTGCCTGTAAGGTCACTAAGAGTTGGAACTGACTTTATGGCACCTAACAACAACAACAGCCATCATAGTTACTAGTTTCATCTTAAAATATCAGCAAGGAAACATCTAGAATGTGCATAGCCATCATTGAGGTATCCTTTTTTCAGGTAAATGAGCAGTATTTTTATAAAATAGTTGAAAGAGAAGACTAAAATATTCAAATACATTGATGCATGTTCTTCCCCTCTCCCTTGGTTTTGGGGAAAATTTTGGAAAGGGAAAATTGCCTAAAGGAGAAGAGCAAAGGAGTGAAATTCAAGGAAATAAATGATTTTTCACTGAGACAATGTGATTCTGTGTGTATTCTGGAAAATGGCTTGTGGGCAGTATTTCACCATTCTACTCAATGCTAAGAAGCAAAGTTCAAAATAGTACTTGGTGAATGATAACAGTTGAGACAAAAATCCTCAGGAATTCCTTCTCCTATGAAAACATTCTACCCAAATTAGTCGCAAACTGTCTATATTATACTAAACTTATATGTTATACTATACTTATGAACTTCAGTGATTCTTTTAAAGCTTTAGTCCAAATGGAAATGTGGCAGCTTTTCAAACTTTTTTTGTTCTTGTTGTTGTCATTCAAATAATTTTCTTCAGAAATTTGATTTGAATAGATTTTCATATGTTTTGTTGAGTTTATCCTACTTTGAATGACATTGGTTCCTCAAATCTGAATTTCTGTTTACGTATGCTTGGAAAGGTGTTTTAGATGTGGCTTCAAGCCCAACTCTGCCCAGCTTCTACCTCAAGCTCAACCTTCTTGCATTTTCTGAGTCTTGCTTAGCTTTCCATATTCTTCTTCCTTCCCTGACAGCCATTGCTGAACTATCTTCAATAAGGAGTATCACACTGGCTGTTCTCCCGATTGATCCAAGAGCTATGTCATAGGCTTTGTTCTTCAGAGAAGCAAAATCAGTTAAGCTTATATAAAAATATATATGGGAAGATTTATTTCAAGGAAATGGCTCAAGCAATTGTGGAGGCTGGCAAGCCCCCAAAACAAAGAGTTAGGCAGCAAACTGGAGGCTACTCCCAACTCACATGATTGCAGGGCCCGACGAACTCAAAATTTCCAGATCACTCAGCAGGCTGAGGCTTCTCACATCCCAAGAACCAGAGGTCAGAGAATTAGATGAATGCAAGATAGATCGTGTGAGCAACCTTTGCCAGAGCATCCACACATATCCAATATTGAAGTTTGCAGGCCACAACCCTAAAGAAACTCCCCTTCTAAGTGGCTGTTCACATCAGATCACAAAATGGAGGATAATTACATAATGTCTGCCAAACCATTCAGAATCACGGCTTACCCAAGTTGACACATAACGTTGTTGTTGTTATTAAGTGCTCCAGATTCTGAATGGTCAGTGTTTCATTCTGTTTTACATAAGGTTGCTATGAGTTGGAGATGACTCGATGGCACATAACAACAACAAACAACATGCTTTGACTCGTAGTGACCCTACGTGTAACAGAACCAAACACTGCACAGTCTTGCACTGTGCTCACAATTGCTTCTATGTTTGAATCTATTTTTGCATTCACTGTGCCAATCCATTTCACTGAGGGTCATATAACATTAACCATCACAAACTGATTGTCCTATGTAAGGTGGTGGTCTGCAGTCTTCTGATGGTGACATGCTTACTAGTTCTTTGGAACCTTGGCTCATGCCACCAGGTCTCCTTTGTCTTACCCTCCTTCCCACCACACAGAAAAGTTTTAATAAAGGTTTTTTTTTTTTTTTTTCTTTTAAATATCATTATTGAGGCATTCCTGGGTGTTGCAAATGGTTAATGTGCTCAGCTGCTAACTGGAAGTTTGCAGTTCAGGTCCATCCAGAGGTGCCTTAGAAGGACAGTCTGGTGATCCAGGCCCGAAATATCAGCCACTGAAAACCCTATGCAGCATAATTCTATTCTTGTACATGTGGGATCACCATGAAGCTAAATCTAAGGCAACTGGTGTACTGGTAGCATTATTGATAATAACGACATAGGTGATTCTAGGAAGTATATATAGTTCATGAGCAATTTGGATTAAAGGAGACAACCAAAAAAACTTCATATTTTTTGAGTGTATGTGAGAAGACACAAGTCCAGAGACAACCAAAGAGCCTTGAGCTATTGAAATAACAGTGCTGAAGAAGCTAAAATCACAGGCATGCATAAATATGCAGCAATATGCAGAAGACCCAAGAACAGACGCAAAGAGACTTTTATAATTGCATTGGATTGTTCCTTCACTGTAGAGGAAAGAATGTTAAGGAAAAAAAAAAAAAAAAAGAGCCCTGGAGACTCTTCCTTAGCTCTTTAATTATTAGACTCTTTGTGAGAATGGACAGGCATGCCTTCTCTGACAATATTATATTTTTAAATTTCAGTGCCGGCAAAACGTAAAGATTTTTCTCAGCCTTTAAAAAACATAGTCGTGGGGATCATGTTGTGTTAGCATTTGCTTTTAAAATAAAACATGTGCTTGTGTATATTAGAATTAAGATCTTATTGCATGTATTATTTAATAAAATATTTTTTTGTGGAAAAAAGAAAGGCGATTAGAGGTGTTGGCTAAAGAGAAATTATGCCTTCTACTAGGGTCACCATACAATTTACCTTCCAAATCAATACATCTTTTAAAATATATTTTATTTTAAAATAATTTTTTGAAAACTGTTTATGGTGATTTGGGTGAAAACTTACAGAGCTAATTGGTTTTTCATTCAACAATTCCTACACATTTTGTTTCGTGATTATTGATTGCAATTTCCACAGTGTAACTGCACTTTTCCCATTTCCTCCTTCTGTTTACCGTTCCCCTTTGTCTTTCTTTCCTATCCCTTCCAGCCTTCTGTGCTTTATCCCAAGGCAAATGCCACCCTTTTGATTTTGTATGGTTGATTGTTTGAAGGAGTGCATACCTCCCAGGTATTATTGTTCATCTTATAGGCTTATTATTTGGCTGAATATTGAGCCACTGTGGTGAGTTCAGTTCCAGACCTGAAGTGTATCCAAGGGCTATTGTCTTGGGGATTTTACCAGTCTAAAATAATTTCAAACTTACCGAAAAACGTACAATAAAAATAGGAAGAATTCCTATATTGTTTTTACCCAATATGGTAGGCTGAATAATAGCCCACAGAGATATCTATGTCCTAATCCCTGGAACCTGTAAATGTTTTCAGATGTGGTAAAAGGGACTTTGCAGATGTGATTAAGAATCTTGAGATGGAAAAACAATCAAAATGGCTGCACCCTCTGGACAGTGGAAAGTCCACAGCTCAGGCAAAAGTTAAACGCTAGAAAAACAATTACATTGCCTTACTGACACCAAGTTACAGAATGATCATCTACGCTAGTTGAATAAGATGTGAGAGTCCAAATATACTCAGGCAAACTCAGAACTCATTGCTGACAAGGTCCACTTGCAACAGACAGAAGCGCACCTGAAAGAGGTGAAATCCTTTCTTGACAAAAATGAAGAGGAGCTCTCTCTAGCAGTGAGGTGCCATGATGCAGCCTCGAAAGAGAGTCAGAAGTTGAAAGGGGACCTTGAAGCTCTGGAGGAAAGGGAGAACAAGAAGGTGGGAAACTTTTAGCAACAATTAACTGAAGCTAAGGAAGACAACTGCAAACTTACAATCATGTTGGAGAATGTGCTGGCTTCTCACAGTAGGATGAAAGGCGCTCTGGCAAAAGTACAGAGTTTGGGCAGAGGAATTCAGAGATTGCAGGCCTCGAGAAAGAAAGGGCTCTAAATTGCAGAGGGTACAGAAGCTGGAAGCAAAAGTGGACCAGTGGCAGGGTAGAATGCTGGTTGTGGATGTCCAGCACAGCAGTGAGATGGAAAACACTAGATATAGCTAAAGAAGACAACAGGACACTGGCTACGAGCCTAGAGCAAGCTCTCCAGACAAATAATCATCTGCAAACAAAGCCTGATCATTTTCAAGAGAAATTGGAAAGCAAAGAACTTGAGCAACAGAATCTGGAAATCTTCAAGGAACGGATGGCTGAGGAGTCCAAAATGGAAGCTGAATTACATGCTGAACACATAGAAGATCTAAGAAATCAGTTTCAGACTGAGAGAGAAACTGCAAAGAAAGCAATACACCATGAGCCCACTGAGCCGAAGAAAGCTCTTGATGAGGCCAACCTCTGATTGGTGGAAGTGTCCCGCATGAACCGAGACCTGCGACAAAAAATAACAGAGCTGGAGAAAACACTGAACAATAACAAGGAGAAAATAAAGAACCTAAAGGCCCAAATTAAGCACCAATTATCAGCCAAGACAAACAATGCTCAGAATATAGAGAGGATGAAGCAAATAGAACAAGAATTGAGGCAAATGGAGATAATTAAGGATTCAGTATCAGAAAAAGAACTATGAACAGTCACTGAGTATCCAGAAATTTGTATTTGAGATGGCCAACCTTCAGAAAGAGATGCAGCTGTTGGCCAAGAGCCAATATGATGCCTTAGCATGGAATAAACAGCAAGAGGTCTGCAGGAGCTGGAGAATCAATGCCAGGAATTAGAGGACACTGTCATAGTGCCTAAGGCACCTGACTGCCAACGAGAAAACTGGCGGTTCAAACCCACCAGCTACTCCTCGCAACGAAGGTTGGGTAATCTACTTCAGTAGTGATACCACCTTGGAAACCCAAGGAGGGGTTGCTGTGAGTTGGGTGTGACTCAACAGCACATAACAACAACAACAACAACAGTCAGACATCTGAAGAAATGTAAAGAGGCAGCAGAGAATAACCTGAAAGAAGCCAGTGTGGAATCAGAACAGGTAACAGCTAACCTGGAAGAAGCTCACTGTTGGTTTAAGTGGAGGTTTGTTGATCTCCAACTTGAGCTGACCAAAAACCGGTTGCAAAGGCTTCCCTGAGAAGACAGGTGGCAGGAAGAGGATCAAGATAAAAGTCACAACATCATGCTCAGTCAGTCTGTCCTACATCGATGGGAGACTAAACAGAACTTTAGGTTCATGTCTAAGAATAGCCATTCTGAGGTAGAGAGGAAGTGATGCCCTCCACCGAGGAGTATTTTCATTCATGACTATACCTCTATGATTCCGTGAGCCCAGCAATGAGGTCTGCCTGTGCTACCATTATCAAAACGTGAAACATTTGATGTGGGCTGAAGACTATGGATCTGCGTTTATCCTTTTATGAACTCATTCATATCAGTGCAGAACCACTCCATCCTTTTTGTCCCTATGCCCCTTATCTACTCAATAAATTGATATTAATGTGTTGTAAAAAAAAAAAAATCTTGAGATGGAGTATTATCCTGGATTATCTGGATGGACCCTAAGTGTAATCACAAGCATCCTTATAAGGGAGATTTGACTACGGAAGAGAAGACCATGTGATGACAGAAGCAGATATTGAAGAGATGTTTTTTGAGATGAAGAAATGGGCCACAAGCCAATGAGTACAAGTAGTCTCTGAAATCTGAGAAAGACAAAGAAATAGATTCTCCCCTCAGAGGCCCCAGAAGGAACCAGTCCTGCTGACATCTTGACTTTAGCTAACTGAAACTGATTTTGGAATTCTGACCTCTAGAACCATAAGAAAATTAATTTGTGTTGTTTTTTTTTTATTTATTTTTTTATTAGGATTTGGGTGAAGATTTACAGAGTAAATTCACTTTTCATACAGCAGTTCACA
>NW_006921642.1:8154237-8156544 GCF_000298275.1 Orycteropus afer afer
TAGGTCTCCTTTTTTTTGGTATTTTCACGCAAATTCTTCTGCTAGTTGGGGTTTTGTCCAATTCTGCATCCTTTCCTTCAAGGCTCAGGGGTCCAAGATTATCTTCTGTGTCTGTGTTAATTGGTTTCCCTTTTCTTTGTCTAACTGGGTCTGTGCAATCCTTCTGCCTAGTCCGCCATCTTGCCCCACCTCTGTGTTATTTTTTAAGTCACTAAATTTGAGTTAATTTGTTCCAGAAGCAATAAGAAACTGATACCTCCAGAGTCACCAATTTTCACAATTTTTGGTTTCTCATTCTTTTATTCTTTTACTCTCTTCTTTCTCTGTACATATGGATTTTGTTATTATTATCATTGGAATCATTATTATTGTTATGAACTATTGGAAAGTGAAAGGGGGAATCACAATAAGTATAAACTAGGAGTGTCCCAAGAAAATCAGGGTCTTGGTTACCCTACAAAATAATATTCTTATTTTCCTATCACTGTGGCTTTTTAAAGGCGCTCTGGTGCTGCCATGGTTAAGGCATTGGCACCAGAAGGTTGGTGGTTTGAACCCACCAGCTTCTCTACAGAAGAAATATGAGGTTGTTGTTATGTGCCATTGAGTCAGCCCCGACTCATAGCGACCTCTCCTTGGGTTTCCGAGGCAGTATCATTACAGAAGTAGATTGCCCAAACTTCCTTCCGAGGAGCGTCTGGTGGGTTTGAACCGCCAGCCTTAGGTATGGCAAGTGACTGCCTTAGGCCTGAGGCCATCCCCTAGGGCCTAATGAAATATGAAGTAGTCTATTTCAATAAAGATTTACAGCCTGGAAACCCAATAGGGGTCACTATGAGTCAGAATTGACTCTATGGCAGTGGGTTTTGCCACCAGCCACTCCTCGGAAGGAAGGCTGGGCAATCTACTTCCACAGTGATTCTGCCTTGGAAACCCAAGGAGGGGTTGCTCTGAGTTGAGTCCAACTCCACGGCATATAACAACAACAACAACAACATTAAAGGCACTCTGGTGGTGCAATGGTGAAGTTATTTGGCTGCTAACCAAAAGATCAGTGGTTTGGGCCCACCAGCTGCTCTGCTGGTGGTGATCTGCTTATGTAAACCTTATAAACCCTACAGGGTCACTAGGAGTCAGAATCGATTTGATGGCAGTGGGTTGGTTGGTTGGTTTCTTTGGTGGCCTATCAAGACCTTGGCCCTGTGCTTCCAGGAGTTGTTAGCCACAGCTTTATGTATCTTTCCTCTTAGAATCTGCAAGAGCCTGTTGATCTTCTGTTTGTGTAAGGTATGTCCCTACACACCTTCAGGATATGTCCCTGGTCTCACTCACAAGCCTCATATTACACCACTGTCATCTTGGAGTTTTAATTTCCTGAACAGTTGCACTCTGCCTGAACCACTCTTTGTCCCCCGTACCCCCCATTTTCCCAGCTAATTTCTACTCACACTTGAAGCTTAACCAATATTTTATCTCCTCAGGGAAAGCCTTTCTCTGGACCCTAATTTTCCCACCACAACCATTCCCAGCACATTAGTTTAGATTTCTCTGTTTTATGCATTCACTTCGTGCTTTTTGTTTGTAACACTTATCACAATTATAATTAATTATTTGTGTATGTAGCTTGCTAGTGAGATAGGATTAAGAAAATATATCAACTATCGCCTAAAAATCTGGGAGTGAGCAGCAGGTCACTGTGAAGCAGATTTTCCTACTTATGGGGAAGAAACTACTTGACTTCCTTCCCTTGGTCATGCAGAGATGACAGAAGTAAGCACCTCTTATTGAGGAAGTGCAGGGTACCTGAACAGCTGAATAATCTTTTCATTTTTTTCCCCCTCTCTATGAACAAAGGCAGTTCTCAATGAAATCATAATGCTGGGTGAGAAGAGGCAGGCATTTTCAAAAGGAGCACAAAGATCTTTTGGAGGGAAGAAACTGAGACCCACTACAAGAATCTCTCCTTTCAAAGTTACAGATACTGGATGTGAAGCAAGAAAGCCCTAGCCAAGTTCTCTTAGCAGGAAAGAAAACACAGACCCCCAGTAATGATGGGAGACACAGGGCTGCACAATTAAAAAAAAAATCTCTTGTTACAAATTTTCTTGAGACTGGAGCCATTTATGGGCACAAGGAACTAGATCTGGATTTATGCTTTGGAGACCAATGACACTGTGTGTAAGAGGGAAATAAGAGAGATGTGTATAACTTGGGGGAGCTCTGGTGGCATAGTGCCTAAGGCATTTGACTGCTAACCAGAAGTCTGGCGGTTCAAAGCCACCAGCCACTCCTCGGAAGGAAGGATAG
>NW_006921642.1:8157127-8161569 GCF_000298275.1 Orycteropus afer afer
TTCAAACCCACCAGCCACTCCTCGGAAGGAAGATGGAGCAATCTACTTCTGTAGTGATACTGCCTTGGAAACCCAAGGAGGGGTCGCTATGAGTCAGGCCTGAATTGATGGCACACACCACCACCAACAACATATAATATCTATTTCTAGAATTATTTTGCAGTCCTGCATATTTTTTTGAGCTGTTCTTCTGTCTACTTGAATGGCTCTATCTTCTCTACTAGACTACCAGTTCCTTGATGGAACTGTGCTTTTCTTTTTTTTAATTGCAGTGTTGTATATATTTTCTAGGGAAAAAAAAAATCTCCTCTTATTTAATGTAAAAATTAAAATCTCCATGGTAATAACTATATTTTCCTTATGGTAGCAACTGTATTCTCAGTGTCCTTTGATTAAGAAAATAGATGTAAACGCAAATGTTCAAAGGGATTCATGGTTGATAATTTAGTTACCACTACTTTTTAGTATCCCAGAGAAAGACTTTGTATAATTCCCCATATTTGGACTGACCTTAACATAAGAAAACTTAGCAGCAACTTTTGTGATACGACGTCAAATACTTGGGAAACTTCACCTTCACCTCTGATACTTTTCTTGTTGTTGTTGTTGTTACTTGCTGTTGGATCAGACTCACAGTAATCCCACGCACAATGGAACCAAATGCTGCTTGGTCCTATGCCAACTTCATGATTCTTGGTATGCTCAAGTCCATTGTTGTGCTTGCTATATATTTTGAGCGCCTTTCAACTGAGGGGTGTCATCTTCCAGCATTATATCAGGCAACACTCTGTTGTGACCCATATGGTTTTCACTGGCTGATTTTTAAAAGTAGATCACCAGGTCTCTCTAGTCTGTCTTAGTCTGGAAGCCCCACTGAAACCTGTCCACCATGGGTGACTCTGCTGGTATTTGAAATACTGGTGGCACAGCTTCTAGCAACACTGCAACATTAAAGGCACCACAGTATGAACAATTGTCAGATAGGTGGTAGAATACCTTTCTTAGTTGGGAGAAAACTTTTCATTTCATAGCTAGAAATAGAAATCTTAAATAAAAATAAGCACCTCAGCCTAAATTTGCTCTCTGTTGTAAATGGCTGCTGTACCATTCTGGTGTGACAGATGTCAGGGAGTGGGTGGGCAATGGGACATAATCCCCCCTTGAAGGAAATAAATTGAAGCCCAATGGAGAGAAAAAAAATGGCCTGAGAAAAGAATCTTAGTGGTGCCAGAGATGAAGTTCCCCAAATTCATAGTTTTGTCCAAGGCAAGGGCTGTTCCTCCCATACTGAATGTTAATAAATGTTTTTGGCTGACTGACATGGAAGTTTGCATAAAATAGGCTTATTTAATAAGAACTGACCTTGATCTTTTTCCAGATCCACAATGGAAATTTTCAATAGGAGAAAGTCTATTTAATAAATACACTTTGTAAACATTTAATCTAATTCACCATACATTTCTTTTACTTTTATGCAGCTTTGCACAATAAGTTCCATCTGGAAAAAGCCACATTTTGTGGGGATTGGAGTGAATTTCTTATATTTTATTCCCAGAAAAGTCTGTGAAATCACCAATCCCTCTTATTCTTTTCACTAGAAACATTAAACTTCATGAACTGACTGCATGAGATCGAGGCTGCCCATAATGAATGGGTAGCACTTTCTGCATGACTATTCAATTTTTAATACTGTGAACTTACTTTTAGCCAGAGAGCCTATTGGAAAGTAAATGACCCAGTAGTGCATTAATTATCTAAAGTTAATGTTCCACCACTTAAAGCTGCATTTCCTGTTCCATGTGGGTCTTGAGGAAATGACAGCCTTTGTCTGGAGGTGGGTTTTATTTCTTGTCAACATCAGATGTGGGAAGCATCTCCATGGGGCATGCTTATTTGTCAGAGAGAGAGCCTCTTCCAGGGAGAAGTTGCAAGTCAAAAAATTCCCAAGCAATTCCCAAGGTGCTATTTGTTTAAGTGAAGCTCCAAAGACCAGGTATTATCCTCCTGGTTCTTATTTGTACCGCATATTTGTGAGGCAATTCCTTTTGAGTCTCAGCAATTCCAAACAATTCACTTACTTAATTTGTTTTCCCAGTGACAGAAAAATATCCATATCCATATCCAAACTCACAAATTGAATCCAGATATTTACTGAAGCTTGAGGAAAATAAATGTTCTATGGTAATAGACAAGCCTACAGTTGTGGAGAAGCTAAAAGTCTTTCTTAACACATGAAAGGCAACTGTTTCATATTGTTTGAAGCAAGAGTTTTGTTCTTCTCCATTCTCCTTTGTCTCTATGATCCCATATACAGCTTCTCCATAATCATGAGGTACTTACCAATTAATGTATGAGCAAGTAGGGTTACTGCCCCATTTCATGGTTCTGATCATTGCCATTCCTAATGCCAGGAGCAACCCCAGTGTACTCCTTTTAGTCCTAGGAGATTTAAGAGTTAGGATAATCTAGAAGGTATGTGCTAGTTACATAAGACAATCCCACATGCTCTGTGCCTGACAAAGTTGCATGAGTTGTTTCCATTGCCCAGCTACATTATCCACAAGTGACTAAGCTAAGGATTTACATCTCATCTGAAGTTGGCCATCTAGAAACTAACTAGTGGCCTATGAAGTGGTCTGACTGATAGGGTAATGGGGCAATTTTGTCCTTGCTGTTGTTGTTGTTATGTGCCATCAAGTCAGACCCGACTCATAGCCACCCCTCCTTGGGTTTCCGAGGCAATATCACTACAGAAGTAGATTGCCCAACCTTCCTTCCGAGGAGTGGCTGGTGGATTTGAACCACCAGCCTTCTGGTTAGCAGTCAAGTGCCTTAGGCACTATGCTACCAGAGCTCCTAATTTTGTCCTTATTCAAGGAAACTGAATGGGAGACCTTCTGAGAGGAACTCAGGAATTTTGCAAAATTTAAGGAACACATGAAGAGATTCAAGTTCCGTATATCTTGGCTGTGTGGCTGTGGAATTGCTTTTCTTTTTTTAAAAATTATTTTTATCTTTCAGTATGTTTCACGTTTTTATTGTTGCACAACTAACTACCTCAAAACTAATGATTCTGTGGGTCAGGAATCTGAAGAGAACTCAGAGATTCTTCTCCACATGTCATCAGCTGGGCTTGTGTATTCTTTGCATACAGCTGACTCTTGGACTGACATGGAAGGTATAATAAGGCTGTGGTCGCAAGTTTGCCTCTTTGGTGCTCTTTCTGTGATTATTTTCTCTGCATGTTGCGAGTTTGGGCTTCTTACACTTTGCTGGTTTTAGAGTGGTTAGACTTCTTTCATGGTTGGCTTCTGAGAGGGGGAGGGCAAAAGGCCTTAAAGGCTAGGTTTAGACCAGGCACAATAGCACTTCTGCCACATTCCATCGCTAAAGCAAGGTGTGAGGCTAGACAAAAGAGAAGGGAGATTCTACCTCCTGATGTAAGGAGCAGCACCTGCATACAGAAAGGGAAAGGACTGATGGTGGTTATCCTGGAGACTGTCTGACACAGGGTAATTCTTGCCATGATAAACCTTACCACCCAAGGTATCCTGAGCATATTCTTATTTTTTGATATCTGAGAGAGCTTAACTAACTCATCAGCTTTCTTATCTTGTAGTGTTTCCTCATGGGCAATGCCTATTCATTAGAGCCTGAATATAAGCAAGGGTTCTGCAGGGGTGTGGGGTGGTGGGGTGATTGGGGCTGTGGTGGGGTTGGGGCTGTGGTGGGGTTAGGGCTGTGGTGGGTAATCTAAAAATATTACTGGCAGTGGGTTTTCTAAAAATATTATATAGTCCCAGTGGTTCCATCAGGCTCTATTGGACCAGCAAACCTGGTCCCCACCTTCTTTTTTCATTTTTCCTCCAAATGATTTTGAGTTTTGTTCTACATTGTTCTCCCTCTCTATCCAGGATGTCCTATATCCCTTCCAAGTGGATGACAGTGATAGCTGGGCACCATCTAGTTCTTCTGGTCTCACACTTGTATAGGTTGCAGATTGGATGATGTACCAGTTGCTAGGACTGATTGTTTCCATTAATTTTGGTTTTCTTCTTTCTTCTTTGCCCTTGACTAGGAGAGACCCATCGTTGCATCTAGATGGCAGCTTGCTAGCTTTTAAGATCCCAGTCGCTACTCGCCAAAATAGGAGGTGGAACAATGTTTTGTGTAGTGTGTTATGCCAATTGAACTTGGTGTCCCCTGCGACTATGGTCCCAAGCCCTCAGGTTCAACTACTCAGTCACTCTGGGTAGCTGGCTATGACCAAACAGTGACCCCAGCCTTGCCCCTTGTCAGCTCTACTATACACCTGGGAATTCTGATCATTCACATAAACTTATGGGACCATTGTCTGCCAACCCTATATATGATCTTGGATACACTCCCCATTTCATAGACATACCTAATAGTTTAGCTTGTCCACCTATCTATCCATCCAT
>NW_006921642.1:8163575-8188765 GCF_000298275.1 Orycteropus afer afer
CTTCTGCTAGTTGGGATTTAGTCTACTTCTGTATCCTTCCCTTCAAGGCTCAGCGGTCCAAGACTATCTTCTGTGTCTGTGTCAATTGGTTTCCCTTTTCTTTGTTGAAGAGGGTCTGTGTAGTCCTTCTGCCTAGTCCGCCATCTTGCCGCAACTCCCTGTACTAGCTTTTGAGGCAAGGAAGCCCAAAAACAGGGAAGGAATTAACAAGAAAAGGAGTATAATTTGAGAAGAAATTTTAAAGAAAGGAAAGGTGGTGAGAGTTTTTGAACTGAAAGCCAGGAAGAGATTTCAATATGTTTCTCTGACATGTATTAGGGAAAACTCTTTTTTAATCACTTTTCAAGATACAGAGTTTCTTAGTAGACTGAAGAGCTAAGACTCAATTCTTCTTGAGGTTACACAGGACAAGTCTCATAGATTCTATCAGTCACTTATTCTCACACGCGACACGTGGTATGAAGTTCTTTCTGTGGTCAGAGCACTCTCTTGGCCCTGGGAGCACACTGTTAATAATAAAGGACAGATAAGATCCATTCTCTTAGAGACTGCATTTGAAGTTCTGAAGGAGAGTCCTTTTCTTCTGTTATGGACTTGGTTAAATCAATGGAAACTGGGTATTTTCTCTCCTTATTTTTCTTCTTCCTTCCCTACTTCTGTAACATCCCAGATACACAAAGCCACACAATGCAAAGGGCCCTGTGCCACCCATGGGGGAGGCGAAGATAAAAACAGCTCTGAGAACACACTCCCCACCCAGCTCCTTCCCCTTCTCACCCTAGGCTTTCACTTGTCACCAGCTACTTCCAGCTGAAACACATGGAGCCTCTCAGCAGGTAAGTTATTCTGGCTTTATTTGAGGATGAGGGCTTTTGAGTTTATTTTGTTTTTGTTTTGAAGACCAGCTCCCGTCTGGTGGCCACATGTAGCTACCCTGGTTTCACACAAACTACCATAATGAAAGGCAGGGCTCATAATATCATTTTTGTTTCCATAGATGGGCTAACTTGACTTGAAGACATGTTTTATTCATGTGTTAAAAAGACAGGACACTCCAGTCTAGAAACTGCTGATCTACTATGATATTTTTCTGACATTTTATACACCCAGGATGAGTATTTGCTGGTCCTAAACCTTTCAACACTTCCCTTTCCCCACCCCCTCAGGCCCTAATTTGGGGGTAGGATTGGCTCCTTGCACTCTTTCTATCAATCATTTTTGTTCTTTATGCAAACACAGTTTTGTCATTATTCTAAAAATAGACACTTTCAGGGAGGTTGGTAACCAGTTTATCTTGTCCTTTTCTAGAGCTGTTTTTACTTGTAGCAGCAATAACAGGACGTGCCCACGATTTTTCAATGCAGTAATATGGTTCTGTCACTGATATAAGCAATTCACCTTTTGGCCTTGTAGTTTACTCACTGGGGAGCATGATTATTTTTTTTATTGCCTTGTAAACTAGCTTGCTTGTCATATTACAGCTTAATTGGGAACACAAAATATTAAATAATTTAAAATAGGGAATATTGCCATCTATATAGGGAGATGAATAAAACAAGGCCCCATATTAGACTTCTGAAGGGTTTTCAGATACTGGTATTACCAAAAATAGTTGGTGCCAAAATGCTTTTGAAACTTTTCTGAAGTTGTTCCTGCCTCTAATTCCTTAATAAAACCTGTTCAAACTATTTTATTTTTCTTGGGTCCAGCTGAACATTTCTTGTCATCAAATGTATTCAACAAAAAGAATATTTGTATCTCTGAATCTCATTGCCTTTTCTGTAAAACGGATGATGATAATAGCACCTGTATTGCAGGACTATTGGAAGGGCTTAAAGGAGGTAATCCAAGCAAAACACTTAGCCGAGGGTCTGGCACATAGTAAAGACTGAATAAATGTGAAAAATAAGGAAAAGTCAGTGCTTTTTTTTTTTTTGCAAACTTTGAGTACAAATCAATCAAATACCCTTCCCTGAAAAGGTGGGTCTGGCCATTCAAAGTGCTTACCTATGGGTAATGGCAGAAGAGGTTTGGGATAGGACAAGGCTCTCTGGTGGCTGCTAACCAAAAGGGTGGTGGTTCCAACCCACCCAGTGGGTCTGTGGGGACCTGCTTATATAAAGAAGAATGAAATGCCTGCTCTGTCAAATGAGGTTCTGTCACATGGGGTGGATATGAATTGAAAACAACTCAAAGGCCATTTCTTGTACTATTCAAATTTCTTTTTAGCTGTACACATATATGCCATGTATCTATCTAGGTATTTATCTAGATATTATTTCTCAGGGTGCAGATGGACTGTGAGGCAATCTCTTTGGTGTTCCTTAATTCTCATCCAATTACTGAGCCACCCGGTCATGGGGACTGGCAGGCAATAGATACACTTCATAAGTCACTGGAGTTATAAGCTTGGGGTGTGTCATTTTGTGGCTTCTTGCCTGGCATGTGTGAACTAGACTCACATTAAAAAATTTGCAGGTGGCTCCCATATAGCATAAATTGTTAAAATCTAAAATGCTGTTTAATGATAATGTGGGACCTATCATGTATCCTCATGATCATATATTCTTCAGGAAATCATTAGATTGCTGTAGTGGAGTATGTGATACTGTCTTTACTTAATCTTTTAAAGTTGGGGATGGTTTTGAGGTATGCCAAGAGACTATTCTGAGTAATGAAGGGATCTCACCACTGAACAAGCTGTGTAACCCAGGCAAGTCACCTAACTTTTCTAGACCTTATTCTGTCCTAAAAATGAGAAAGGTGGAAGTGATGTTTTAAATTCATTCTCACAATCTACAGAGTGAAAAGTCCCTATGAATTTTGTATTGCTTAGTTGATCTGTTGCCAAGTTAACTTTTTCAGCCAAAAGCAACTTCTCTTTTTCTTTCTTTTTGTGATTTGGGTGAAAGTTTACAGAGCAAGTTGGTTTTCCATTCAACAATTCACACACATTTTGTTTTGTGACATTCATTGCAGTCCCCACAACGTAGCAGCACTCTTCCCACTTCCTTCCTGTGTTTACCATTTCCCTTCGATCTTCTTTCTTTGTCCCTGGGCAAATACTGCCCTTTTGATCTTGTATGGTTGATTGTTCTAATGAGTGCTCTAATAATACTCCCTGTTTTTTCTGTTAGTAGTATTGTTCTAACAACACTCTCTGATATAATTGTTCATCTTATAGGTTTGCTTATCATTTGTCTGAAAGTTGAGCCACAAGGATGAGTTCAGTTCTAGGCTTGAAAGGTGCCTAAGAGGCCATAGTCTTGAGGGTTCCACTAGTTCTCTATCATACCAGTAAGCCTGGTCTTTATTAATATTATTATTTTTAATAATTTTGAGGTTTTTTATCCCACATTTTTCTCCCACTCTATCACATCGACCTACTATTGTGATCCTTTTCAGAGTGGTCATCAGTGGTAGTGTGATAGTTGGAGCTGTATGACAACTTGGCTGGACCACAATTCTGTGTGGTTTGAGCTGTTGTGTTGTGGTGTGGTTGTTCCCATAATGAGATCAGATGATTATGTTTTGAGTGGCCAATCTGTTGAAAGGGAGTTTCCCTAAGGGTGTGGCCTGCTTTCAGTATATCTGTGGACATCCTGAGAGAGGAGACATTCTTCTGTGGATCTGGATTCTGTTGTGCTGCTTACAACTGTCTGTGAGTGAACAATCTACCATTTGGCTTGGAGATCTTGGATTTGTCATTCATTGGAGTCAACAGCCAGTGTACTGCCTTCCAGCCTTGAGCTCCTCAGCCCCTGTGGCTGCAAGAGTCGGGAAAAGCCTCCAGCTTGACTTGGAAAAGCCTCCAGCTTGATGTTTGATCCAGGAACTTTGGACTTGCCAGGTTCTATAAGTGTGTGAGTCATTTTCCTAAGATGAATTTCTCTCTATTTACATATATATAGCTTTACTGGTTTTCTTTCTCTAGAGAACCCAGTCTAACACATTTGGTACCAGGAATGGGGTACTGCTCTGACAGAACCTAAAATGTGGAAACAGGAGTGGAGTGCATCCTTGACCCGAGACCCTGGCAGAGAGACCCCGGCATACAGCATGACAGATGGCAGGACAGATGGCAAGAGACCGGCATTAGAGAGGGCAGGAGCAGAACTGAGAGAACTGGCATGAGACAGCAACAGCCTTACCAGCCCATGGAGGAGAAAGCCGAGTGACATTGGGTAGATGGCTTGCTGGCGGAGTGGGTTGCCTTCGGGCATTAATTGGTGAAGAAACCAGTACAAAATGGAGTAGTAGGTTGGTCGGCCCATGGAACAAGAAAGCTAAATGTCCTTTGAGGCAAGAAGATTCCTGGTGAAGTGGGTTGCCCTTGGGCATTAATCGGCCAAAGCAGAGAGACCAAGAAAATGGAAGCAGAGCTGCCTCAGCCTTAAGGGTAGGACCATGGCCTTTGGGGGTGAAATGACCACAGCTCCCTAGGTTTCCAAGAGCCAGGCCTTCACCAACTTGGTTCTGGAGTGTGGGGCTACTCGTTCATGTGAGCCAGTGAGATGGAGCCATAGCCGCTACCCAAGAATGAGGGGGCAGGGCTGCCATGCCCAAGAGGGAGAGGAATGGGCCTGCCAGGCCAAGGGGGTGAGGTCGCCACTTAGAGGAACTAGGGAACTGGAGCCACCCAGTGAGGAGATCTGTACAGATGCCACCCAATGAAGATCTGTATAGATGTCAAGTTGACAAGGGGTGAAATTGTGGTACTTTGGTTTGTATTTCAACTTAGCTGGGCCTGGTTGAGTGACTGGGCAGCTGGTGGTAGTTAATCCCCAAGAGGAGACTGGCAATCAGCTCCATGGTGGGATCTACCACAAGCAGGTGGGTAGCTGCCTTTGGGCATGTGGTCTGCTTCCTGTATATAAGGAGAAGCTTTGGGAATGGTCTCTAGCCTTTGGCATGCTTGGTCCCTGCATGTAGCCATGTCATTGCTTAGCAGCCTGCTATGCTCTGCCGACCTTGGGACTTACAATGGACTTAAGTTAATGGCCTGCCGTGTGGTTTGGTAACATCGGGACTGTGCCTTTTTACTTGACAACCTTGGGGCTTCTCAGCCTCAGCAGCCAACAGCTGTTTGAGTGAAGAAGTGAGCAGAGCTGGATTCCAAGGTTGAGGGGTTTTCACTCAGCCCCTAGAGCCTGGCACTTTGAACCTGGACTTAAAGCCTCCAAATTTAAGAATAAGCTCCTGTTTGTCAAGGCCATCACATTTGTGGTATATTCTTGTCAGAGCAGCGCTAGGTGACCAAAACAGGTAGCCAGGCACCATCTATTTTTTTTGGTCTCAGGGTCATGGAGCCTGGGGTTCACATGGTCCATTAGTCCTTTGGACTAAATGTTTCCTTCACTATTTGATTTTCTTTATTCTTCTTTGTTCTAGACAGGGAGAGACCAATAGTTATACCTTAAATGGCTGCTCACAAGCTTTTAAGACCCCAGTTGCTACTCACTAAAGTATGATGTAGAACATAGTCTTTGTAGATTAGGGTATGCCAATTGACTTTAGTGTCCCCTGAGACTACGGCCTTGAGCCTCCATGCCCAATAACTCATTTTCTCATGGTGTTTGGTTATGGCTGACAAGTTTTCATAACTCTACCCCTTGTGTATTCTACTATATTCATGGATATATTTGCAGCATATATAAATATATATGTAGAAATAGCTTTTGTCAAATTTATATGTATTTGTGGGTGTAGTCCTATTCTCTTTTCCACACCTGTTCAGCTTGTATCATCTCATTCTCTTTCCCACCACAGTTCAGCTGAAGTGTCTATCTATGTATCTACTTAGATTATTGTTATTACTGTTATTGCAGAAGTGTATCATGCTATTTACCTTTGTTGGCTTTAAATTTTATAGATCTCCCAGTGTCTTCCTCTACCTTAATCAGTTTGTGCTGACTTCCCCCGTATTACATATTGCCTTTCCTTTCACTTAAGTCAATATGTGTCTACTCTCTAGTTAGTGATTTACCCTCCCTTACTCTGCCATGCCTAGTAACTTTCAAAGAATGATTCTTTCTGTGTATAAACCTTTTCTTGACTTTTTACAGTAGTGGTCTCACACAATATTTGTCCTTTTGTGATTGACTAATTTCACTCAGCATAATGCCCTCTAGGTTCATCCATGTTATGAGATGTTTCACAGATTCATCATTATTGTTTAATGTTGATTAATATTCAATTGTTGTATGTACCATAGTTTGTTCATCCATTCATCCATTGACAGGCTCTTAGTTTGTTTCCATCTTTTTTTCTGTTGTGAATAATGCTATGATGACCATAATTGAGCATATATGTGTTCATATCATGGCTCTTGTATCTCTAGGACTTTTTACCAAGTAGTGGGATTCCTGGATCATATGGAAGTCTTTGACTCATGTGACTAGTTGTGATGTAGAGAAGGGGACAAAGGTTTCGGTATCTTATGTCATCTATTTCTATTTGGGCGGTGTGGAAGGGATGAGGTTGTTGGCCACAAATGGTAGTCAGAGGTTAAGTGGGAAATTGAAAATAGTCTTGAAGTTGAAAAACTCAGAAAAATGATGAGAAGTTTGATATGTGGCAAAAAGGAGATAAAGAGGAGAGCATGAATTCTTACACCTCAAGTGGCAACTATTTGTGCAAAGTGTCTGGCTTGTCTTTTTTGCTGAAACTTTGTTGACTGATACCAAACCCTCAATGAGATGGATTGACACAATTGCTGCAGCAATGGACTTAAACACATCAAAGATCATGAAGATGATGGAGGACTAAGCAACTTTTTGTTCTGTTTTACCAATGTCAATGTGAGTTGGAGCTGACTAACAACACCACCAACAACAACCATTGGGTTGGAATTCTATTGCAGGGCATTTATGTTTACCAAGTAACTATTTTTGTTTCTTTTTAAATTGTGATTTGGGTGAAAGTCCACAGAGTAAATCCACCTTCCACACAGCAATTCACACACACCTTGTCTCAGGACATTGACGACAATTTACCCCAATGCAATAGCTCCCCTCTCACTTTCCCCCAACAGCCACCTCTTCCCTGTGTCCATCCTTCCATGCACTCCTGCCTCCTGAGCTGTCTCCCTGTGCATAAACAGCCCTTCTTTCTCCCATGATTGTTCTCTCCAAGGAGTGTGTCTATGTCAGGCAAATATTCAACTCATATGCCTGTCCTTTGTTTGGCTGGAAGCCACTAGCATGGGCTCAACTCCAGACCTGAAGGGCAGCCAGGGGCCACAGTCTCAGTGGTTCCATGAGGCTCAATCAGACCAGAAAACCTGGTCCCCCCTTTTTTTGTCCAAATGATTTTGAGTTTTGTTCCACATTGTTTTCCCTCTCTATCCAGGATCTCCTGCATCCGAGTGACTGCTTTATGCTTGGCACTTTGCATGCGTCATCTAATTTAATCTTCACAACAAATCAATGAAATTGGTATTATTTTACTCATTTTTACAAGTGTGAGGCCCAGATTATAAAATAGTTTCCCTATTTAACAATCTGAGGGTCAAATCGCTTTCTTATTTAATAATCTGAGGGTCACATATGAAACTGGTAAATGGTGGTGCTAGGATTCTGACAATCATCTTTCTGACTCCAAAATCCAGAGATAAGCCATTATACACCTGTGTTATGAATAATTGAATAAATGAATGAATGAATGTATATTTCACTTGGCTTTTTTGATGACTTAGCTCCACTCCTTGCATAACATGTTTACAAATAATTTCTAGAACCATACTTAAAGAATAGAAAATATATCATAAAGTGATGTGAAACTTTAATACCGCAGCAGGCTCCCTGAGGTCTGGAAGCACACAGAACCAATTCTGTCTCTTCTGGTTTGAGAACTTGGCCCAGCAGAAATTGAGAAGCCAATAAAAGGTGGGAAGATGGTGGTATCGGATTACAAGCCCACCTATCCATGTATGTTCACTACTCTAATTTTTTTTTTGTCTTTTTCATCCTGGGAATTGGCAGAGAAAATCTCCCCTTTCAGCATCAAACTGACAGGCTGGGTAGATGAGATAAGTTGCATAAACTTGCATCATTGGATTCAACTCATGATTAGTCATGCATGGTTGTTTTTATGAATAGTTATTTTAAAGAAGAATTCGTGCCACAGGGCCTGAATTATGAGTAGGTGATACAGACATTGGCACCAATGCTGCAATTGGAGTGGCCTTGGAGCTGGCCAGAGTCCCTGGGTGGTGCAAATGGTTAAGATGCTGGGCTGATAACCAAAAGGTTGGAGGTTCAAGTCCACCCAAAGATGCCTCAGAAGAAAGGTTTGGTTATCTACTTCTGAAAAATCAACTTCCAAAAACCCTAGGGGGCACATTTCTACTCTGAAACACATGGGATTGCCATGAATTAGAATCTATTTAATGGTAACTGATTTTAGAGATGTGTCATTTGGCATTTGTTGTTGTTGTTATGTGCCATTGAGTCAGACCCGACTCATAGCAACCCCTCCTTGGGTTTCAGAGGCAGTATCACTACGAAAGTAGATTGCCCAACCTTCCTTCCGAGGAGTGGCTGGTGGGTTTGAACTGCCAGCCTTCTGGTTAGCAGTCAAGTGCCTTAGGCACTATGCTGTTTGGCATAAATAAAGTATTTCTCCTTGCTTCACCACACACACCTCCACTTCTTCTACTGAGACAGTCTATCTCTGAGAAATAGAAATGGTGCACTGTCTCTAGAGATTCATTGTTAAATTATACATTTTACCTAGAATAACAGAAGATCAACATCTTGCATTTCTTTACAGAAGTATGACTTAGCTTACCAAGTTATACTATAGAGAGAAGAGCCCTAATGATGTACTAGTTTGAATATTGGAGGTAGAGTAAAAGGGGTAGAACCTAGCAGGTAGTGTAGGGTGGCAGAAGGCTGGATCCACAGCTGGAGTCTGGAGCTGAGCAAGAGATGAACCACACTGTCGACAGGTACTTGTGATTTTCCAAATAGGAAATACAGACTTTCAACACTTTGGATTTTTTGGGGGAGGGGTCAAAATTGGCAAAATATTTTTTAAAAATCCGACTTAATATCAATTAGGAATGTAATGACCAACATTTGAAGAATTCCAATCTAATAATTCATATATATATTTTTAATTATGGAATTGCATTATGAAATATGTACTGACTGTAATATAGAAATGGTAATTGCATGGGCCTTCTGTTTCCATCTTTTTGGTTTCTTTGTAGCACAATGTCAAAGACAGAAGCCTAGGAAAAGTGTCTTGGGTCACGGACTGTCCACTCACTTGTGTTGTCTTGGGCAATTTGTTTCATTTCGCTGGGACTTGCTGTCTTCATCTATAAAATACAGAGATTGGACCAGATGATCTTTTGGTTTCTTTCATATCAGAAGTTCTACAATTTTTTATAACTTTTTTAAAATGCATTTTATTGAAATATAATTTATGTACAGTAAAATACACAAAACCAAAATGACATGGATCAATGCATTTTTTTTCAGTGTTCCCTCCCCTCCCCTCCCACCCCTGACAACCAACAAAGAAAGTTTCTCTCCATATATAAACCTTTCCTTGACCCTCCACAGCAATGAACTAATACTTTATTTGTCCTTCTGTGATTGATTTATTTCACTCAGCATAATGTCCTCCAAGTTCATCTACATTATGCAGTGTTTTGCAGACTCCACATTATTCTTTAGTGTTGCATAGCATTCTATTATGTGTATGTACCATAGTTCGTTCATCTGCTCTTCTGCTGGTGGACACGTAGGTTGTTTCCATCTTATTGCTATTGTAAATAGTGCTACAATGAACATGAGTGTGCATATATCTGTTCCTGTCCTGGCTCTCAGCTCTCTAGGAAATATACCTAGTAATGGGATTGCTGTGTCAAATGGTATCTCTAATTCCAGCTTTCTAAGGAATTGTCATATTGCTTTCCACAGTGGTTGTATCACTTCACAGTCCCACCAGCAGTGTATGAGAGTCCTGATCTCTTCACATCACCACCAGCATTTGTTATTTTCTGTCTCGTTGAACCTTGCAATTTTTCCATAACTTTTGTTTGTTTTTCCTCTGAATCTTATCTTAATAGGGAAAGAAGATGAGAAAATGAAGGAGAGGAGAGCAAAAAATTAGACAAATATTTAATAATCATCAACAGTTCCATGCACTGCAGACTCATTATTTCATATAATCCTGATAATAAATATAGAAATCACATAGTGTTATTGTCACCATATTACATATTGGACTCAGAGGTTAAAATTTTTGTTTTAGGTTACACAATTTGTAAGTAGTTCAGTTGATTGACCATTCACACTCAAGTCTAGGTGATTTTAGAATGCAAGTTCTTTCTTGTAGTAAGGTTTTCCATTCTGAATCCCAATTTCAGTTGGCATTACAACTATTCTGACTCATGGTAATTCCGTGTGTGTACACCAGAACTGCTTTATTGGGTTTTCAAGGTTCTGACATTTCAGAAGTAGATCACCAGACCTTGCTTCTGAGGCACCTTTGGGTGGGTCTACCAAGGTGTTTTTATTGTTGTAGGAGCTCTGGTAGCATAGTGGCTAAGACACTTGCCTGCTAACCAGACGGCTGGCGGTTCAAACCCACCAGCCACTCCTCGGAAGGAAGGTTGGGCAATCCTACTTCCGTAGTGATACTGCCTCGGAAACCCAAGGAGGGGTCGCTATGAGTCAGGTTTGACTCGACGGCACATAACAACAACAACAACAACAGGTGTCATCAAGTCCATTTCAACTCATAATGACCCCATATACAACAGAATGAAAATTGCCCAGTCCTGCATGAACTTGATAATGTTTGCCATGCTTGAGCCCATTGTTGCAGCCATGGAGTCAATCCAGCTCATTGAAGGTTTTCCCCTTTTTCTCTGATCCTCTACTTTACCAAGCATGATATCCATCTGCAGGGATTTGTTCCTTCTGACAATACGACCAAAGTACAACTGATGAAGTTTTACCATTATTGTTTCTGAGGACCATTCCAGCTGTACTTCCTCCAAGACAGACTTTTTGTTGTTGTTATTGTTCTTTTAGCAGTCCACAATACATTGAATATTCTTTGCCAGCACCACAGCTCAAATGCATCAACTCTTCTGTGGTCTTCTTTATTTATTGTCCAGCTTTCATATGCATGAGGTTATTGAAATTACCATTGTTTTGGTCAGGTGCATCTTATTCTTCAAAGTAATGTATTTCCTCTTTCACACTTCAAACAGGTGTTTTGCAGCAGATGTGCCAAGTGTAACATGACATTGGATTTCATGACTGCCTGCTTCCATGGGCGTTGTTTGTGGGTCCAAATAAAATGAAATCCTTGACAACTTCAATCTTTTCTTCATTTATTGTGATGTTGCTTACTGATCCAGTTGTGGGGATTTTTGTCTTCTTTATGTTGAGGTGTGATTCATAATATAATTTGATTTTGATCTTCATAATTAAGTGCCTCAAGTCTTCTTCACTTTCAGCAAGGAAGGTTGTGTCATCTGCATGAGTTAATGAGTCTTCTTCCAGTCCTGAAGCCACATTCTTCTTCATATAGTCCTGCTTCTTGGATTTTTTGTTTAGTATATGCATTGAATAAGTATGGTGAAGGTACAACACTGATGCACACCATTCCTGATTTTAAACCATGCAGTATCCCCTTGTTCTCTTTGAACAATTTTTTCTTGGTCTATGTACAGGTTGTTCATAAGCACAATTAAGTGTCCTGAAATTCCCATTCTTTGCAATGTTATACATAATTTGTTATGATCCACACAATCAAATGGCTTTGCATAATTGATAAAATATAGGTAAACATCCTTGTAGTATTCTTTGCTTTCAACCAAGATCAATTTTGCATCAACATTGATATCCCTCATTCCATATCCTCTTCTGAATCTGGTTTGAATTTCTAGTTTCCTGTAAATATACTATGGCAATCATCTTTGGCTTTAGTGGTTGGTGTGTAAATATGAATAAGAGTAATAACTGGTCTTCCTTTTTCCAACTTTCACATTCCAATCACTAGTGATTATCAATGCATTTTGAATGCATGTTTGGTCAATTTCAGATTGCAGAAGTTGGTAAAAATCTTCAATGTCTTTAACTTTGGCTTTAGTGGTTGGTGTGTAAATTTGAATAACAGTAGTAACTGTTCTTCTTTGTAGGTGTATGGATATTACCACAGCACTGACAGGATTGTATTTCAGGATAGACCTTGAAACATTCTTTTTGACAATGAACATGATGTCATTCCTTTTCAATTTGTCATTTCCAGCACAGTAGACTATATGATTATCTTATTCAAAATGGCCAATACTAGTCCATTTGAGCTTACCAATGCCTAAGATATCTCTTTTTATGAATTCCATTTCATTTTTGACAATTTCCAATTTTCCTAGATTTATACTTCATACATTCCATGTTCTAATGATTAATGGCTGTTTCCAGCTGTTTTTTTCTTTTCTGATTTTGAGTTGATTCAAATCAGCATTGAGGATTCCAAAAGTTTTACTCCATCCACATCAACATTGACTCTGCTTTGAGGAGGCCACTCTTTCCCAGCCTCGAGTTGCAATACTGAAGGATTCCATAGGCAATGTAGGAAGGATCAAAAGAAGATAGAAGGAATACGCAGAGCCATAATATCAAAAAGAACTGGTTGAAATTCATCCCTTTCAGGAGAAGGCATATGGTCAAGAATCAATGGTACTGAAGGAAGAAGTCTAAGCTTCCCTGAAGGAATTGGCAAAAACAAGCCTCCAGGAATTGATGGAATACCCATTGAGATGTTTCAATGAATAGATGCTATGCTGGAGATGCTCACTTGTTTATCCCAGGAAATTTGGAATACAGACACCTGGCCAACCAACTGGAAGAGATCCATGTTTGTGCCCATTCCAAAGGAAGGTGATCCAACACAATGTGGAAATAATCAAACAACATCAATAATATCACACGCAAGTAAAATATTTCTGAAGATTATTCAAAAATGATTGTGGCAGTATATTGAGAGGGAACTTCCAGAAATTAAAGCTGAATTCAGAAAAGGACATGGAACAAGGGATATAGTTTCTGATGTCAGATAGATCTTGGCTGAAAGTGAAGAATACCAGAGAGATGTTTACCTTTATTTTATTGACTACGCTAAGGCATTTGACAGTACGGATCATAATGAATTATGGATAACATTGCAAAGAATGGAAATTCCAGAACACTTAATTGTACTCAAAGGAAGTTTGGTGGTGCAGTGCCTAAGACATTTGACTGCTAACCAGAAGGTTGGTGGTTCAAACTCATCAGCCACTCCATGGAAGGAAGACCAGGCAATCTACTCAGAAACAACCCAATGGGGGTTGCTATGAGTCAGAATCAACTCGAAGGCAGTGAGGTTTTGTTTTTTTTTTTCCTTTCTGGTAATCGCTCAAAAGGAAACTGTGTGTAAGCTAAGAGGCTTTTGTTCAAACAAAACAAGTAAATACTGCATAATTTAAAAGCTGGAAGTGTGCACATCAAGGTTGTATCTTTTCACCATGCTTATTCAATCTGGCAGCAGCCAGAAATCCAGGTAAGAGGAGGGACCCAGGCCCCATCCCCACCACCCAGGAAAGTAGGGGAAAGAGAAGCCAGAGGGAACAACAGAGTAGAGCAGCGCCAGGGATCCAGGTAAGGGGAAGGTGGACAGGTTTTGAACAGCTAAGAGAGACAAACTTGTCTGTCAGTTTGTCATACTATTGTGGCTAGCATGTTGCTCTGAAGCTTGAGGAGGTGCCATCAGTGTTTCAAGTGCTGTCAGGGTTGCACATGGTGCACAAGTTTCAATGTAGTTTACAGATTGAGACGGACTAGGAAGAAGGAAGAGGCCATCCACTTCTCAAAGCATTGGCCAGGGAAAACCTTATGAATAGCAGAGAAACACTGTGTGATACATTACTGAACAACTTTATAAATACCCCAGAAACATTATCTGATACAGTGCAGGAGGATGAGCCCCTTAGATTAGAAGGCTTTCAAAACACAACAAGGAAAGAGCTGCATCATCAGAGTAGGAACAACCTTACTGATATGGATAAAGTAAACCTTTTGAGACCTCCATTTACTGAAGTGGCACAACTCAAATTGAGAAGAAACAGCTACAAACATCCATTAATAATAGGAACATGGAATGTATGAAGTATGAATGTAGGAAAATTGGAAGTTGTCAAAAATGAATATCCTAGGCATTAGTGAGTTGAAATGGACAAGTTTTGGCCATATTGAATCAGACAACCATATGATCTACTGTGCCAGAAGTGACAATTTGAAAAGGAATGGCATGGCATTCATCACAAAGGATGTTTCAAGATCTGTCCTAAAGTATAATGCTGTCAGTGATAGTCTAATATCCATACGCCAACAAAGAAGACCAGTTAATATAACTATAATTCAAATTTATGCACCAACCACCGAAGCAAAAGATGAGGAAATTGAAGATTTTTTTAAAAAAATCTATTTCTGCAGTCTGAAATTGACCAAACCTGCAATCAGGATGTGTTAATTATTACTGGTGACTGGAATGCAAAAGTTGGAAACAAAGAAGAATCACCAGTAGTTGGAAAATTTGGCCTTGGTGACAGAAATAATGCTGGAGATTGCATGATAGAGTTTTACAAGACCAATGACTTATTCATTGCAAATACCTTTTTCAACAACAAAAATGGCAGCTATACATGTGGACATCACCAGATGGAGCACACAGGAATCAGATTGACTACATCTGTGTCAAGAGGTGATGGAAAAACTCAATATCATTAGCCAAAACAAGGCCAGGAGCTGATTGTGGAACAGATAATCAACTGCTCATATGCAAGTTCACCTCAAAGTTAAAGACAATTAACACAAGTCCACGAGAGCCTAAATATGATCTTGAATATATCCCTTATGAATTTAGAGACCATCTAAAGAATAGATTTGATGCAATTAACACCAATGACCAAAAAACACAAGAATTATGGTATGACATCAAGAACATCATCCATGAAGAAAGCAAGAGGTCATTAAAAAGATGAGAAAAGAAGAAAAGACCAAAATGGATTTCAGAAGAGACTCTGAAACTTGCCCTTGAATGGAGAGTAGCTAAAGCAAATGGAAGAAATGACAGGAAAAAAAGAGCTGAACAGAAGATTTCAAAGAACAGCTTGAGCAGACAAAGCCAATTACTATAATGAAATGTTCAAAGACCTAGAGTTAGAAAACCAAAAAGGAAGAACATACTAAGCATTTCTCAAGTTGAAAGAACTCAGGAAAAAAATTAAGCCTCAAGTTGCAATATTGAAAGATTCTATGGGCAAAATATTGAATGATGCAGGAAGAATCAAAAGAAAATGGAAGGAATACACAGAGTCACTGTACCAAAAAGAACTGGCTGATCTTCATCCATTTCAGAAGGTGGCATATAATCAACAACCAATGGTACTAAAGGAAGAAGTCGAAGCTGCAATGAAGGAATTGGTTAAGAACAAGGCTCCAGGAATTGATGGAATTCCCATTGAGATGTTTCAACAAATGGATGCCCCACTGGAGGCACTCACTTGGTTATGCCAAAAGATTTGGAAGACAGTTACCTGGCCAACTGACTGGAAGAGATCCGTATTTGTGCCAATTCCAAAGAAAGATGATCCCATGGAATGATGTTGTGCAATATCATTAATATGACATGCTGACATGCAAGTAAAGTCTTAGTGAAGATAATTCAAAATGACAGAGAACTTCCAGAGGTGCAGGCTGGATTCAGAAGAGGATGTGGAACAAGGGATTTCATTGCTGATGTCAGATGGATCTTGGTTCAAAGCAAAGAATACCAGAAAGATGTTATGTTTTATTGAGTATGCAAAAGCATTTGATTGTGTGGATCATAACAAATTGTGGATAACAATGAGAAGAATGGGAATTCCAGAACACTTAATTGTACTCCTGAGGAACCTGTACATAGACCAGGAGGCTGCCCTTTGAACAGAGGAAGGGGACACTAAATGGTTTAAAATCAAGAAGGGAATGTGTTAGGGTTGTATCCAGTATACTTACTCGATCTATATGCTGAGCAAATAATCCGAGAAACTGCACTATATGAAGAAGAACATGGCATCAGATTGGAGGAAGGCTCATTAACAACCTGCAATACACTGAGGATACAACTTTGCTTGCTGAAAGTGAGGATGACTTGAAGCACTTATTGATGAAGATTCAAGAATACAGTCTGCAGTATGGATTACATCTCAATATAAAGAAAACAAAAATCCTCACAACTGGACCTATATGCAGCATCATGATAAATGGAGAAAAGATGGAAGTTGTCAAAGGCTTCAAATTGCTTGGTTCTACAAAGGACGCCAATGGAAGCAGCAGTCAGGACATCAGATGACGTATATAGCACTGGGTAAGTCGGCTCCAAGGGACCTCTTTCAAGAGCTGAGGAGCAAAGATATCTCCTTGAGGACTAAGGTGTGCCTGACACAGGGCATGATATTTTCAATCGCTTCATATGCACCTGAGAGCTGGACAATGAATAAAGAAGACCTAAGAAGAATTGATGCTTTTGAGATGTGGTTCTGGCAAAGAATGCTGTAAATACCATGGACTTCTAAAAGAACTAACAAATCTGTCCCGGAGGAAGTGCAGCCAGAATTCTCTTTGGAAGTGAGAATGGCCAGACTTTGTCTCACCTAATTTAGTCATGTTGTCAGAAGGGACCATTACCTGGAGAAGGAGGTCATGCTTGGTAAGGTGGAGGAGGGTTGACGAAAGAGGGGAAGGCCCTCTTTGAGATGATACAGTGGCTGTGGTGATGGGCTCAAGTGTAGCAGGGATTGCAGTGCTGACATGGGACCGGGTGGTGTTTCATTTGCTATGCAGAGGGTTGCTGTGAGTCAGAGATGACTTGATGCACCTAACAACAACATTCAATCTGCTGAGCAAATAATCTTAGAAGCTGGACTATATGAAGAAGAATGCAGCATCAGGATTGGAGGAAGACTCATCAACAACCTGTGATATGTAGCTGACAGAACTTTGCTTGCTCAAACTGCAGAAGATTTGAAGCACTTACTGATAATGATCAAACTACAGGCTTTAGTGTGGATCTTGTCTCAACAAAGAGGAAACAAAAATCGTCACAACTGGACCTATAAGCAATACCACAATAAATGGAGAAAAAGTTGAAGTTGTCCAGGATTTAGTTTTACTTGGATCCACAATTAACACCCATAGAACCAGCAGTTAAAAAAAATCAAAGACATTGCATTAAGGAAATCTGCTGCAAAAGACCTCTTTAAAGTTTTAAAAAGTAAAGATTTCACTTTGAGGACTAAGGTGTGCCTAACTGAAGCTGTGGTATTTGGAATTGCCTCATATGCACGTGAATGCTTGACAATGAGCAGGAAGACTGAAAAAGAATTGGTGCCTTTGAAGGCAATAACATTGGTGAAGAATATGGTATATACCATAGACTTTAAGAAAAGTGGACAAATGTATCTTGGACGAAGTACAGTCAGAATGCTCCACAGACCCTGGCATGATAAGACTTCATCTCTAGTACTCAGAACATGTTATCCGGAGGTATTAATCCCTGGAGGAGGACACTTTACTTGCCAAATTAGATAATCAGAAAAAGAAGGAGAATCTCAGTGAAAGTGATTGATAAAGTGGCTACAACAACAGGCTCAAAAATAGCAAGGATTGTGAGGATGGCATAGGACCAGGCAGTGTTTTTTTCTGCTGTACACAAGGTCACTATGAGTTGGAACCAACTTGATGGTACCTCACAATAGCACATGGACTGAATAGTTTGCAAACAACAATATACAGAGCTGACTGATGAAGAATAAGTAGCCACTACCTCTTAGAATTTTCACCATTATTTTTGCACCCTAGAAATACATTCTGGCTACAGAACCTTGTTTATTTACCATCTAGAAATTTTTGACACAGATTTTCAAATGGACTACAGTGATGTTGACAATTACTTGGCTCTCTTTAGATCCAATAATTTACATTAGAAGAAAAATTATTCCACAAAGCAGTACCTCTATTTCTGTTACTTATGCACCCTGCAGATCAGAATCTAAAATAATTTCACTTTCTACATCATTATTAGTTTATTTACTACAGCAATGGATGAATGCAGAATTTGGAAGAAATTCTGTTATTTGTTTTGTTGCTAGTAATTTCAGCATTAGTGATGCTAGTACAATGATTTGCATCTAGTAAACTTAAGCATTCAACAGATGAAATCTCTTTTGGTTCATGATGTTTTAAAAAACTCAAACCAAACTCACTGCTGTTGAGTCAATTAGACTCATAGTGATCCTTCCTTGGGTTTCAGAGGTGGTATGTTAATTTTGGAATTTTCTTTAGGGATCACAAATCCTTTTCTTTTTATCTTCTGTGAGCTTTTATTTTTGCACTCCACTTAGTTGTTGTCATTTCATTTAACCTGGATATGAATTGTGTCATTTTAAAAATTTGTGTCTTCATGGTTCGTTGTACTACTATTGGTACCCAATGGAGATGAGAGCAATCATGAAGCATGATATAAATACAAGAGTGTGTTCAGTTCAAATATCCATTTTGGTTCACTTTGTACAGGATAGGACCAGAAATGTCACAAGTCATGTGATGACACTGCTGTTAGTACCTTCTTATGTGGTCAACAGGAGAGAACTGAAAGTAAAGTTAAACCTAGTTGGTCCAAAATGAAAAAGCAAAATATAATTGTTATACACCATTTATAAAATGATATCAATTTAATTTAATGCCCTGCCAGTTCCCTGAGTGGTGCTCACTTTTCCTTGTGACCTACCCTCCTTGGCATCTATGGGTATTTACTTTGGACAACTGGTGTCCCTGTTTTGTTGAAGCCCTGAGCACATCCTTACCTTATTTTTTTGGATACTCTGCCCCTGATTTAGATATAGCACGGGAGACAGACCATTTAGGAAAATAGGGAAGGAGCAAAGACAGGTATTTATTTCCCTACTCCTGCCTGTAATGTCTCTAAAATTAAAATTGTAAGAATTATTCTAGGAAGGCATACTTTTATGCAATAAGGTTTTAGATCCAAATTAATCATGTGCAAATTGCACTGCTCTCACTTCACTTGTTGATTATTTTATTTTACGTTTTCGGTATGTCTTGATTCCTTATGTTGGAATAGATTAGTTCCCTTCTTCAGGAGATTTCTAACAGGGCTGTAATGTTTCTGCTGGAAGTGACAGTGGTGAATTAGGACTTGGCACTGGTTCCTCTGAGTCAATAATAAGCCAATTTCCCAGTAGATGAGTCAACCAGTACTGGAGGTGGAATCTTTTAAATAAGTAGTAAATCTGACCACAAACTCTCAAGGCCCCTGATTTCAGAGTAAGGAGGTTAATGCCAAAGTGTTTCTTCAGTCCCAATTTGGGTCTTTACATTTTTAATTATCTCTCAATTATCTCTATAGATTCAATGGGATATGCCTCCATCTATTTCCTGTCTTTAACTAGAAAGCATTGATGCGCTGCTTAGCCTTGTTACTGAGGAAAAAATTCTCATCAGGGTCTCCAAATGTTGCCTACTCTCTTCTCCACACTAGCCCATAATTACCCTGAACTTTTCTCTTGACATCTCTTGCTGGACTCTTAAATGATGTCCTTAAAGAAAGGCAAATGTCAGGTTGTGATCACCATAATGATCCTGTGTTTGTCTTTTGTTTGTTCCTAAAGAGAGGAAGTCAGAAGGCTCTGAGGTAAAATGTGGAGGGCAAAGAGCTATATCACTTGGCTGAAGGTTTCCTCTGCTTTGATTAGGCTTGAGATGGGAGGATGTTACGTCAAGAATTTCTTAATAAAAAGCAATAACCTCAGGATGGAAAGTGGGGTGTGAGTGCATTACAGCTATCCCAGTCCACCCTCAGTGCTTGTGTTCAGACTTTCCATCCCTCTCTTTATGTCACCCTTTGAAATATTACACATGGAAAGGGAGAATATCTCCACTACCCATTTACAGGGTTACACTGAAGTAAAGATATGTTCCTAGGGGTGGGGAAGTTGTTGAATGGGGAGGTGAAAGGTTGAGTGTTAATGCATGCCAGGAAGGAAGAAGAGTGAAGAGAGAGGAGGAAAAGTGCCAAGGAGAAGCTTCACCCATGTAATTAATTTCCTTTAAAGCTGGGAATGCCCTGGTAAACTGATCTTTGGGAAGTATCTTATTTCTCTAGTGCTGCTATAGTAGAAATACCACAAGTGGAAGGGTTTAACAAACAGGAATCTATCCTTTTAAAGTCTAGTAGGTTAGACACATGAATTCAGAGTGCTGGTCTTCAGCCCTGCCTCTTGTTCCAGGCCCACTGCAGCTGGAGGCTTCTCCTAACTCATGCAACTGTTGGCTGCTGAGGCTGATGAAGCCAGGATCAGTAGGTAAAATGGCACAATCCCAAGATCAGCAGGCAACATTACAGGCCACTGGTTCAAGTCCAGGAACTAGAGATGAAGACTTGGCCAAATGCAGGATCTAAAATGTGCCAAAATGTGAAAAGCTAGAGACTTTTCTCAAAGCTTCTGCATATATACTAGAAGCAGGCCACACCCTGAAGGCAACTTATTAGCTACTTACAGCAGATTCCACCATAGAGTCAACTATACCACATCTAATCCCATCATGGGAAATAACTACATCTAGCTGCCAAGCCACTCAAAACCAAGGTCCAGCCAAGGTGACACAAACCTTAACTACCATAGGAAGTATGTCACCTCAGTTACCCTTAGGGTGGCCTCTTTTCAGAAGAATGAGCCTCTAAGCTAAGCCTCCTTAGCCTTTTGGAGATCAGGCCCAGAGGTTTATATAGGGCAGGTTTTCTCAAGCTTAGCGCTACTGACATTTGGGGCTGAATAATTCTTTGTGTGTGGGGGTTGTCCTGTGAAATGTATGATGTTTATCAGCATCCCAGCCCCACCCCATTAGTTGCCAGTAGCATCCCCCCGCTTCCAACTGTAACAACCAAAAATGTTTCCATACATTGTCAAATGTCCCTTGGGGGCAAAATTTCCCAGGATTGATAACCACAGATATAAACTTATACCTTCCTCTCTAGACCAGGTGCATGGACTTTTTTTCTTAAACCATACCAAACCAAAACAAACCAAACCCACCATCATTGAGTCAATTCTGATTCATAGTGACCCCCATAGGGTTTCCAAGCCTGCAAATCTTTATGGAAGCAGACTGCTTCATCTTTCTCCCATGGAGCAACTGGTGGATTTGAATCACAGACCTTTTGGTTAGCATCTGAATGCCTTACCACAGTGCCATCAGAGCTCCTTTATTTTCATAAGTGTCTGCTAAAGGCAAATGCAAAGCTACTTATCACACCAAAATCGCGGGGAAAAAAAAAAAAAAACCCCAAAACCAAACTCACTGTCTCAAGTCGATTAGACTCACAGCGACCCCTCCTTGGGTTTCCTAGGCGGTATCTCTATGGAAGTAGATTGCCCAATCTTCCTTCTGAGGAGTGGTTGGTGGGTTTGAACCTTCAGCCTTCTGGTTAGCTGTCAAATGCCTTAGTCATTACACCACAAGAGCACTTACACAGGGAAAGATTTAATTACTTTGAAACAAAAGCCATATGAACTCTAGCAAGTGCATCAGTCACTAGGTAGACTTGTAAGACTTCCCGGAGCAGGCTATCTCCTTTCACACAGAAAAACCATTGTGAATCCAGCCAGAAGTTGAGACCCACAGGTAATCTGATATAAGGGCCTAGACTCCTGGGCCTTGGCCCAGAGATAACACTGGTGGGGTGACCAATCAGTACTAGATTGCCCTGAACATTCCTGGTATCAGCACTAAAATCCTCCTTTTATGGGATAGGACAGTTAGTTAGCAGCTAGTGTCTGCTAAACTTTTGTTCAAAATGGCTTTGGTCTCTTGCTTGGTGGCTATTCTGAGTTTGAGTGTACACAGATGCTTCCCCAACTGCCAGCAAGAAAATAGGGGGTTTGGTGACAGCTTCTTGCTAGATTTTAGACAGCAGTAGACATCTGGGCCTTGCTGTTGCAGTTGTACACTGCATGGGTTGCTACTGTCCTTGCAGAAATCAAGGAGATATTAAGAGTTGAGATTGGGAGAACTTCCATATAAGAGGGTGGATATACATGTGGGTGGGGAATGGGAGCAGAGCAGACCTCTTCTTGATCTCTTGCTGAGACAAAGCCTAGTATCTGCTTATGCTGAGACCCAAGGTGGTTTCCATGGGTACAAAGGCCTGCTGGGAGAGCCAGTGGCTGTATGAATGCTAAGTGTCAACTGTATGTGTGAAACTTTGAAAGCATGCTTTGCCAAGTGTCACAGGTGAGGATGCAAATATTTGTTGTTCCTAGTCTTGTTGAAGCTACAAGGTTATGGAGGCCCTTGGGGCTTGTGAAAGTCTCCAAACACTTTAAATATGGGGACCTACTCTGTTTTGCGCCTACTATTTACAACCCAGAACATTGTCTCTAGAACTAGGGTTGTATATTCAGTCCCACTGGGAGCATGTTTGCTGTTCATCTCTTCTCTAGCCTGACTATTTGCAATTTTGTTTGCATCTTAAATTGAAGCTTTTCTAGATTCCTTAAATTTTCAAAACAAAACAAAACAAAATAAAACAAAACCAAAACTTTTTCCTGAAGGAGAAATGAATTGATTTTTTTTTTTCTTATGTGGATGGAGATATTTCTATACTTGGTTAGTCTCATGTCTCCCAAGATGTCATTACTTATAGAAGAGCCTGGGATTCAAGAATAGTAACATGGTAATTTGTCTTTCAATACTGTTTTACTTATAGCAGCAATAACAGGAAATGTGTACTATTTTTCAGTGGTATAATCTGATTCACCCTTTGATATAAACAGCTTTATCTCATCTCATTGTTTATATCACATTCCTATTCCTCTGGAAAGAACAATATTTTTTTCTCCCTCAAAAGTAATATATTCTTGTCTAAGAATGGCTTAAATAAGTAACAGATGGTCCTTTTTTTTTTTTTTTTTTTTACCCTCTACCCCCACTTATTCTCAGCATTTGATCAGACATTAAATCAGTATTTTTTGAAATGCTGCATGTACTTACACTTGTAGGCTTGTTACCACCTTTACTTCTTTATTTATGTGGTGTTGGTGGTACTTGGATAGTTTTAGAATATAGACAATTGAATAAATTTATTTGCACTTGTCAAATGGAATGGGTGTGAACAAAGCTCTTTCCTAGTTCATAGATACCCAGAATGGCCAAGGGAAAGAAAGACTAGAACATGCAGTGGGTCCAACATAATCTTGGTCATAAAGTAGAGTTCATTGTACATTAGGCTCTCACCATGCAACTTACTTATCTATAGCTTGGTTCTAAATGTTAAAATTTGTTCTGGGACCAGGCCTGAATCTTTCTTGTCAACCAAAATTTTATTCCTTGGCTCAGGAGGAAAGTCTTGACATTAGAAGTTGGGAGTTTTCTGTTGTTTCACTAGATGATGAGTTCAGGTAAGTCATGAAATCACTTTATGTCTATTTTCCTATTTAGAGAATGGATCTACTATACCCACCTTAGTGGTTATTGTGAATGTAAAAATAAGGAAATAGTTATGAAAATGCTTTAAAAAGTCAACAGCATTTTAAATCTAAGGCGTCATTATTTTAATACTAAAATCAAGCAATTGACTAAATGTGTTGTATAATGATAGACTTTGTCTATATTCAACTCCTCACTGCTGTCGTTTCCGACTCATTGTGACCCCTCCTTGGGTTTCTGAGGCAGTATCACTACAGAAGTAGATTGCCCAAACTTCTTTCCAATGAGTGGCTGGTGGGTTTGAACCACCGGCCTTCTGGTTAGCAGTCAAATGCCTTAAGCACTACACCACCAGAGCACTGGTTAGCTCTGTTGTCCAATGACATTCTTTCAATGGAAAATCTTTTCTTTGAAATGGGAGTATCAAGGAAAGAAAAAAAAATATGTATTAAGGTTACTACTGCAAACTTCCATAGACTGTCACCTTGGAGTAGAAATTGTGGGTAATTCATGTCTGCATAGTCATTTGCACCTAGTAGATGCTTAAATGTATATAGAAGAAAAACATAAATGTTATTTTGGATAAGCTTGGAAGAAGGAATATTCTAAGTTTCATTTTTAAAAATCTTCAAATTTTGAAGGTGAAAAAAAATTTGTGCTCTTCTTTTCCCATTTTTATTTTCTTTGGAACTTTCCTTTTTTTCCTACTGAAGAGAAAGTTGAAGACATGATCCCTGTCCTAAATTGACATTTTCTCTTTGTCTACTTAGTTTTATAATCTTCAGTTAGCATTTTTCTGTGTTATTACAAGGATTATACATAATTACCATAATAAATTTGAAAAAGTGTGGACAAAAAATAATAATCATCCATTAACCCAGGTAGCACAGGGACAGATCTCCAACATATATTGGAGTGCATATAAAGGCAAGTAACATATGATATTAATATATGTCAGTTACATAAGGAAAAACAATATGTGTGTATATGAATGAAAAACAAAAAGAAAGAATGCATTCAAATGCACATTTTATATATGTGGAGAGAAAGAGGACAGCAGAAAATCAGGGATGAATGAAAACCTTGTAGGCTGGAATGCCTGGGAGCAATTTTACAGAGGAGGGTGAATTTGAGCTGAATCTTGAAAACAGGCAACATTTTGATGACTAGAGAGGGATAGGAAGAAGATTCCTAGTAGGGAGCAGCGTACGAATAAAGCTTGTGGTGCAAGCTACTAATGTGGTGTATTTAAGGCCATCTGAGAAGTTGGGTCTTTCATTACATTGTAACAGGGTGAGAAAGATGTTTGGAAAGGTAGGTTGGGGAAACTTCAGGGATTTAAATGACAAATTGGAGCAGTGGGAGTCAACAACAGCAACGAGTATAATGAAAAATTGAAATTTCTGGAAGATTAATAGGGCAAATCAGAGTGATGAGAAGCAAGAGGTAGTCAGATAAATTAGGATTTGACTGTGATAATCCAGTTGTGAAATGATTGGTCTCTGGAGGAAGATAATGCCACTGAATATGCAATGGAATGGATGACAGCAGAGGACAGTTTGAAGAAGTCGTAGAACCTAGTGCTTGATAAGATACGGGTATATAGGAGCTCTGGTAGTGTAGTGCTTAAGGCACTTG
>NW_006921642.1:8189067-8198991 GCF_000298275.1 Orycteropus afer afer
TATATATATAACTGGAAAATATCTGAATGTCAGGAGTTAGTATGTGGTTTCGATTGTCAAGCTTTTAAACTCTTGATTCTTGGAAGCGTGATATAAAATGCTGTAATGGGGTATGTTGCTGCAAATTAGGTTTATTGATTTGGTATTGTCAAGTAATACAACACCTCAAAACAGGCAGACTATTGAAAAAGATACCCTACTGATAGGTGTGAGTACAACAAAATGATTTTTAAACACCAAAATAGACATAAAGCTTGCAATGGAGATGCTGGTACAAATGATACTGAAAACAACATTTTATTATTCCAAGCCCACTTAATAGAAGATATATGACCCCTTTTCAAATTCCCTCTTCTTGTAGTTTAGGAGGCAGATAGTGGTTCTTAAACGAGTCCTAGTAGCACAGTGGTTAAGCCCTCAGTTCCTAACTGAAAGATCAGTGGTTTGAACTCAGCAGCTGTTCAGCAGAAGAAAGATGAGGCAGTCTGCTTCTGTAAAGATTACAGCCTTGGAACCCCTATGGAGCAGTTCTGCTCTGTCCTATAGGATCAGTACGAGTCAGAAGTGACAGCACACAACAACATGTGTGCTGTTTAATGTCATATGGGAGAGACAAACGGCCTTTATTCTTTTTTTTTTTGTTGTTGTTGCAGCTTCATAGATACACAGTAAGATCTTGATTTGTTATTGATTTGGGAAAAAAGGAGATAGTAACTAGAGGCTATGATTGGAAGTGTAAGGATTAAAGAGCAGGACCAGGGAGGATGAGCCAGAAGTGGCTCAGAAGAGAGATCTGGAAATGTATTTATTGGTCTCCTGGAGTGCTCATTACTTTTACTGCTAATGGTCCAGTATTAGTCTTCAGACTAGCACAGCTGTCCTTTAATGTCAGGAGTTGTGTTTGAGAATCTGGTGTAAGTTTGTGTTTTTCCATATATTTATGTTGTTTGTGACTTCTTATATTTGTCTATCATTTATTTAGCTACTAAAATTGTGCTACAAAATATTTTAATTGATTAAACAATGAGTTGGAATTGATTCGATGGCACACAAAAACAACATAAAATAAACGTAAGTTTAACATATTTAACTACAAATTATAGCTTTACAATATCTTAATAAAACCACGTGTCAGAATAGTTAGGATCAAAATAAGAACTAATACATTATTACAGTAAGAAGAACTGATTTATTTGTTACTGTTAATTATCACTGTCTGAACATAGTTACTCTTTAAGAACTATGCTTTAAAATTGTTAATAGCCAATTACTTTGCTATCTTGTAGTATAAATTAGAGAATTTCTTGCCTTATGAGTAGATATAAACCAAAAACCTGCTGTCAAGTTGAATCCGACTCATAGCAACCCCTTCTTGGGTTTCCCAGGCAATATTGCTATGGAAGTAGATTGGCCAATCATCCTTCTGAGGAGTGGCTGGTGAGTTTGAACTGCTAGCTTTCTGGTTAGCAGTCAAATGCCTTAAGCACTATGGCAAGAAATATATCTTAATTTTTAATGTAAAATTAGTCTGTTTTCTGGCGTTTGGTACTGTTGTTTCAGCTGCAAAAAGAGTGTGTGGTTTTGTTATTCAGTATTTCTGTTATTTTATTTGCATATAATGGTAACTGTTGAAATTTTACCTGAAACACGCTGTAGCTGACAACCTTAAGACCACATTATGGGCATTGGATAAGAAACAAAAGTTTCTCTGAGCCCTGAGCTCTCAACGGTCCTATGACACATTAGCTGGATTTCCTTTCCTCTATGCCAGAGGATAGGAGCTGTGGTAGCATAGTGCCTAAGGCACTTGACTGCTAACCAGAAGGCTGGTGGTTCAAACCCACCAGCCACTCCTCGGAAGGAAGGTTGGGCAATCCTACTTCTGTAGTGATACTGCCTCGGAAATCCAAGGAGGACTCGCTATGAGTCGGACCGACTCGACGGCACATAACAACAACAATAACAACAACAAAATGCCAGAGGATTGGCAAATCTTCGGTCTGCCTTAGAGAGGTACTCTTCCCACAGCTATTTCCCTTCAAAGCCCATGTTTAGCAGAGATCGTCATCCTGAATTCTTCTCCCAAGAGCCAATACTTTCCCTTTACAGTTTTTTCATCCATACTGAGTTGAATTTCAATTGGTGGCTTGAGGAAACACCAAAGTTCTTCTCGTTTGCTGAAACTGTAGTGAACATAAACTAACAGACTCAACTGATTCTTTGCATAAAAACAGCAGTGTGGGTACATTCTTTTGTGTGTGTTAGCAGTGATGTGTTTGTGGGAAATCGGTGGAAATTATCCTCCCTTTCTCAGAACTTTCATTCATTACTTGGTGGCCTTCAGGAGCCTGGGGAAGGCGTGAGGGACTTTCATCCGATTGAGCTCTCGCGAGATCACAGACTCTATGGTTTGAAGACAGTGGAAAAGGAGTTTCTTCATGACAGTTTTTACACACCCCCTCTTCTGAGGTAACTGTACCATTTAGTTTTCATTTTCTTTTCACTCTTTCCAAATTTAATTTTTCTATGAGCTATTTTCTGTACGTGTATGCTTTTGATAATACTTAATAATGTTACAAGAGATCTCTGCTGCTTTTGAACTACCTCTTCCATTTTGACTGGCATTGAGGCTTGTCCACAAGAAAATGTAGGAAGCTGTTTCGTCTAACGATTTTTTTTCTTTTTCCTTTTTCTTGAGGATTACTTCACATACCAGTCCTGCTGGGTCTCACATCAGGACAAGTATCTGTGAGAAGAGTATGTTCCATAGATGATCCAGGATATTTATTTCTTGAAGTTCAGATCACAGACTTTTTTTTTTTTTTGGTGCATGTGTATGTGTCCTTAAGTTTTTAAGAAATAGTCTTATAATATCAGCCAGAAGAGAGAATCATAGACACTTATTACATCTTCACTTATTTTCCACTGACCAATGCATTTGCTCTATTGGTCAAGAACATTCACCATCTTCATTGATACTGATTTCTTACAATTCAGACAACTGACTAACATGCAAAAAAGTTTCTTAAATAAAAACATTTGAAATGTGACAAGCACCATCAGTAACAAAGTGGAAAGTATTTTTTTACCCGTCTTTCAAGGTTGTCATCTACCATTTACTCACCTTTGAAAGATATTCAGATATCATGCTCCATACACATTTCAATCTGCCAGCATTGTCTATTTCTGGAACAACATTTATTCTAACAGGATTAATATACATTTGCTTTAATTACGTATTAAACCATTTAAAGGTATTAATAGTGAGATCCTAATAGACATTTTAAAGAGAGAAACTCAAAATAATCCAACTAATCCAAGGTTCAAAACAAATCTTAAGGCTGATGGAATATGTTTGGTATTCATAGTAATTTATCAGTAGGTAGAGTCACCATTGGTGGCATTGTGCCTAAGGTATTTAACTGCTAACCAGAGGCTGGCAGTTCAAATCCACTACCTACTCCTTGGAAGGAAGATGTGGCAATCTACTTCTGTAGAGATACTGCCTCAGAAACCCAAGGAGATGTTGCTATGAGTCAGAATTAACATGAGGCAGTAAGTTTTGGGTTTTTTTTTTTTGGTTTAGAGTGACCATTAATTCACTAATATATTTTTAGCCTTAAGTTACAAATGAAATGTCCTCAAACTAATTATGAATACTTCCTTTTCCCTTTATTCATATTTCTACCTTGTTGATTACTAATTTTCATCTTAAGGATCAAAATAATAACATCACTCATTTGCAATGCTTTCCTTTTTTAAAATAAGTGATTTTCTAATATTATCTTAACTTTAATTTCTGTGCTCTTAGCACTCTTTTCTAAACAAACACGTGGGCGTCCCCTGCTTCTCTAAGTGTTGAGACTGACTGTGTAATCCCATAGAATGTTCTCTTTGGCCATCACAGGCCTAGAGTCTTACTGTTAATCTTTCCTAAGAAAAACAAGTCTTTCCTTCTGAAAGCTTACGACTTTAAAAACAACAACTACAAAGTGTTTTTATGTGGCAAATACTCATCATAATTTCTTCCCCCCTGAATCCTGCTGTGTCTCTTTTTGAAGTGCGGGAGAAGTGTGAGAAGTTTGTACTGTGGACCTAATTATTTGTGCTAAATTAACACTTCCTGGGAAGATTTTGCTAATTCTCTACAAGGTGACCTAGTTACTATGGATATTCTTTAGAAAACAAACTTCCCATGGGGAATATACCCCTGCTAGGCAGAAGCAGGAAGAAAAAGCTAAACTCTGTTTAAAATCTGGACCCTTTGACCCATGAACTTTAAGTTCTTTTCCTGTAGGTTTCTCTAAAAGCTATAATGACCGAAATGTGGCTCCCACTGCAACACATGAACACAAGCAGATGCAGATTGATTTTCAAGAAGCTGGACTATGATTATGCAATTACCAAAAAACGAAAATAAATTCTATTTTGCACATAAAAGCAGTTTTGTGTGATGGTGGTCAATGACTTAAGTATTTCTGTCCAAATTATTCTATTCTTTGAAGTACAATGACCTTAGCAAGAATCTTTTGTGAATAAAAGCTCTCTGAAAAACAAGAGAAGGGATAAAATAAACACACACACACATATGCATGTATATATACATACATATTTATGTAAGTGTATGTGTATATACATATATATATATATATTTGTGCACATATATGGAAGCACACATGTATATACACACAGATGTTCATCATATAGCCACATGTAAACTAATTTTTTTCAACTGGTATCTTTTACCTGGCACTGTTTCAGAGGCTGTGGAATCCTATACCAAGTGATGAAATGGTCTCTGACCAGTGAAAAGTCTGTTTACTGGGCTTTTTAGGGCAGAGGTGAAGATCATACTTGAGATAGTATGCAAGTAGAACAAGTATGCATTCCCTTAAGTGCAAGTTTTTGTTTTCTCAGTGCATTAATATAGTCTAATGGTTACCTTAACTTAAATATTCAGATATCTACTCTCAGATCTACTCAGGAGGCCTTAACCTGAGTCTGGGTCCAGTCTGGCTCTCCCTGGGAGGAGCTGGAAGCACTTTTTGAAGAAATAACACTTATGCCGGCACTCCAAAACAAAAATAATTAAGCTAACCAACTTAATTTGCTAATTTTGTGTCCCAGATCTTAGAGATAATCATACCAAATCAGGGGAGTTTTTTTTTTTTTTTATTTTTTAAAGATATGCACATACTAAGATGCCACAACCCACTGAAATAGTTGTGTACATCATTGTTCTTAGAAAATGCAATTGTGCAAGAAAGACCTTTTAAACAAGATATCAAACCTAGAAGCCATTACAATTGATCAGTTTAACTCAGTGAAAAATTAAAATTCCATTTTAATAAAACAAAAACAAAAAAACTATCACAATGATATCTAGCTACCATTACTGAACATTTTCATGAAAGAGTCTATAGAAAAAATTCGGATCAAAAAGGGGGAAATGTGGAACAGAATTTCAAATTCTCAAGGACTCCAGACTTTCTGGAGCAGCAATCATTTCAAATGGTGAAAAGTTAGAAGCAGTTCTAATACCTATCATTGTGTAATTATTGTAAATACATATACAGGAATGCTATATAGTCATTTAAGAGTCCTTGGGTGGTGCAAACAGTTAAGTGCTCAACTATTAGCTGAAAGATTGGTGGTTTGTACCCACCCAGAGGTGCCTTGAAAGTTGGGCTGGGTAATCTGCTTCCAAAAGGTCACAAACTTGAAAACCCTATGGAATAGTTTGACTCTGTACACATGGAATTGCCATGAGACATAACTGACTGAAAGGCAACTGACAACAATATAATCATTTACAAAAGATATAGACCTATATATAATGACACAAAAAGGATTTAAGAAAAATTAATAAAGAAAATAACTTTTGGAGAACTTGGTAGATTAAGATTCATTTTTCTTTTTTTCAGATTATGTTTTTATATATTATTTGTATCAAACCATTTCAAAGAAAATGTTACCAGGCTTGTTTTGGTAAGAATGGAAGGGGGATTAAGGGAGACTTTCACTATCAAAATTTCTTATATTTTTGAGCATCAAGAATGTATTAATTTTTTTAATCAGAAAAAAAGCTATAAAAATAAAAAACAAGAAGGATGCTTATGGACAAATCTTGCTTATATATAATATTCACATTGCATGTATTAGTAAAGGTCCAATTGTGATCTTCAAACATTTATCTGAGTTTGGCTACCTATATGAATAATTGAGTTATGGATGAGAAAACGGAAATTTTTGGCTATTTCTCCCCCCTCTTTTATTTTTCTCTCCTCTCTGTTTTTGAAGAGGAGTCTAATTCTGTTCAACCAAATGGCTGTGTTTCTGCTGATTTGTTGATAATGGCACATTCAAAAAATATAGAAGGCAAATGTGGTCTAGGTTAGTAATTTGTGTTTGGCAAAATATTAGTCAGTGATTGGTGATGATAGTAAATATCAACCCTGCATAGAAACTGTCATCTCACCTAGACTAAGAGGACATTTATTAGAGCAAGACCCACCATATTGTATCAATGGGCCCCTGAATTCCCTTCTTTTTCTCCTGGTTCTTCCCATACCAAGGAGCTCTGGAGGCAAAATGGTTAAGTGCTTGGCTGCCAACTGAAAGGTTATTGGTTTGAGCGCACCAGCAGTTATTTGGGAGAGAAAACCTGGTGATCTGCTCATGTAAAGATTTCAGCCTAGAAAACGCTGTTGGACAGTTCTACTCTGTCATATAGAGTTGCTGACTTGAGGGCACACGTCTTCCCATACCAGGCCGTTGGTGGCTAAGCATGCTTCACAATTCATTCTCCTTTTCATCAGAACCTGGTCTAATTTCTTTCATTTATTCAAGAAAAGTTGTTATTACTTGTATATGAGGCACTAAGCTAGCTAGTAAGAATAATCATTTAAATCGTTACCCAGTAAAGTGTAAATGAATGTTAGAAGCTTAAAATCTTTCTCCTTTCTGGGAAGTATGTGCAAAAGGCCAAATCAAAGAAATCAATTAATCAAAAATTTTAAAGGTGAATACAATAATCTTTATTAGTGAAAATGCTGGGATCATTGAATTAATGGGAGAATGTATTTGTGGGCTGGAATTAAGTGGAGGAGAGGAAAAGAGAGTGTCTCTGAAATGAATATTAAAAATACTCAAGCATCACAATGGGACATTTTCTGGGTTTTTCATCGTTCGTTTTTCACAGTATGTGCTGGGACTTCTTTAAATATTCATATGCATACAAATTTATAGGGAGCTCTGGTAGCATACTGCCTAAGGCACTTGACTGCTAACCAGGAGGCTGGAGGTTCAAACCCACCAACCACTCCTTGGAAGGAAGGTTGGGCAATCTATTTCCAAGGTGATACTGCCTCAAAAACTGGAGGAGGGGTCACTATGAGTTGGGTCCAACTCTACGGCCCATAGCACAACAACAACATAAATTGATACCATTAAATTTTATTTTTAAAGCAACATATGGGAGCTCTGGTAGCATAGTGCCTAAGGCACTTGACTGCTAAGTGGTGGTTCAAATCCACCAGCCACTCCTCGGAAGGAAATGGGGCCATCTACTTCCGTAGTGATACTGCCTTGGAAACCCAAGGAGGGGTCGCTATGAGTCGGGTCTGACTTGACGGCACATAGCAACAACAACATAGGAAAATACACCTCTTTTTTTTTCTATGATATTTAGCAAATGCACAGATTTGTGTAACCATCCCATAATCAAGATCCAGAACAATTTTAACACTCAAAAAAATTCCTCCATGCTTCTATTAATTGTATTAATTGCCATGATCACTCTAACTGCTGGCAACCACTGATGTGTTCTCTGTCACTACTACATAGTTTTCTCATTTTGAGAATGTCATATAAGTGGAGTTGCACAGTATGTAACCTGTGAGACTTGCTTCTTTTACTCAATGTAATGACTTTGAGATTCATTCAAGTTGTGTATATTAAGTTTGTTCCTTCTATTCCATTTTATAGATGTGCAAAATTTTGTTTATCCATTTATCTGTCAGAACATTTGTTTCCATTTTCTGGGGATTTTGAATAGAGCGGCTATAAACATATGGGTACACGTTTTTGTTTATCTAGAGTAAATACCCAAGAGTGGGATAAGTGTATGTTTAATTTTATAAGAAACTGGAGTTTTGTAAATGCCATTGCTTTTTAAAACTTCAGTTTCTGATTGTTTATTGCTAGTAGATAGAAATCCAATGGATTTTTGTGTGTTGATTTTGTATCCTGTTACTCTGCTGAATTCACATTAATTTTAGATTTTCCAACCTCCTCCCTCCTTTCTTCCCACACCTCCCTCACTTTCTCCTTCTCTTCCTTAGGATTTTTATAAAGACAATCATGTTTTCTGCAAATGGGGACAGTTTCTTTTTTATTTATTTATTTTCAATCTGGATGCCTGTATTATTATTATTTTTTTCTTATCTTATTGGACTGTCTAGGCCTCCCAATGGGAGCTCTGGTAGCATAGTGCCTAAGGCACTTGACTGCTAACCAGAAGGCTGGCGGTTCAAACCCACCAGCCACTCCTCGGAAGGAAGGTTGGGCAATCTACTTCCGTAGTGATAACTGCCTCGGAAACCCAAGGAGGGGTCGCTAGGAGTCGGAGCCGACTCTATGGCAAATAACAACAACAACAAGGCCTCCCAATATGATATTCAATAGCAGTGGTGTGAGATGGTATCTTTGAATTATTCCTGATTGTATTTGTTGTTCAGTACTCTTGTAATAAAGTACCACAAACTGGAGAGCTTAACATAACAGAAATTTATTCTCTCATAATTCTGGGGACTAGAAATTCAAAGGGAGCTCTGGTGGCGTAGTGCCTAATGCACTTGACTGCTAACCAGAAAGAAGATTGGCTGTTCAAACCCACCAGCCACTCCTCAGAAGGAAGGTTGGGCAATCTACTTCCATAGTGATACCGCCTCAGAAACCCAAGGAGGAGTCGCTATGAGTTGCGCCCAACTGGACGGCACGTAACAACAACAACAACCATCAATCTTAAGGGCAAAGTAGTTTTTCACCATGTCATGGATTGAATTGTGTCACCTCAAAATACGTGTCAATTTGGCAGTTATATAATGATGTCATCATCCTCCATAATGCAATTTGATGTAGTTATCTTGCATTTGTGATGTGTTGTAAATCTTGACCTTTATGGGTCAATGAGGCAGTATTAAATTATGTTAATGAGCATTAGGTTATGTTTTTATGTAAATTAGGCAGGATTAGGGTGGGAAGAAACACCCTCATTCAGGTCACAGCCCTGATCTAATGTAGGAGGAATTCCTCTGGAGTGGGTGTGGCCTGCATGTATGGCCTGGGGAGGTCCTGTGCTGTGAACCTCCTAGACCCAGCGGAAGACAATGCCAAGGCACACAGAGATCTCCAAGGAACACCAGGCCCACAGATGTTAAAAGGAGACAAGGACCCTCCCCTAGAACTAACAGGGAAAGAAAGCCTTTCCCTGGAGCGAGCACCCTGAATGTGGACTTCTAGCCTCCTGAACTGGGAGAAAATAAATTTCTGTTTGTTAATGTCATCCACTTGTGGCATTTCTGTTACACGAGCACTAGATAACTAAGATAAACATTTAAATACAATGTTAGCTGAAGTTTTCTGTTTCTTTCTTTGTTTTGTGTGTAGATACCATTCATCAGATATTTCCTTCTATTCCTATTTTAAGATTTTTTTTAACCTTTTAAAAATTATCAATAAAAGCTGAGCTTTGTGAAATATTTTTTCTTCATCAGTTGTTATAATTACATGGCTGTTCATCTTTAGACTGTTAATATGGTGAAATACATTGATTGATTTTCAAATATTAAACCAACCTTTTATTCCTGGGATGAACTCCCCTAGATTGCATACATTGTTGTGCTTGATTTTTTTAAATATTTT
>NW_006921642.1:8200023-8206635 GCF_000298275.1 Orycteropus afer afer
GCCAGCCGTCTGGTTAGCAGGCAAGTGTCTTAGCCACTATGCTACCAGAGCTCCCAAACACTATGCTTAGCTCTGAGCAAATATAGAGGTTAACAATGCAGAAAAAATCCCTGCCCTCATGGATGTTGTAGTCGTGTAGATAGAAGAGACATGAATCAACAAATTCAATAAACAATTACTTAATCACAACTGTGGGAAATAATAACTTACATTTTAGTATATTGTTTTCCCAAAGACTCTTGTGCAAAGCATGTATAAACCCATACATCTCTCCAAAAGGCCTAGAGTTCCTCCTCAAGAACATCTTAAAGATACTGAAAACCCAATGGAGAAATGAATAGGAAAATCTGGGAGGTACACAAAAATTCTAGAAATTATCTTTCCAGCTTCAACTTGCAGGGAAATTACTGAAAAATGAACATTTTCTTAATTTAGATTTACCTTAAAATAGTCATACATATATTTGAGAAGCCAAAGTATCTGGGTTACTTTTAGTTTCACATTTGTTTTCTCTATATTCTATAACTTTCCTTACGATATTTTGAGATGAGGGCCCTGGTTTCAAACTGATATTTCTTCCACTTGCTGAAAATTAGCATTTTTTTTTTCTTTCTAAAGGACTAGAATTGAAATGTACATGATCAAGGGTGAGAGGATTAAAGAATTTAATGAATTACAGAAATAATCTATTAAGGAATAGAAATCATTCTTATAAACCATGAATTAATTTTTATGAATTAGGTCCAAAGAGCTTAAGTAAAACACAGCTAATATTTCATAAGTAATTTCAACCCTTTTTAATAGTACAGGTCTCTGGTGTGTAATATTTAGGTAATGATTATCATAAAATAGACATCTTTTGAGGGCAATTATATGTTCTCAATATTTCTTTATGAGAGAGCTGGGAGGAGGATGTCATTACATTTGACAGTATATTTATCTCATGTAATAGTCACAATATTCTGATGGAAAAGTGGTTATCTTACTATATAGGAGTGTATTTCTGGAAGAACTGATTACTGATTCTGTGTTGCTAAACCTGTTCAGACATGAAAGATGATACCACTCAATACCCAAAGCATATGCTTTTTTCTAGGCATGGAAAGAAAGTGTTGTATCTGGGTAAGAAGTTCTCCTAGGGGTAGGTGCAGGGCAAGGGAGAAGGGAGGACTCAAGGGGATTGGTAGAAAAGGAAGCAGAGACACTGAGAGAGTGCCTAGGGAAGGACAAATGAATTTGAAGATAAAGGTGAGGATTTAGAGTGTTTTTTAAAGGAAATTGATGTTGACTGAACAAGACTCTGAAGAAAGGCAATGAGCTAGATAAGCCTGCCTACTTTTTTTTAGTTTTGATTTTTTGGTCTTTTCTTAGGGCTAATGTTGACATGCTGGTTATGATTATATGAACTTATATTGCTACAATGCTTTGAGATTTTCACAATTATTTGTAATATTTTATCTGAGCCTCCTAATACTCTGGTGGGGAAAGGAAGACCTATTATCTGTCATTTATAGGAGAGTATTTCCAAGCTTAGAGTGTAATCCAGTTAGTAGGTGTTGAAACTAGAACCCCACAACTTGTGACCAGGTCTTCAAATCCAGAATCTGCTATCAGATGATAGGGCCAAGCCTGGAACAGCTAAGAGACTCACAGGAATCAATTTCCATCCTGAGCCTTGGCCTTTGTTTCTCCCAACTCACTCATGTCTTAGCACGTAAGAAGCCTGTGCATAAGACAGAAAACAACAAAGGCTGGTCACCATGCAGAGAGATTGAGACTCTCATACACTGCTGATGGGACTGTAAAATGGTACAACCACTGTGGAAAGCTGTATGGTAATTCCTTAGAAAGTTAGAGTTTGAAATGCCATTTGACCCAGCCATTCCATTACTAGGTATATATCCTAAAGAAGAAAGAGCCATGACGAGAACAGATATATGCACACCCATGTTGATTGCAGAACTATTTACAATAGCCAAAAGATGGAAACAACCTAGATGTCCATCAACTGAGGGATGGATAATCAAACTGTGGTACATACACACAATGGAATATTATGCAACCCTAAAGAATAACACTGAATCTGCAAAACAGTGCATAACATAGATGAACTTGGAGGACATTATGCTGAGTGAAATAAGTCAGTCACAGAAGGACCAATATTGCATTAGTCTGTTACTGTAAAAGTCAAGGAAAGGTTTATCTATGGAAGGAAATTTTCTTTGTCAGTTACCAAGGGTGTAATGGGTGGGTAGGGAAAGCTGTTAGATAGGTAGAGATAAGTACTGATTTGGGTGAAGAGAAGGGCAATTACCAAATGTGAGTGATCAACATGGTGGTACTGAGGAAGGAGAAGACATGGAGAGGTACATAGGAGGTGCAGACAACAAAGATGAACCCTTTTGCACATACAGTACTGCATTGTCAGTGAAGGCAAACATGACTATACGGATGGATAGATGGGTGGACAGGCTGAACTATTAGGTATGTCTATGAAGTGGGGAGTGTACCCAAGACCATGTATATGGTTGACAGACAATGTTTCTACAAGTGTATTGGTATGTTCTGTAAGAATTCCCAAGTGTATAGTAGAGATGACAAGGGACAAGGTTGTAGTCACTTCTTGGCCACAGCCAGCTTCTCAGAGGGAGTGAGTAGTTGAACGTGTGGGCTCAGACCATAGTTGTAGGGGACATCAAGCTCTATTTGCATAACATACTACATGAAACATTGTTCCACCTCCTACTTTGGCAAGTAGTGACTGGGATCTTAAAAGCTTGCAAGCAGCCATTTAGATGCAACAATGGGTCTGTCTGTATCCAGAGCAAAGAAGAATGAAGAAAACCAAAGATTCATGGAAACAATTAGTCCTAGTGATTAATAACCATGTGATCCACATCCTATATGACTATGAGACCGGAAGATCTAGATGGTGCCTGGCTACCACTGTCAACCACTTGGAGAGGAATCTATGTAGGAGATCCTGGATAGAGAGGGAGAACAGTGTGGAACAAAACTCAAAATCATTTGGGAGGAAAGAAAAAAAGAGGGACCAGATTTGCTGGTCTGAGAGAGCCTGGTGAAACCACTGAGACTATGGCCCCTAGCTGCCTTTCAGGTCTGGAATTGAACCCACACCTGTGGCTTCTAACCACACAAAAGGCAGGCATATGAGTTGAACATTTACCTGATGTAGATACACTTCTTGGAGAGAACTATCATGGGAGAAAGAAGGTCTTTTTATGCACAGGGAGATAGCTTAGGGGGCAGGAGTGCATGGAGGGATGGACACAGGGAAGAGGTAACTATTGGGAGGAAGTAGGAGGAGAGCTGTTGCATTGTGGTAAATTGTAGTCAATGTCATGAGACAAAGTGTATGTGAACTGCTGTATGGAAAGTGAATTTGCTCTGTAAACTTTCACCCAAATCACACACACACACACACAAAAACATGTGCATAAAAGTTATTGGGGCATCTTATTCACTCAGAAATAGACTAGTTTCTGCTAATGCACCTATTAAACTCTTACAGATGTGAGATAATGGACCTATTAAGACTCTTACAGATGAGAGAAAATGGTAGCAGAGGAGAAGAAATGTATTTTTTTTCTTTAATAATCCAGTAAAGAGGGTGTATAGAATCTAGAAAGCTAAATATTCAATTTCCTACACTCTTTTGTGTGGTGCAAATGGTTAACATGCTTAGCTGCAAACAAAACAGTTGAAGGTTTGAGTCAACCCAGAGGTAGCTTAGAAGAAAGGCTTGGTGATGAGCTTTAGAAAAATCATTCACTGAAATCCTATGGAGCATAGTTCTATTCTGACAACATGAGGTTGTTATGAGTCAGGATTAAGTGGATGGCAACCAGATACTAGTTAAACTCCTTTGTAATATAGCTCTAGGCCAGTAAGATACAGGAGGAAGACTTTGCTGCCTTCCCTGATTAAAAAAAAAAAGTGGAAGCCTAATGTGTAGATCATTTACAGTCAATAGAGTCTAATCCACTTCTCTGACACCACTGAATAAATCAGCACTTCGTCCTCTATCCTAACCACGTGGAGCTAGATCAGATATCAAGTTAAAAGGCAGAGTTCTCTAGGATGCCAAGTATTCCTGTTACTTCTTTCTGATGCTAGCTAACACCTTGGGGGCCCCTGGCACCTTCATTTTTTGATCTGCTGTCTGCAAATTTGGGAATCTTTCTACTTCCTCAGGACATAAGCTGTAAGCTCAGAAGTTACCAGAGCCTCATTTGCTTCTGACCTTCTGGCTCCCACTACTCTTTTGGCTTTGATAATTTGCCAGAATGACTTACAGAATTCAGGAAAGTGCTAAACTTATGATTACCTATTATAACAAAAAGGATACAGATGGAGAGTACATAGGAGGAGGTCTGGAAGGTTTTCCATCTTAGAGCTTCCATGACCCAAAAAGGGATGCACGAGCTTCCATCTTTTACCAACTAGGAAGCTTGTGGAGCTTCCATGGCTGGAACATTTATTGGGGCTTCATGACACAAGAGTGGTTGATTGAATTAACCCTTCCCCTGGGGTTAGGTGGATATCATGGGAGGAGTCTTTCTAAACAAAACAGCCTCCACCTAAGGGGCAACTCATTAGCATGAATCTTAAGTTGTGATTTGGTATTCTCAACAAAAACACTTCAGTCATTGGGGAAATTCCAAAGTTTAGAAGTTATTTTTCAGGAACCTAGGACAAGATCAAATTCTTTGGGGAAAGTTAAATTCTTTACCTTACATCCCAAGAAAAGAAAGTTCATCCATCACCTTTCTTCTTAATTTGTACATGGACTTGATTTCTGGAAGTGCAGGGACCCTCTTGTGATCCTGAAGCAGCAGTCATTAGGAAAAGGTCAAGGGAATTAGAGAGCCACTAGCCAAGCTGCAGAACCACGTCACTGGCCACTGACATCTGCATGCCTAAACTCTAATTTATTGAAGTCATTGTTAGTCAGGTATTCTGTTCTTAACTGATACATGTGTACATAGTTTTTTCTAAGCATCTTATTTAACTTTTTGATGATTAAATGATATGTAACATAGCTAAGAAGGAAGAAATATTAATTAAATAAACTGTCCACATTTTAAAAAGGAACTTATATTCACTATTTTCTTAACTCCAAAAAGTTTTCCAAAATTCAGCCCTATTCTTTTCTGTCCATTTCAGATTCAAGAAGTTTTATTTATTTCCTTTATAGTTACCCTGTGAATATTTTGCTACCAACTGATGATAGTATGCCCTATTCAATGCTTGAACAAAAAAAAGCACATACGTTACCAGAGATTATACATGGAAATTTCAGTCTAAGGTCACTCTTACAGATTAAATTGTATCAGCCAAAAAGTTACCCAGAGGTCTTAACCCCTGTACCTATAAATATGGCCCTGTTTGGAAAAGGGGTAGGGATTTTGTTTTGCTATGTTATTGAAGCTATATGGAGAGTAGAGGATTCCTAAACCTAATCCTTTTTGAGTAATGTCTCATAAAAAACAAAATGGATATGGACACACACGGACACACACACACACACAGAGGAAGAAAGAGATCATTTGATGAACTGTCTACAAGCCAAGGAATGACAAGGACTACCAACAAGGAAGAACCCTCCTCTAGACCCACTGCCCTGATTTGGACACCTAGCCTCCAATACTGTACAATAATGAATTTTTATTCTTTAAAACTACCCACTTTGTGATATTTTGTTACAGCAGCAGAAGAAAACTAAGACAGTCACCCAAGTTAAATCGTATATATGTACATGTATATTTTATTCTATAACCTGAGTTTTCCACAGGTCTTATGAACTGGTGGATTTAACGAGGTCCCTTTAACAATAAAGATCTAGATTTCATGAACTTGTGTCCCCCACAGACATAGTTCAGTACTTCAGACCCCTCCTTCCCAAAGTCCCAACTTCATATCTCTGGAAGTTACTAGTATTTTTGGGTGTTTCACAAGTGATCTGGGCCAGTCTTTTTGCCTCTTCACCTCCTGTTCATTGTAATCGTCTGTCTTCAAAACCAACATGAAGGAGGCCCTTTATATTGCTGGCATCACTGCTCCCTACTGTGAGAAGTCTGCTGTTTGCGCCAGGGCGGTGGCTGCTGCTGTGTCCCAGGCTGCCACATCTACTCCATGCTCTCTAGAGGCCTCCCTGTTCCAGAACCAGGCTGCATTCCAAACACAAATGGGACATATCCTTCCACCTTATGGCAGTTTGTTACCTGTTTACCAATAGAGTCCACACCCAGACTGAGACCTCCTGTGCCATTTAGAGCAATACCAAAAACAAACAAAAACCCTGTCAGTTTGTATTTGGAATTGTAGAGACCCTATAGAACAGGGTGGAACCGTCCTATAGGGCTGTAAATCCTTACGGAAGCATACGGCCACATCTTTCTCCCGCTGATGGGCTGGTCAGTTCCAACTGGCTGCTTTTCCCTGAACAGTCCAGTGCTTAACCACTGCACTACCAGGGCTCCTTATTTTAAACAATAAGAAGGAAGAAGAAAGGTTGTTGTTGTTGTTAAGTGCCGTTGAGTCGTTTCCGACTCATAGCGACCCCATGCACAGCAGAATGAAACACTGCTC
>NW_006921642.1:8209015-8219927 GCF_000298275.1 Orycteropus afer afer
GCATAGTGCCTAAGGTACTTGACTGCTAACCAAAAGGCTGGCGGTTCAAACCCACCAGCCACTCCTCGGAAGGAAGATGGGACAATCTACTTCTGTAGTGTTACTGCCTCGGAAACCCAAGGAGGGGTCGCTATGAGTTGGGTCCAACTCGACGGCACGTAACAACAACAACAAGTCACCACATTTGGTTACTTGTAATTCAGAACAGTCTAGCTGTTGAAACTAGATGTGCTAGCTAATCTCTAGTTGCTCTCCAAATCGACCTACTCTGCCCCTTTCCCTGCTTTGTGCACTGGGATTTCAATCTCTGTGGATAAATCACCAGGCTCTCATGCCACCTTTAGTTTCTAGTTGGAGTTGCCAATAGGAAGCTTGACATGATTTTGGAGAGTCGGAGGATAAAGGTGTCAGAATATTTATTCCTTTTGCTTCCTCTCTGCATTGCATGGTTCTGGCAGTGGCTACATTTCCATATTGTCACAGCTCCTGTCCAGAGTCCCACTTCCCAGGCCCCAGCTCTTGCCCAATTCAACACCATGCTCCCTCTCGCCCCTTTAGCCTAGGGTGGTAATGTCCTTCCAGTGCTATCAGTCCCTGGATGTTTCACTATCCCTGGATGTTTTTTTGCCTATGCTTTCCAAATAATCCCTCCATTAAATGTGCTTCAGTTAAACCTTTTCTTTGAACCATCTGTTGCTGGAACCCTACACGCTACAGTAGATACATTATTTCTTGTTTCAATAATTTCTTTATCAGCATATCCTTTCTTTAATCCTATTCAAAGACAATAATTAGAATGTTAGTATTTTCCTAAGTCTTTGTGAATTTTACCATGATGTCAAATTCCTTGAAATTTTAGCTGTTCTTTGTCTTCCTACTAAGACTTCCCTCTAACAATTTATTATCAAATTCCACTACAGGCCCTAAGCTTAGGTAATCATTGCTGAAACCATCTTCTTTTGCATCTTGACTTCTGATGTAATCCCCCCTTGACTTCATGTGTGTAACCCGATTCAGACAATTCTTCCTCTTTCTTGAAACCCATATATCATTTTTGTTCATCTCTTTCTCCTGAAGTCCCCTGGGATATGACACTCTTCCCCTTCTCCTGCCCCAACTGCTTTTTTCCTATCTGAAATCCTCTTTCTCCATGTTTGCAGGAGAATTGGTGTCAAGCATCTTCTTTGCTCAAAGGTCTCTAAGGCAAGCACATAAACTTTAGCCCTAGCTTCTGATAACTGCAGGAAAATAGATGAGGATTACCACAAATAATAAACACAGAGAAGGGTTGAAGAGACAAGACATCCTAGAACTATTAGTCATAGTTATTTTGTCTTCTTCCAAATAAAAATAGCTTTGTTTGTAGCTTCTTTTCTTGACTCTCTTTATAGACTTTCCCATGGGAGCAGGAGACTTAACTGGGAAATAGCTCCCCCCATGCGATACAGTCTGGATACTAAATCAAACCATGTAGGCTCTAGCCAAAGGTCGAGTGGGATGCCTGCACTGTCACAGCTGGTGGGAGTTTCATTCTTTTTAAAAACATCTTTGTATTGCTAGTCATACTCTTTCTATGGTGAATTTCCTAGAGATTTGTGAGCCTTTCCTATACTTAAAATCTTGTAGATGTAAAAACTGCTACTCTTTTGGTCTCTAAATTTTTCTTTTCTGGAGTTTCATCCATTTTGGACTGATATGTATAATTCTAGATCTTTGAAAGCCTCCCCCAAACGTTAGTCAATTTAGGCTAGAATTTACTTTAGTGACAAACAGTAACAAATCTCAGGTGAATAACACAATGAAACTTATTTCGTACTCTGTATTTGTAGGTCTGAATGACTATCTAGCCAGTGTTCCTCCAACTGGAGACTCATTAACCTTCAAATTTAGGACACCAACTCATCCCTAGATTTCCTCAGTCATGGCAGAGAAAGACAGAGTATGACAACTGCACACCAGTTCTTTTAAACTTTGGCTCAGAAGTTATATATGTCACTTTCATTAACAATCCATGAGCCTTGTGGCCCTGCCTAATGGAAGGGACTGGAAAGTGAGGTCTTAAGTGTCTTCAGAGAAGGGAGAACTGGATATTGGTGTGGATGAGGAAGATAATTGAAATATTGATCATTTATGGAGTGCTGAGTATTAAGCATAGTGCTAAATAACCTGCATACAATACTCAGTGCTTCTCACAAAAAAAATTCTAAAGAAGTTATGTCAGTTACTTCCCTTAACAATCTTATGATTAGAAACTATGGCATAGTGGTTAAACACCTGACTGCCAACTAAAAGGTTGGTAGTTCAAATCCACCAGCCACTCCATAAGAAAGATATTGCAGTTTGCCTCTGTAAAAATTTTAGCCTTGGAAACCCCATGGGGCAGTTCTACTCTGTCCTTTAAGGTCATTATTGATTAGCATCAACTCAATGGCAGTGGGTTTGGTTTTGGTTTTGGAGGAACAAACTGAAGCTGTGGGAAGATATATTTCTTGTGGTAGGAGAAAAAGGGAGAATAGTAGAGCTAATTGGCCTCATGGAATTGAGTAACTATAATTTTTTAGTTTGAAGTTGTGAAGGAAGCATGGGCTCTGAATAAAAAGAAATAGTGGTTGCAAGAGTGGTACATAGAAGCCTAGAATTAGGTTAAGATGCTGGTGACAATAGAGCAGATGGCCAATGAGAAATTCCTTGTATTGGAAAATGGTAAATGAATTGCAAGTATGCCTTCAATTTAATACTGTTTCTTGTCTATGTTGTAATTACCTTGAATTACGCAAAATCTTCAACAAAAATATATTCCATTATGCAGAAATGCCTTGTGTTGGTGTTGTGGATAACTTGGGCTACCTTATGAATAGGAGCAAAACATTGTTTGATATACTGCTAGATGATGAGCGCTTTAGGTTGAAAGACACTCAAAATATGATTGAAGAAGAGCTGCCACCTCAAAGTAGAGTTGACCTTAATGATGTAGATGGAGTAAAGCTTTCTGTACCTGCATTTGCTGATGTGGAATGACTCAAATGGAGAAGAAACAGCTGCAAATATCCATTAATAATCAGAACAGGAAATGTATGAAGTATGAATCTAGGAATATTGGAAGTTGTTAAAAATAAAATGGGATGTATAAAGATCCATATCCTAGGTATTAGTGAATTGAAATGGACTGATATTGACCATTTTGAATTGAACAATCATATGGTCTACTATGTTGAGAATAACACATTGAAGAATGGTGTCACATTGATTCTTAAAAAAAAAAAAAATTCAAGATCTATCCTAAAGTACATGCTGTCAGTGATAGGATAATATCCATATGCTTATAAGGAAAACAAGTTAATACTATTATCATTCACATATATACACCAGCTACTAAAGCCAAAGATGAAGAAATTGAAGATATTTACCAACTTCTGCAATCTGAAATTGACCAAACATGCAATCAAGATGTGTTGATTGCATGATGTGGTGATTGGAATGTGAAAGTTGGAAACAAAAAAGAAGCATCTATAATACCTTTTGTCAACAATGTAAATGATGGCTATATATGTGGACCTTGCCATATAGAATACACAGGAATCAAATGAACTACATCTGTGAGAAAAGATGATGGAGAAGCTCAATATCATGAGTCAGAAAAAGGCCAGACCATAAACTTGCTCATATACAAGTTTAATTTGAAACTAAAGAAAATTAAAACAAGTCTATGAGAGCCAAAATACAACCTCAAATATATCCCACTTGAATATAGAAACTATCTGAAAAATAAATTGGACACATTGAACATCAGTGAATGAAGACAAGATGAGTTTTGGGATGATATTGAGAATATAATATACGAAGAAAGCAAAAAGGTCATTGAAAAGACAGAAAAGTAAAAAAAAAGAAGAGTAAAATGAATGTCGGAAGAGTCTCTGCAACTTGTTCTTGTGTGGAGAGTAGCTAAAACTAATGAAAGACTGATAAGTAAAAGACCTGAACAGAAGATTTCAAAGGGTGGCTCAAGAAGGCAAAATAAAGTATTATAATGAAATGTGCAAAAACCTTGAATTAGAAAACCAAAAGGGAAGAACATGCTCAGTATTTCTTAAGCTGAAAACAGTGAAGAGATAACTCAAGCTTTGAGTTGCAGTACTAAAGATTCTGTGGACAAAATATTGAACAATCCAAGAACCATCAAAATAAGATGGAAGGAATGTTATTTCAGGAAGTAGCATATGATCAAGAACTGATGGTATTGAAGGAAGAAATCTAAGATGCTCTAAAAGAATTAGTGAAAAAGAGGTTCCAGGAATTGACAGAATACCCACTAAGATATTTCAACAAACACAAGAAGAACTGGCGGTGCTCACTCGTTTGTGCCAAGAAATTTGGAAGACAGCTACCTGACCTACTGACTGGAAGAGGTCCATATTTGTGCTCATTCCAAAGAAAAGTGATACAACAGAATGTGGAAATTATTGAAAAATATCATTAATATCACATACAAATAAAATTTTGCTGAAGATAATCCAAAAATGGTTGCAGCAGTACACTGACAGGTAACTGTCAGAAAATCAAGCTGGATTCAGAAGAGGGTATGGAACAAGGGACATCACTGCTGATGGCAGATGGGTCTTAGCTGAAAGCAAAGTATGCTAGAAAGATATTTACTGTATTTTGTTATGCAAAGGCATTTGATTGTGTGGATCATAACAAATTGTGGATAACATTGCAGAGAATGGGAATTTGAGAACACTTAATTATGCTCATAAAGAGCCTGAATATGGGCCAAGAGGCAGTCATTCAAACAGTATAAGAGAATAATACTACATAGTTTAAAATCAGGAAAGGTAGGCATCAGGGTTGTATTCTGTCTCCACACTTATTCAATCTATATGCTGAGCAAATAATCTGAGAAACTGAACTATATGAAGAAGAACATGGTATCAGGATTGAAGGAAGAGTTATTAACAACCTGTGATATGCAGATGACACAACCTTGCTTGCTGAACATGAAGACTTGAAACACTTACAAATGAAGATCAAAGACTACAGATTTCAATATGGAGAAAACAAAAATCCTTACAATTGGGCCAGTAAGCAACATGATGATAAGTGGAGAAAAGATTGAAGTTGTCAAACATTTCATTTTGCTTGGATCTATACTCAATGACCACAGAAGCAGCAGTCAAGAAACCAAATGACACGTTGAATTGAGTAAATCTTCTGCAAAAGACCACTTTAAAGTGTTTAATGGCAAAGATGTCACTTTGAGGACTAATGTGCACCTAACCCAAGCCATGGTATTTTCAGTAGCCTCATAAGAATATTAGAGTAGGACAATGAATAAAGAAGACTGAAGAAGAATTGATGCCTCTGAATTGTAGTGTTGGTGAAGAACACTGAATGTACCATGGAGTGCTAAAAGAACAAACAAATCTGTCTTGGAGGAAGTACAGCTGGAATGCTCCTTAAAAGTAAGAATGGCCAGACTTCATTCTTTTGTACTTTGGTCATGTTGTCAGACAGGACCAGTCCCTGGAGAAGAAAAGATGTCCTGCTTGGTAAAGCAGAGAATCAGTGACAAAATGGAAGACCTTTAGAGAGATCCATTGACACAGTGGTTGTGATGATGAGCTCAAGCATGGCAATGATTGTGAGGACAGCATAGGACCAGGCAGTGTTTTGTTCTGTTGTACATAGGTTGCTATGAGTTGAAACTGACTCCATGGCACCTAACAACAACACAACTTTCTTCAAAGAATAGCATGACCAACCATCAACCAGAGAAGCCAGGTCTGGGAGCAGCTCACTGGACTGAATGAAAGAAACAAAGAAATGAAGCAAAAACAAACGAAAAACCCCTCTTACTCAAATATACTAGAAAGGTGATGCTTCTTATAGGTGTGTGTGTATGTCTGTGGTTGTATGTGTGGTGTGTTTAGCTTTTTGTATTATTTGAGATAATGTGGGCTTGAACCATTTTACTTGGAGCCAGAGGAGTGGAGGGTCTGAGGACCCGCAGACAGCGCATCCAAACTGTATCAGTGAAAATAGCTGACATAGTTTATACCAAGATATGAAAATTGTTATTCCTTCCAACAAACTCTTTTTATTTTTTTCTATTTAGCAATATTTTTATTTAATCCAACAACTACAAATATCATTTCAATATGTAATCCACATTAAACAGTTATTAATGGGTCCTTCTTTTTGGACTATGTCTTCAAGATCCAGTGTGTGTTTGGATGGTTTAGCCATCACCTTGAATGGCATACAGTATAAGAGAATAATACTACATAGTTTAAAATCAGGCCACATTTCATGTGCTCACTGGCCAGCCATGCTGTGGCTCCATATTAGACAGTGCAGTTGCAGGCAAATCTTTCATTTTGGAGATGAGGACCCTGGGCAACAGCGGGCAAGGGACTGCCCCATGGGCGTGGCCCAAGGAGTTTGTTCTAAGCAGACACCAGGCCCTAAACTCTTATTGTTAGGTCATGTATATTCCATGTGTCCAGAGGCCATGTGGAACTGGGAATATCAGTATAGGCTATTTGACTGGGCTGCCTGGGGTTGAGTTTCAACATAGTTTCTCTTGTAGCTATTTAGCCTTGGGCAAGTCCAGCAAAATCTTTTTGCTAAAATGGATAAATATCTGTTACTAGCTTCCTTCTATTCATAAAGAGTTTTTTCTCTGCTGATTTCTAATCTTAAAGTGGAAAATTCTCTTTTCTTGCCAGTCTCCAGATTCCCATCGTCCATCTTTTTTTATGTCATTATCTACTGCCTTGATCTGTTCCAATACTGGTATTGCATTTCTTGCTAGGTGGTAAATATTAGCTAGAAGCTGCAATTTCAGGTATCAGTGTATTTTGTTTTAAAGAGGTACTTTCCCTTGTCAGCAGAAACGAACAGTTGCAACAGCAAATTAAAGGAAAATTCAATTAATTTCATTACAATAAGGCAGATAATATGGTCTATATTAGTGGTTTTTAAAAACTCATTTTGGCAGCAGAGTCTTTTTCTGCAAAAGAAAGTTTACTTTGAACTTCAATATAGAAGGAGTTGTTCTGAGCCCCCTTCCTGTTTCCCTTCTAGCTCGGGGATTGGGGGGAGGTGGTAGCACACACATTCAAAAAGGCAGCCCTTGTAGCCCCTCTGCTAAACTCAGGCCACAATGTGAAAGCCACTGAAGTTCCTGCTCCAAGGTGGTTATTAATGTTCCAGCTGCAGATTGGACAGTGTGAGACACACTGATTAAGGGTAACGAGAGGTCAATCTTGGTGAGATGGATAATAATCCATCAATGAGTAGGATGATGGGGTTAAGAGCATTCTTGGTAAGGTTGTGTCTACAAATTAATAAGCTGTCAAGGTAGAACAGATTTAGTGGGGGCAAGTGGAAAGGATCTCATTTTGCTTGGGTTATATTGGTAAAGTGAAGTGGGATATTGAATTTTTTTTTTTTTTTTAACCTTTTAAACGTTTAGTTTATAGGTTATAAAAACTAAAGAAATTTTAGGGTCTGAATTATTAATTCCCTCATGTGAATAATTAAATAATTGATTGTTGTTGTTGTTGTTATGTGCCGTCGAGGCAGCCCTGACTCATAGCGACCCCTCCTTGGGTTTCCGAGGCAGTATCACTGCGGAAGTAGGATTGCCCAACCTTCCTTCCAAGGAGTGGCTGGTGGGTTTGAACCGCCAGCCTTCTGGTTAGCAGTCAAGTGCCTTAGCCACTAAATAATTGATAGGTGAAGGAAAAGAATTAATGATTAATCTCTGATGTGAATAATATATTATTAAAAAATACTAAGTTGTTAAAAGCACATTTGTGGAGTGATATTTATAGGCACTGCTGATAACATTTTACATTAGTAGTATTTACTTTTAGGACTATTAATTTCTTAAAAGTTGTTTGTTTTAATACTTATAACCCTAATCTTAGTCTTTTTAGTAGGTGAGTGCTTACAGCATTTATAATCTTTTCTTAGTTCTTACATTTATCTGGCTTTATTATTATTTTTTTAAAGATAGATCTTAAAGAATATATTTGATTTTAATTTTTAAAGCAACAACTGATTAAGATGAGGAACACCTAAATATAAGATTTAAAAAAAGATCACATATACTCATTTCTTAGATGTTTTGATCATTTTAAATTTAATCAAAATTATTTATTTGAAACATTATTTCAAATGCCTTCATAGGTTGCTTGTTAATACTTCCCTAATTGTACTTCTTTTCATTTGTCCTGCTACACATACTTACGTAGTTAAGGAAAGGTTATTACAGTAAATTTTCCACTTGTTGGTATTTGACATAATTGTCAAAATTAAGCCCATTGGGTTATAATTTGGTGGTAAAATTGAGTCTAGACTTCAGGACTCCAGCTTCCTATTCCAGTACTTTATCAATTAAACTCCCTTGCTTTCCAAAAAGGAAGATATCAAAGGTATGTATATATTTCATTGAAATACCCTATTCCAGATCAGAGTGAAGTTCCATTACACTCCGATAAAGTGTTATCAGCCAGAGAAAAGCAGAACAACCAGGAAATTTGAATGGTGAGATTAGCTGCACATATCTGAGGTCATTCTGAATGATTAGCTGAGTCTTTGAAAACTGTCTTAATGATCAGGGAGCATCTCTCTTGATCAGGGCAAGTGATTTCTGCTCTGCTACAAAGAGTTGTCTGTGTGCTCTGGATGGGTCAGCAGAGCCTGGGATTGCAATGCTACCAAGGAGAAGGAAAGACCCTTTCACTTTATGGTGATACATTAACTTTTAGAGGCTTTCAGGGATTTAAAGATTGCCTTTTGAGAGAAAGAGTTAACATATCTGGGGAAAAAATGAGAAGTCTATTTTTTTCAAGGAAGTTCAGGCTTGTTGTGAGAAACATACAAAAAGACCAGTTATTTATTCAATTCACAAATAATAATAATAATAAAAAGTTATCAATTTTATATCGTCAGGTCTCAATTAACAAAGTTAGTGAAAGGATAGGAAAAAAAGCCACAATAGATTTAGATTTTTGATGTGTCTGAGTCCCATAGAAGAGTCCCTGGGTTGCACACATGATTAATGCCTGACTACTATCTGAAAGGTTAACTGTTTGAATCCACCCCACAGGCCCCAGGGAAGAAAGGCCTGCTGATAGCACAGTGCGTAAGGCACTAGACTGCTAATCAGAAGGCTGGCGGTTCAAACCCACCAGCCACTCCTTGGAAGGAAGGTTGGGCAATCTACTTCCATACTGATACTGTCTTGGAAACCCAAGGAAGGGTCTCCATGAGTTGGGTCCAATTCGACAGCACATAACAACAACAACAACATGCTTCTAAAAGTTGAAAACCGTATGGAGCACAGTTCTACTCTGACACACATGGAGTCACCATGAACTGAAACCAACTTGACAACTGGTTTTTTTTGCTATTGTTCTTTTGCTTTTTTTGCCACCCAAAGACAAAGAGATATAACAGTAAGCTTCATATTCAACTAGAAACACATTCACAGAGTGACATCAATAGTTAGAAAATGGGTCTGGATAAAGTTTTCTCTGTATTTTTTGGATCTTTTGTTATTTATGGATTCAGAAATAGCCTCCATGTCATATTTCTTGGAATGTAAGCAAAGGAGAAGCTGGCAGTGAGGTTCTTTGCCAGTGAGATGCCATTGGTGAGAGTTTGGATCGATGAAGGGATGACTACCCCTTCACACATTTATTTGCCATAACTGATCTAGTTTGCCATGTTGTGGATCAGCGAGTGTTACTAGAATAGTTTCGTTGACACCCTTTTAATTCTGTGTAAGAACCAAACATTATTTTCTAAAAAGTGTGTTTTGAAGCATGGTGGTGGTGGAAACTGAATTGCATAATTGTTTCCGCATAGGGGTTAGAATGAAGTCCCACTAGAATCACTGGTACAGTGACAACTTTTTTGGTGTCTTTTACTTCTGTTTCAGGGAGGCAAATGCATGCACTTTGATCAAGTGTCAAGTTTTTATGATAAATCTCTCCTGTGAGAAGCCCCTTTCTATGTACTTTTCAGGCAGCCTGTAGGGTGGAGAGTGGAGGTGACTGAGCATTATTTGTTCAAAGTGGCATCTCTAGCTGGAGCTCATTAAGTCAGGGCTCACACACATTTTACACAAAGGCAAAGAGTTGCAGGTCTCATCTCCTTTGATATAGATTTTGCCACCATTGTTCCAGGTATTGCCTGAGTGAGCTGATTTCCATATGTATAGAGCAACGATATGCTTTCTCTTGCCTGTTAAACTGTCACATAATATATTTTTAGAAATACATAATCTAAGGAAGGTGGAAGATGAGGCAGAAAGTCTTACAGTAGCAACATTTTAACATCCTCTACTACTTGAAGAATGTTAATTAAAAGACACCTCATTTCCTTTACTTTAATTGCCAAGCAACACTTGATTTTTTTCCCCCTGACAAAAATTTACTTTACACAAACTCCTTTCGTATATAACCTGTTTTCTCTTTCACTAGGAATGTCTCTAATGAAGACTTCAGCTTCCCTTATGTGTGGAAGGTTTAAGGAATGCAACACCCCCCCCTCATCTGTGCAGTAATATGTAGTGTCAGTATCTTTCTCTTTACTTCCAATAGCGTCAGGGATGCTGAATGGTGGTGCATGTGGTTGTCAGAGAAACACAAGGAACATATTATTAGATCTTTCATAATTAGGCATTGCTGATAAGTGCCAAAGATGTAGAACTTAATCAAAAAGTTATCACATGGGCTTCTGCTGGCAATGCATTAGAAACTCAACAAAGGCAATCCTGCTGCTTGCTTTGCGTGATAACAAAGGGAAGACAAAGGCAGACGAGTTTTGCCTAAGGTTTATTTGCAGGCTGTATTTATTTATTTAAATAATCAGATTCGGGCTCTGTGTGTGTGTGTGTGTG
>NW_006921642.1:8220392-8238859 GCF_000298275.1 Orycteropus afer afer
AAGAGCGCGCAGCGTTTATGGCTGTTTTGACAAACCGTTGTGTGTTTTTTCTGTCTGAGTATCTGGCAGCGCAGGTGAAACACTGTGCTGCTGGTATCTTGGCTCGCCACTCGCTCTCAGGCTCTGCAGGGAACGTCGGGCCATCCCCGCAAATGTTCCCAGCAAAGCTGTGAAAACAAAAGAGGCAGATTAGTTGGACAACCTCACCAGCTTTGAGTGTTAACTGCCCTGGCTGCCCTTTTTTCTCAACCTTTTTCCATTCTTTTATTTAGCAGTGTACTTATCAATTAACACAATGGTTACTAACGTATTTTTCTTCTTCTTCTTCTTGTGGTTATGGTGTATTAAGCAGGATCTATCATTTTTGTGCCTGAAATAAACCCCAATTCTGAGATTTTATCTCTAAACACAATATATAATTCATTCTTTTTTTAAAAAAATGAAGATTACTTTCAATATTACTATTATGTAAAACAATTCACATTCACTATAAAGATATTAGAGAACACAGATGAACAACAGGGATAATTTTTTAATTATACATAATTTATGCCTGATTTAAGGATTGCTTCATATGTTAATGTTAGTAAGAGTTGCACATAGTCTGCTCCTATGTCAACTAAAATTCTTTTGAATTGTTTCGTGGCAGATAAGGACCATCAATTCTTTTAAAAATATATAATTTAGAATATGTCAGTACCTCAGAGGCTCCGAGCATTTGGGGAGGGTTCCTCAAACTGACTTGACATTTTTGTCTTCCTCTGGTTTGAAGTGAGAGCCAACCTGGGATAAAGAGAACTTGGGCGTCCCTTTTGAAGTAGAATCAGAGTGAATTAAAAAGAGTGATTACACCCTTCTTTAATCAAAGGCTTCAGAGATCATGTTTCTTTTTAAAAAGCAACATCAAGGAATGGTCTTTGAAAATTACTTTCATATTTTCTTGAGCATTTCAGAGCTATAGCACATTTTAAGAGTTGTCATTTGTTCTTAAATATCAGACTGTAGTATCAGTCTTTTGTCTGAGCCTGTCCTTCAGTGTATCAGAAAGTATTGAGCTTGCCCTTGCTTTGTTGTGAACAAGCAGAAGCTGTCAAATGACTAATGCTCCTGGAATCTCACTGAGGCATTTGTTCTGCCTCTGTTGCTATGAGCCCCATGTTCTCTTTTGTGTCATCTAACAATACAGGTAATATATCTAAAGTATGGACCTGTCAAAAGGGACTTAATCATAACATCATGATTTTGCTTGCAATAATAATTGTAAAATGATTAAAGATCCCAATTAATAGGTCTGCCATACACATTTGGGTAGGAGCGTACTGCACAACTCTAAGAGATCTGTTCTCATTTTAGTCTATGTGGAAGGATTAAAGAACAACAATGTCTATGTATGTGTTTGTGTATTTTTGTAATTAGTCATATGGACCAATTAACTTGAAGTAGGGTTAAAGCAGTGAAGGAAAAAAAATACTCAAATTCACATAGAAAGTGTTTGCTTAAACATTTCCCAAATCCTAGTGGGAGATACTTCTCCTTTAGGGAACATAGAAAAGAACAATTAATTTGAAATTACTTAACTAATTGACATCGATTGAATTGCATGCTGAAATTCTTCTTTGGATTATTTAAAAATAGATGATCCATTTATTTTTTAAAGAAAGGCATCATCAATTTTTAAAAGTTTTAGGTTGGTAAGCAGCTTATAAAAATAACTATTTGTTGTCTTTTTTTCTTTTTCCAAATCTTTGTTGGTTGAACTCTTTGAAGGTACCAAGTTGGCAGTCTTAATTGGGTGAAGTATAGACAAAGGAACAGGAAAAATATTTTTGTTGGAAAATAAAATGTGTGTTTCTTTCTTATCTCAGGTTAAGAAAAATTAATGGAATCTAGAATCAAAGTTTGTAGCCTCAGATGGCTGTCACTTTTTGGGCTTTTTATTTATTTATTTTGTGTGTGCTCATTTTAATCAGCAAATACGATAATGACTCAATTAATTTTATATGGCAATCTCTATTACTACTCTAGCACTGACATTCGTGAAAAATGCTACTGGATTTGTGTTCTAGAGAGTGTAAGAATTCTTACAGTTTAAAGAGAATATTATTAATCATACATTGCTAAAGTCTTAAATAACTTTTTAAAGTTTATTTGAAATTAAAATCCTGAAATGTTCTATTCTCCTAGGAAAATTCTAAGACTTTGAAGTTAAATTAAGATATGATTCTTTCATATTTTATATTACTCTATTTATTGACAAACTTTAAGTATAAATGTTTTAAAGTAGAAAGTTAATACTCTCCATTTCATAATATTTCTTTATAAAATGTGCAAATTTCTAAATTTGATTACAAATAACATTACATCATTATACTTTACTGAAAAATATTTGATATTAGACTTGGTAAGATGAAAATAAAATACAAAGAGATCCCACTCAAATTATTTACGTTTAAATAATCAAAAGTTAGACCTATATTTGAGTTAAATGGTACCATCATTATTGTTTCAATAAAACTGAACTAAGTTGTCTCTTTTATTAATCTCTAAGGTTATTTCTAGGAGCTCTGGTAGCATAGTGCGTAAGGCACTTGACTGCTACCCAGAAGGCTGGCGGTTCAAACCCACCAGCCGTTTCTCAGAAGGAAGGTTGGGCAATCTACTTCCGTAGTGATTCTGCCTCGGAAACCCAAGGAGGGGTCCCTATGAGTCGGGTCCGACTCGAGGCCACATAAAGACAACAACATAATGTTATTTCTTACACTTCTGATTTCAGTTTAGCCTTTTATGTTTTTGGAATCTAGACTAAATGTTATGTTAAAACAAATGACAAATAAGCAAAATCCTTTTATTTTATTCTCTTAACATAATGTGAGTAGCTCTGGTGGTGTAGTGCCTGGGGCATTTGACTGCTAACCAGAGGGCTGGTGGTTCAAACCCACCAGCCACTCCTCAGAAGGAAGATTGGGCAATCTACTTTCATAGTGATACTGCCTTGGAAACCCAAGGAGGGATCAGTATGAGTCGGATCCAACTCGATGGCAGCAGTGAGGTTTTTTTTTTTTTTGGTTTAACATAATGTGAGGAGATGTGGTAGTGCCATGCCATCCATGGATAAAGCATTCAGTTGCTAACCAAAGGTCAGCGGTTTGAACCCACCAGCTGTTCCATGGGAGAAAGATGAGCCAGTCTGCTTCCATAAAGGTTCAAGCCTAGGAAACCCTATGAGACAATTCTACTCTGTCCAATAGCATTGCTATGAGTTGGAACAGACTTGATGGTAGTTGGTTTGGTTTTGGAAAATCATGTGTTCTTCATATCTGCTAATTAATCATATTGCTTTCATTAATTAACTTAATAAAAGCAGTAGATTAAAAGTAGAATACACACAGATCACACATTTTAACAAAGTAACTTTAAACTCCAGTGTCTAATTAGATAGTTTAGTAGTTGTAGTAGTAGTAGTACTAGTAGCATCTGGTAAATGCATAAAGTATCTGTTAAGTCTTTTCAAATAGTTGGTGTAAAAGAGAGCCTTTTTGATAAAATATGAAACTGAAACTGATTGCTTTAGCATCTATCTATCTATCTATCAATCAATCTATCTATCTATCTATATATATTTAGGCAACTTGTGTATGAGGTTTAATTTTCTTTCAACAATTTGAAAAGAGAACAAAACATACCAAGTTCTGAAAGCTAGATATGGGCATTCCTAAGCCAATAATTAGATAGATCATGATTTTAAATGAATGCAAATTTTGAATCTGAACTTTTTGATACTATCCTTTTAATTACTCTTTTATTTCTATTATTTTTTTAAAGCTAGAATTTAAGTAAATCAGAAAAATAGGACTTTTACAATCTTTTAGTAATCTTTTTAATCAAATACAAGACATTTATGAATAAGGAGTAGGAATTAAGATTCTTGGACAACTTACTATTTTTGTTGGCCTACATCTTGGTTGCTATTCCTGGTATGTGGAGCTGCAATCAGTAATAGGTTGGGATTTTTATATGCAAAAGCAAAGCTTGCTTGGATTTAAATGGTTTTGATTGGAGCAGATATTATGCATATTTCTATAGAAAGATCATAATTACCTATTTTTCTTGGCAAGGGTAATATGACTTTTGAACTCATTATATTCTGAAATGCTATCTCTATTTATTTGGGAAACAGAATTTGTTATTTTAAAATATATTGGCTATATATTTACTAATTTTAAGGAGACCTGGCGGCACTATGGATAAAGCACTCAGTTGCTAACTGAAAGATCCATGGTCCAAACCTACCAGCCACCCTACGGGAGAAAAATGTGGCAGTCTGCTCCTATAAAAATGAAAGCCTTGGAAACCCCATGGGACAGTTCTACTCTGTCCTATAGGGTTGCTTTGAGTCGGAATCCACTCAATGACAATGGGTTTAGGTTTGGGATTTACTAATTTAGCAAAATAACTTAAGTGGGGCCAGGACAAAGTGCTCTGGCCATCAAATAAGATTATTTTGTAAAATGAAACTGCTGTATCTCATTACATGTTACCTGTTCACAGAAATGCCTGAAAGTAAGCTGAATGTAAATTTGGCTGCCTTCCTATAGTGAAAATAAGGTTTAGAGCATGTGTTCATATAATTGTTTGACCTGACAGTAAAAAATATGCTAATAATTAGGGAACAATTGAAACCCCATAAATGACTCACCTTTTTGCACTTTAAGTTGATTTTCACTATGAGTTAAGGTAAATTAGCAACTGTGTGGTGAAAATTATGAGGTTGGTCCACTAAAAATGTTTCATTTAACATACATTCTACTTTTAGCTATTAGTAATGTCTTAGGTAAAATGTGCAGAAATTTTTGTTTTGGGTTGACTTATTTGATTTTTTTTTAAATAAAAATGGGGCTTATAAATATAACAGCATGACAGCAAACATGTTCTCAGATATTTGGTGATAGTCATGATAGGGATTAATATTGTTATTTGTTGCAAATACAGACTTTGCAAAATGTTTCTTAAATCTTGAGAAAAATTGAGATAGTTTTATAATCTAATTTATTTCTAAAATTTGATATTCTAAATTTACTTTTAAATTTTAGTGTTTATTTTCTTCCAAGGCCCTCATTTTGCCATTTCTGAATTATTTGTCTGTTAATATTTCGTAGTCTCAAAAAACAAATTTCCAAAGGGAATATACCATAAACTTCTGAAAAAAGATCCTTCAGAAATTAGCTTTTTCCAAAAAGTAGAATTCCAGATTTCAGGAAACAGCAAGTAATAACAGCTGCAAAAAACATTCAAGTTTAACATTTGATCATCTTTCTATGACAATAAACTTAAAAGTAATGTCAAGGTCATGACCAGATTCATTGGGCTTTATTTCAAAATTGTTCTTCCTCCTTACAGAGAAGTAGTTCTTCATTCAGGTGAATTAATCTGCAATCTTGGCTCTTCCTTTGTAGTATTTAGATTTCTTTCCCCTTTTCTTATTAAAATTGGCACAGTTTTAAAGAAATGGTACCATCTTTAAGAAATGGCCCTCGTACAGAAAAGATTTGGCAGTTGGTATTGGATGGCTGAATAGCAGCTTCCCAGAAACCGCTCACTGCCTTCAAGCTTCATCTGTTGACGTCAGAGTTGGGAAGAGCCCGTTACCTACACAAGATACATTAGACCATCCAGCCTTTTGAAAAAGAAAATAATTTTTATTTATAGTTACGAAAACCATTCCCTTATCTCCGAATGCCAAATATTTTGTAAGTCTTTGCCATTTAAGAATTATAAGCAGTACTTTTACTTGAGAAATCCTAACTTCACAGCTGACTACATATCCTACACATGGGTCTCTGTTTTTCTTTGCTAAGTGTTAAATTTTTATGGTCTTGGGTGATAACTTTAAAGGCCTATCTTGAAATTGAGTTCTTGTTACTCTGATTTGCTTCTCTTAAGAGGAAATGCAATGTGTTTCTTTTTTTAATGTAGATGGAAAAAAGTCCAGGGCTTTTGTAGATCCCAGAGGTAAAAGTGGGCCCCTAGGATCCCTTTCTAGATCTGAGTATGGGTCTTAGATTAGGGAAACCCCTGAGCTCAGTTTCACCAGTTCTGTAAATTCTAAAGTGACAGTTTGATGTTTTGATTTTGAGACTGAAAGGAGACTGATACTAAACCTGGCTCACTAACAACGCATCTTTTTCCATTTCCTGGGTTTTTAACAGCCAAATTTTAGATACCTGGGGCTCCCCAGTGACCACTCAACAGGGAGGTCTGAAAGGAAACCGATTGATGACTGGATTCCCTCCTACCTCAGAGGTTTTTCTTATCTTCATTTAGTGTCAGAACCACAATATCTTGCTTACACAGTCTGCATCTGCAGGCCAAAAGTTTTAATTGCTGGGCTCTATCTTTATTTCTTGTACCTACATATCAGTTGCCTTTAAGTTGGGGAAAAGACTGCAATCTCACTTGATAAGGGGATTATGGACATCAGGCTTCAGTGTATATGTATCAGGCAAGATAGACATCTGGTCGTGGGAGTTGCCTTAAGGGAAGAGATACTGGGAAAATCTACACTCAAAGCCAAAAGCTTTGCTTAAAGTCAATGGGGTAAGTGGAATTTAAGCAGGAAAACTCAGCATCTAAATCAATTTAGTCATCCTACTATTTTTGTATGCTCATAGGGATGGTGAACTGCTGCCTCTGTGTGTGTACAGAACAGAACCTGTCTTTATGGCTCAGCTCTTAGAGATCAAAGCCAACTTGCATACCAATTCATCATGGAAGCAGATTTATAGTCCTGATTTCTCTGTATTCCTTTTTGTCCCTCATAATTTACCAACTTTGAAAGTTAGTGTTAAGTCTGAAATAACATCTTAAAATGTTAAGCTACTAAATTGTGTGCTTTACCAATGGCAAGTATGGGAAGAAGTGCAGGCTCTGAACCACTTGGTAGCTGTGTGGCTTTGTCAAGTGACTTTCTGTCTCTGTGGCTCCAGGTTCTTATCTATAGAGTAGAGATAATAGAAGTACCTACTTCACATGGTTATTGGAAAGCTTCCAAAAAAAACCAAACTCACTGCCATCAAGTTGATTCCGACTCATAGCAACCCCCTTTGGGTTTCTGAGGTGGTGAATCTTTAAGGAAACAGATTACCCAGTCTTCCTTCCGTGGCATGGCTGGTGGTGTTGAACCACCAGCCTTCTTGTTAGTAGTCAAATGCCTTAGGCACTACGCCACCATAACTCCTTATTGGAAGGCTTAAATATGTTAAATTTTGCAAAACTCTTAGAATAATGCCCAGAACATAGTTGTTGTTGTTGTTGTTATGTGCCGTCGAGTCGGACCCGACTCATAGTGACCCCTCCTTGGGTTTCCAAGGCAGTATCACTATGGAAGTAGATTGCCCCATCTTCCTTCCGAGGAGTGGCTGGTGGGTTTGAACTACCAGCCTTCTGGTTAGCAGTTAAGTGCCTTAGCCACTATGCTACCAGAGCTCCCTAGAACATAGTAGGTAATCTATTTACATATATTATCTTACTGTAAACCTTATCTAACCCTGTGCAATTAGAGGCATTGTTATCCTCTTTTAGCCTGGGTTCCTCAAGAAGCAAAGCATGTAGCAAATAAATGATCCCAGAGAGCAGGAGTACAGGAATGGGGAGTGACACAGGGAGGGAGGGAAAGTCAATGCAAGGTACATATTGGAGTTGTTCACCACCAGAGTGATTCATGCTTGATTCTATGGGTTTTTTTTTTTTTAAAGGTTTAAGAAATGTTATCCATTGGTTTTCAATTTCCCATCAGTCAAGGTTGGGAAAAACTTGTTAGAACAGAACAGATGTTAGCCACCCCACTCTTCCCATTTGCACCTGCTTCAGTACTGAGTGTGTCCCTGAGGATGCTACATGCAGAGGGCTCAGAGCTATCACCTTGCACCTATTCAAAACTGGTGGGAACTGGGCCAAATTGGTCTCTTCAACAGTGGTTGGAATAAAAGGTGAGATTGATGATATTGGGAGTAATGTTCACAATGTATCTAATACATCTCCACTTATAGAAGATGAACCTGAGCCTAAAAGATGTAAGTAGCCAAGGTCTCCTAGTTATTAACTCACAGAACCAGGTTTTGAACCCCGGCCTATGTGATTCCAAAGCTTGACTTTTTTCCTTCTGACAAGCAATCTCTAATAATGGGCATATTTTCTCCATTATGTTTAAGGTTATATTTCTGCTTAATATTATGATTTTAGGATACCACTTAAATGGTTGGGGGAAAAAATATGAAGTCATAAAGGGATTTATTTTTTTATATTGGGGAATGACTCAAAATACAACAGATGTTTTAACACAACAGGAACATCTCCATACTTTTGTTAACACATTTTAGTTTCTTTTCAAGTTTCACTTTTTAAAAATGATTTTCAGCATGAATAGTGGTAAAAGGAATCAATGCAAAATGTAAATGCTGCCAACGGTTATTTTTTTGGTCTGAAATTATAATTACCAAAAAAATTTTCTCTCCTGTTCTCTTCCCCCTCTCCTTGCTCTACTTAAGGTATGCATGTTTTCCTGTATACTAGGGTATGAATATTTCCCAGGAAACAATAAAATTATGATATTTTTTTCAAAAGTCATACACAAAACCCAATTGCTTTATTCCTTGGAAGGAAGATTGGGCAATCTACTTCTGTAGTGATACTGCCTCAGAAACCAAAGGAGGGGTCGCTATGAGTTGGATCTGATTTGACAGCTGTGGGTTTGGGTAATATCATTTATGATTATATTATAATTATATATGTAATATATTTATGACTTTATATGCAATTTGAGCAATGTTTAAGAAACAATGTAATCAGCATTTTGTCTAATTTATTGAGTGAGAATTGATCTATGAATTTGGTTGGTATATTAATTTTTCCCAGAAATTTACATATGAGAATGCTCTAGAATTATAAATATCAATGTCTCCATCTTAATAAATAAATAAAAACACAAGTCCATGATTATATTCATTCATTCGTTTGTACTAGAATTATTTATAGCAAGCTTTGTGTCTGGTTGCTAGAGATAGAAAGATTTGAAAAGACTTTGTTCCTGCTCTCCAGATGCTTACTGTGCTATTTGAAAAGTAGACAATTATTGAGTAATTATGAGGCTCATCACTCCTGGGTTATTATACTAGTTCTTTCCCTGGTCTTTCTACCACCCACATGTATACTACCTTCCTCTGAGGCTCTCCACCCCCTACTCCCAGCTAATGCTTTTTCCTAGCCTATTATCCTATTCCCCTACCACAGCCCACAAATTTGTTTGAATCTGCTTCCAGAAATATCTTTTATCCCTTAAAATTTGCTCATGCCACTTCCTTGTACAAAATTCTTCAATAGCTGCATATGGGATTCAGGGGAGAATAAGCAAATCTTTTGTATAGCACTTGGCTGTCTATCCTGTCTGGGGCCTAATCTCTCTCATTTATTTCAGCAAGACCCATTGGTAGCTCTTTGTGCTAATCATTAGCCTTTGTACCTTTACAAATATATGATATTTCTTATATGATGTGTACATTTGCTGGTTTTGCTATGGAAACTCAATTACCCCATTCCCCTCATTATCAATGTCTTACTTCATATGTTCAAAGGATATCCTCTCTATTTACAAAGAAAAAGAAAACCTGAAACCCTCTGCCATTGAGTCAATTATGAATCATAGTGACATTTTAGAACAGAGTAGAACTACTCTGTAGCATTTCCAAGGCTGTAAATCTTTACAGAATCTGCCTCATCTTTCTCCCAAGGAACAGCTGGTGGGTTCAAACAGACAACCTTTTGGTTAGCAGCACAACTTTAACTATGACACCACCAGAGCTCCTTCCTATTTAGGCTTTTTATATTTCCCCTTGCTGACCTAGGCACAGTTTTCTTTTACCTGAACACATGGCATTTTGTAAATATTGTCATCTTAAATTTTAGTAGACAACAGTCCTCTTGGGAGGAGAAACTGTGCTATGTATTTTTAACCTCAGTTGTTGGCACTGGGACATAGTCAATATTCAATTAGTTTTTGCTGAGGAAGTGAATAGATTTCAATACTAGATAGCAGTATGTGACTATGGCAGTGGTATGACCGAGGTAGTTGTTGTTGTTGTTACGTGCCATTGAGTCGGACCCGACTCATAGTGACCCCTCCTTGGGTTTCTGAGGCAGTATCACTATGAAAGTAGATTGTCCCATCTTCCTTCTGAGGAGTGACTGGTGGGTTTGAACCTCCAGCCTTCTGGTTAGCAGTCAAGTGCCTTAGGTACTATACTACCAGAGCTCCCGAGGTAGTTAGGAGGGTATTTAACGCAGATTGAGATGATTCAGGGAGTTAGGGAAGTCTGCTCAGAGGAGGTAAATAGGAGTTAATAACAAGGATGAGTAAAGTAAGCACAGCCATTTCAGGGAAGTAGTAGACGTTTAAAAATATGGTCACAAGAAAAAGGATGGTGCATCCCATGAACTAGCACATATATGAAGAAACTGTTGGAAGTTGTTGTTGTTGTTAGGTGCCGTCGAGTTGTGTCCAACTCATAGCCACCCTATGCACAGCAGAACGAAACACCACCAGGTCCCATGCCATCTCTGTGATCCTTGCTATACTTCAGCCCATTGTCGCAGCCACCATGTCAATCCATCTCACTGAGGGTCTTCCCCTCTTTCTTCAACCCTTCACCTTACCGAGTATGACATCCTTCTCCAGGGAATGGTCCCTCTGACAACATGACCAAAGTAGGTGAGATGAAGTCTAGCCATTCTTGCTTCCAAGGAACATTCTGATTGCACTTCATCCAGGACAGATCTGTTAGTTCTTTTAGCAATCCATGGTACTTTCAGCATTATTCATCAGCACCACAACTCAAAAGTATCAATTCTTCTTTGGTCTTCCTTATTCATTGTCCAGCTCTCACATGCATATGAGGAGATTGAAAATATCATGGCTTGTGTCAGGCACACCTTAGTCCTCAAGGAGACATCCTGGCTCTTCAGCACTTGAAAGAGGTCCCTTGCAGCCAACTTGCCAGTGCTATATGTCATCTAATGTCCTGACTGCTGCTTCCACTGGCATCGATTGTAGAACCAAGCAATGTGAAATCTTTGACAACTTCAATCTTTTCTGCATTTATTGTGAAGCTGCTTATAGGGCCAGTTGTGAGGATTTTTGTTTTCTTTATGTTGAGATCTAATCCATAGTGCAAACTGTATTCTTCAATCTTCATCAGTAAGTGCTTCAAGTCATCCTTACTTTCAGCAAACAAAGTTGTGTCCTCAGCATATTGCAGGTTGTTAATGATTCTTCCTCCAATCTTGATGCCATGTTCTTCTCCAAATTCTTTCTGGCAAAGAATATCAGAAATATGTTTACTTGTGTTTTATTGACTATGCAAAGGCATTTGATTGTGTAGATCATAACAAATTGTGGATGACATTGAGAAGAATGGGAATTCCAGAACACTTGATGATGCTCACGAGGAACCTGTACATTAAGGAGGCTGTTGTTTGAACAGAACAAGGGGTCACTGCGTGATTTAAAATCAAGAAGGGAGTGAGTCAGGGCTGTATCCTTTCACCATACTTTTTCAATCTGTATGCCGAGCAAATAATCTGAGAAGCTGGACTACATGAAGAAGAACTGTTGAAGTATGAAGCATAGAACTGAAAAGACATTTAGAAAGCAGAACTGCTGGACAACTAGATGTTGGAAGTGAGGAGGAGAAGTTTAGTAATAATCCCAGTGTCTTGGTTTGGTCAAGATGGTTGTCAATCATAGAGGATAAAGGAGGAAAAACAGGAGGGAAGATGGAGAGTTCACTCTGGGGCATTTTGAGTCTAATGTACTCATTGAGCAATGGTGCTAATAGGTCTAGAGGTTGGGAAAGAGGATTGGATGGAATTATGAAAATGTTAGTCATCAGCTTATAATTGAGTGTTCAAATATTCTTAATTTATACTCTGCACCTTGTTCCAAAGAAGTGCTAACTATTTCTAGGTAGAAGATAAATATAAGGGTACAGAGTCAGAAGGAAGAAGCAGGAGATCAGGCAACATTTAAAGAGCAGGAAAGGTAGAGATTTCCTTTCTGAAGAAGATCAACAAGAAAAAGCTACAAGAGTGAAAGGAAACTCAGTACTTAATTGCAATATCAAAGACAAAGAGAGAAAGAACTAGTAAAATGAGCACTGAAAACCATTGGGCTTGGCAACTCTGCTGACCTTGACCAGGGCAGTTTCCTTTGAACAGTGGGGGGCAGAAGCCACGTTGCAATGAAATGAGATGTGAATGGAGATGAGGAAGAGGACATAAATCTAGGCCACTGCTTTAAAAAGTTCTACTTCTCTAGAAAAAGAGGGCAGTATCTAGAGAAGGGCATAATGGATTAGATTTTGTTGAGAACTTTCCCTGAAGATGCCAGTATGTGTGGATTTATAGTTTTCATCAAATTTGAAAAGATTTTCGGCATTGCTTTTTCAATTATTTTCAGTCTGCTCCTTCTTTCTTTATGTGAACTCCATGTTTTATTAAGACAAAGTCTCCCCATAGCTCAGTGATATTTTACCCTTGGGTTCTCCAGACTACCAGGTCTCTCTCCTCACCTCAGAGAGACTACAGGGTTTGGTCTGAATTGTTCCATCTTGTAAGTCATCCTGGGAACTTTCTCCAGGCAGAGAGCTTGACTGATCATAGGACTCATATCTTTTGTTTCTTCTGAAATCACTGTCTTTTGTTGTCTAGTATCTGATATCTTGAAAATTATTGTTTCATATGTTTCATGGTTTAATATTTGTTTAGTGAAAGGATAATTATGATCTCTGATACCTCAGGTTTGAATCTTCTTCTTTCCTCCACCTTTCAAAATTTTAGACCACAGACAGACTTTAGTTACAATTTTGATAGGTGTAGAGGAATGCACGATTCAAAGCAGACATGAGCAAGTCTAAATTATATCTTGAAACCAATAAATAATCTTTAATCTTTATTATTTAGAATATATACTATATGTGGAAGAGAATAATGGGAGACAGAACTGAAAAATTAGGTGGAGACAAAATCTAATTCCAGCCTTATTTTGAACTACAAACTTTTAAAATTTCAGTATTAGATGAACATATCTCAAAAGGTCCTTTTATTAAAAAAATAATAAATAAGGTGATTGTATTAAAGCTGTGGTGAGGAATATTAGAAATACTACTGAGAGATAACACAGTATGGTCATTATGAGTCTACTCTGGACTTTACCTCTGTGGATTTGAATCTTTGATCCATTATATACTAGGAATATGACCAGAATAATTTAACTTTTGGGAACCTCAGTTTCCTCATTCCTAAAATAGGTCATTGTGAGTGTTACATGAGTTCATGTTTGTAAGATATTTAGACAAATTTTTAGTACACATTTAATGCTATAGAATATTAAACATCAGCAATAAATAAAAATAAAAGTGCATTTAAATTATATATATATATATATATATCAGGAAAATTAGAGTTAGAAAAACACTGAAGACTAGGAGATAAGTGAAAAGACAATTATTTCAGCAGGCCAATTGAGAAGTAATGTGCTTGAACCCTGCATGGGCGTGGAAATAGAAAGAAAAGAATTATTGTACGTATAACCATGTTCATTGCAGCACTATTCACAATGGCTAAAAGACTGAATCAGCTTAAATGTCTATCAGTAGGTGAATGCATAAATAAAATGTGATATACACATACAATGGAATATTAATCAGCCATAAAGAGAAATGAATTTCTGACACATGCTACGAATAAATGAACCTTGAAAATAATGCGCTGAGTGAAATAAGTCACACACAAAAAGACAAATAGTATATAATGCTACTTACAAGAAATACCTAGAATAGACAGGTGTATAGAGATCAGAGTTCATTAGCAGTTACCAGGGCAGGTGGGAGGGAGAGGGAAAGGAAGACAGAACTCTTAGGGGCTACCGAGCTACTGTTGAGAGTGATGGAAAAATTCGGGAAGGATTAATGGTGCTGATTGAATAACATGAGGATCATATTTAAGGCTATTGAACTGTACATCTGAAAACTGCTGAAATGACCAGTGTTTTGTGACCTATATATTTACCATATAAAAAAAAGAAAGAAAGAAATACTGGAAAAAACAGCTGAGGATAAGTATTTGGAATTAGAGTGATGCATGGAGAAGGATCAAACAAGACTCTCAAAAATGGACTCCACTGTCTGGGACAATGTCAGTGCCATGAACAGTATGAGAGGATTGGAATACATTCAGTTTTGGAGCTATGAATACTGAATTTTCAACCAGACTCTGGATGAACTGCTCAGCAGGGCAGGAAGAGCAGGCCTCTATCATTTAGGAAAGAGTGCACAGAGTAAGAAACACTTACATGAAATGATTGCATGATAGTGACTCCTGAAGAAGATGAGGTGGAGAGTAGAGGGCCCGGAAGTAACTTGTAGAAAATGAGAGAGAAGGAATCTGGAAAGATAAAGGCACAAACACTAAAGAAAGAGGAGAATATTACCTAATTCTTAGGAATAGAGTTTCCAGAAGGATGGGCTCAGTAGTCTCAGTAAGAGGAGCTCTCGTGGTGTGGTGCCTAGGCAACTAACTGCTAACCAGAATGTTGGTGGTTCAAACCCACGAAACACTCAGTGGAAGCATGATGGGACAGTCTACTTCCATAAAGATTTACTACCTTGGAAACCCAGTGGGAGGCACTGTAAGTATTGGTAATAGAAAAAGCGATTGCATACGGATATTGAAGAATCATTGGAGGCCTTCAACAGAATCGTTTGTTAGGTATTAAGTATCGAAAGAGATTGCAATGGGCATGGAGATTTCAACAAAAATGAATGAAATCTCATCCACTCATACTGTCCATCTTGGAGAGTTTGTATAGCTTGTTTCTCAAAAGGTTTGTGCTGATTAGATAGCACTGGAAAATTAGAGTGGAGGGTGAGTTTGTGAAAGGCAAGAATTCTCTCTCCACTCCACCCCAGCATCACAATTTTGCAAGGACATATTGAAGACAGAATGTCTAACAAAAGAATTTCAGACACCTGTGTGGGCTGTGAGTGAGGTTCTTTTTGGCACTGGTAGTTTTTCAGCACTCTTTATATTACCTTACACACAAGACCTTCTCAGTGTTGGGTCATCTGTGTTTATATTCTGCAAGTACTTTCTTGCTTGTTTACTTATGCATCAGCTTCACTTGGTAAGCTTGTTAAAATGAAGATTCCAAGGCCCTGCTTAGAGGTTCTGTTTAAATTGGTGCAGGGTGTGGTACAGGAATCTGAACATAAAAATATTTATTTAGTTTTTAAATATGCAATACATTCATATGGTTCAAAAGATACAAAAGGATGGAGAATGAAAAGTTGCCTTTGCACACTTGTTCTTAGCCACTTGGTTCCCTATTTCAAAGCCTTCAATTTATTAGTTTCTTTTGTAACCCAAGTGAATTTAAAAAACTTGTTTGCCTTTTGTTGTTGGGCTTTTCAAGTTTTCAAAATTCAAGTAGCAATGGTATAGACTTGCAGGAAATAAATCTTTAACTAATGACCCTGTACTTATGTCTTCCATATCTGCGTGGGGAGTAGAGTGAATTTCACATGTTTCTTCTTTATTATTGTATTTTTCCCCAAAAAAATTATTTTAAGGACTAAAATGTGTTAAAATTGCTCCCCTGGTTCTCTGAAAATGTGAACCCTATGGGCCTTTCATGTTTTTCTTTGACTGTTAGACCATATTGAGCTTAGACAACATTTAATGGATCCAAAAGATATGACCTCACAGTACTGAAAACATTTTAATAAATGAAATGAGCACAAGCTGCTGACTTTCCTTTGGTTCTGTCATGTTGTATTTATATTCCTCAACCGCTGCATTTTAAATAACCCTTCTGTCAACATTGTGGATGTTCAAGTTTCAAATATCATCTGAAGGTAAATGGTCCTCTCACTAATAAGATTTTCCACTTCTCGACATATTTTTGGTAAAAGGTTATTTAAATATACATTGACAATAAAGAATGAACATTCTAATATGTTTGTGTAGCCCTGCCTTGGGTTATACAGTTAAGTCTCTTATTTCAGGAATTTCTTATTTTGTAATTTTTTAAAAAGAGCAATTTTGAAAAATCTTACTCAAATACCTGTTTAGAGTGAACATTTCTCCCCATTGCTAATGTAAGGTCTTATGTAAAATCTCAGACTGCAACTCGCCCAATTAAAGAGTATTCCCATTGAGATCTGACTAAATCCACTGTGCGTGCCGAGCCTGGTGCAAAATTACAGAATTATTCCTTGAAATGTGCTGGGGATACAAATTCAGGCTGAAGAGTTTGCTTTAAAATCTTAACACTGACTAGATATTTCAGGAAAAAAAAAAGGGAAGAGATGAGAGATTATAGAAGCGCTAAATCTGGAAGAAAAATTCAATCCATTTACGTTTTCTTTTGAAGACTTCTCTTTTGGAATTATATTGAAGATAATGTTTGTTGGCACTGTGGTTATGAAAGTGGCTTTTCTTCACTAACATTTAGATCAGTTTGGTTTAGAACCTATCAATGCCCTTGAGTGGGTAGTCAATTAATATGAAGGTAAGTAGGGGGCATTTTATTTCTGCTTGTTTGAAGGGATATATAAAGACAGAGGGATTCTTCATAACATTATAAAGTGAACGGAATTTTTACTATTCTGTCCTCTTATTCATTTTGCCTTTGGCATTTCTACTAGAAGTAACTACATAACATAATTCAGGAAGAAATAGAAAATAGATATAAATTATTTTAAGACTTTTTATATTGCTGTTGTTATGTGCTGTCAAGTCATCTCTGACTCATAGCGACCCCTTCTTGGGTTTCCAAGGCAGTATCTCTGAGGAAGTAAATTGTCCAACCTCCCTTCCAAGGAGTGGCTGGAGGGTTTGAATGGCCAAAGTTCTGGTTAGCAGTCAAGTGCCTTAGGCACTATGCCACCAGTGATGTTTTATTGATATTTACAAAAGGAAAAATTGAAATGAACATTTCATAGTTCTGTATGAAGGATATTAAAATACTCTAATTTTAAATAAGATTTGAATGCAATACTATTATATTTCAATGCCTATGAATAGCAGATAATATACATTGCATAGATTATTTGAATTATAAAATAATTTTGGATAATTTTGAAAGAATAACTAGCAGGAAGATTGAGAAAAAGCATTTTCATTTGATATTAAGAAAGCATAAATACAGATTCAGGACTGCATGTATCCAATGTCAAAATTGGGAGGCAAACATACATTTAAAAAAATGTCTATTGTTCCAAACTTTCATGGTATATTGATCATTGAAATTGACTGAGAGCTTTAAAAATTAAACAAGGAGATAGTATTTATATTTCAGAATTAGGGGGAAAAGACAACAGATTTGATTGGAACAAATACTACCTCTTTGTTTGCCAATTAAAAAAAAATTTATGGGCTTCTAAATATGAATAATATGTAAACAAGAAAATGGAAATATGTAGGTAATTTTTCACATTTCATCCAGAACACAAATAAAACCAAAACCAACTGCTTTCAAGTCATTTCCAACTCATAACAACCCCCATTGGATTTCCAAGGCTGGAAACCCAACTTTAAGGAAGTAGCCTTTAAGGAAGTAGCCTACCTTTCTCCTGCTAAGCAGCTGGTGGGTTTGAACACTGACCTTCTGGTTAGCATCCATATGCCTTACCAACTGTACAACCAGAGCTCCTTACCTAGAGCTGAGAAAATTAAAATCAGTATCTACAAATTAGTTAATTCTAAATGAGGGAAATAATAAATCTATGTGAGATTTTAACCCCATAATAGTCATTTAAAGAATATATTTGTAATCTAATATTAAAATATGATCAATTATAGTTTCCAGTTTATTTATCATCTCTGTTTCAGAAGGTGGTGATTACATCATTACATAAGCCATTATGGTGGGAAAAATTTCAGAGGAATGTAAACTAGAAAATTATTTGCTAGGAGTAGAAAAGATCTCTTTTATGCATTTTAGTAATTGTCTTTGGCATTTCATTTTATCTGAGAAATTAGAAGAGACATCAAAAAGTGCTTGTGTAAAGAATGTATTTTTTTTCTTTGAAAAATATTTTTTGCTGTAAACCTTTGGATTCCATTGTATTCAAAAAGCCAAAGCTTTGCTATCCAAAAGCAATTGCACTTCAATGCCTCCTATAGAGTCATCATTCTTGTCATTGTGGTTTACATGAGTGCCATCTGATAGTAATGATATCTTCTCTGAAATGAAGATAAGATACTCAGAGATTTATTTCATCAGCTAAGAATTAAAGAGGAGTTCCGGCAAGATGGTGGACTAGGCAGAAAGATTGCACAGACCCTCTTCAACAAAGAAAAGGGAAAACAATTAACACAGACACAGAAGATAATCTTGGACCCCTGAACCTTGAAGGGAA
>NW_006921642.1:8250974-8263317 GCF_000298275.1 Orycteropus afer afer
TTCACCCAAATCACAATAAAATAATAATAAAAAAAAGAATTAAAGAGAAGAAAAAGGGTAGGAAATAGGGCAGAATTCTAAAGTTCAACACTAAAAAATGTTACTATTTAGAATAATAGGTTTTAGTGTCACACAGGATGTACTGTCTTCAGACTTATCTCAAAATGCAGTATGTAGTTGAGTACAGATGATGGTGATATAGAAGAATAGTACTTCACCTGATACCTTTTTCTAGTCCTATCTGAGAACCAGGGAGCAATGTTGTAGGGCTTATAGATCTCCCCGATAGAAGACGGAATTCATCTGCTACCAAGGGCTATCCATTGTTCTTTCCACCCTGAGGTCTCTGAATTCTGATGTGGATAACGGTTTCAAAAGTGGTCATTATTATTTTTGTCTATATGAGGTTTCTCATTGCTGAGTAAATGGAGAAAAAAATTGATATCATTAAAACATAATTCACTTATGCACCTGGGAATCTTCCATATAAATGATTATTTTAAAATTATAGCCAAATCTACAGAACTTACTATAGGATAAAACATGGGTTTGGATAACAAGATACTTGTTTTTGGAAAAAATTAATTTAAAAATTTTACAATTTTGTATTTTTTATTTTACAATTTTCCTTTTATTTTGTAATAAGACACTGAGAAATTTTACTATTATAAACACTGGTCTAAAGGAACAATATTACTAGTTTTAGATTTGTTTTTTGATGAATAAATGTGAAATACGGGATGTTTAGAAAACAATTTTCCTTTTACAAATATTGGAAAATTTTAACTTTTAAAAAATCCTTTAAAAAGAAAATTAGAAATTCATTAGTTTATCCCTCTGTGAAATTGTAACTCATTTCTCAATGAAGACTTTATGTTTTATTTTGTATAAGCAATCTATGATATTTTTCAAGTAGGAGTAAAAGATTAAAGTTAATTTTTTCTTTTCACTTATTTTAATAGAACATAAAATAAATGGCTTTTTAAAAGTTATAATTTTTTTAAAGAAATAATGTAGTTTTGGTGAAAGTTTACAAAGCAAATTCATTTTCCACACAACTGTTCATACACATACTGTTTCATGACATTGATTGCAATCCCCACAATGCAATAGCTCTCTTCTCACTTCCTCCCTGTGGTTACCTTCTCCGTGTGATGTTCTTTCCTATGCATTCCTGCCCGAGTTATCTCCTTGTGTGATACTGACTTTCTGATCTCCCATGGTTGATTGTTCTAAGGAGTGCACCAACCTGGTGTAAATGTTCATCATATATGCCTGTCTATTGTTTGTTTGGAAGCTATGGGAGTGAGTTTAATTCCATGCCAGAAGGGTGACTAGGGGCCATAGTCTTGGGGTTTTTCACCATTCTCTGTTAGACCCATATTGCCTTGGTAACCCAAGGAGGGGTTGCGATGAGTCATATCCAACTCGAAGGCAGTGAGTTTGGTATTTTGGTTTTCATTAGCCCCATAAGCCTGGTCTTTTCTTATGACTTTGAGTTTTGTTCCACATTTTTCTCCCACTCTATCCAGGATCTCCTATTTTGATCCCTTTCTGAGTGGTTGACTAAGGTAGCCAGTGACCATCTAGTTCTTCTGGTCTCAGGATCAAGTAGGTTGAGGTTTACATGGTCTACTGGTCCCTTGGACTAATTGTTTCCATGTGTCTTTGGTTTTCTTCATTCTTCTTCGCTCCAGAAGAGGAGAGACCAATTGTTACATCTTGGCCACTTGTAAGCTTTTAAGACCCCCATCACTATTTACCAAAGCAGGATATAAAACACTGTTTTTGTGTTATGCCAATTGAGCTTGATATCTCCCCAACCAGGGTCCTGAGCCTGTGGGTCCATAGACTCTTTCCCTCCAGGTGTTGGGCTGTGGCTATCACTTCTTTAGGATGTATACCTAGTAATGGGATTGCTGAATCAAATGATATTTCTACTTCCAAGTTTGTAAGGAATTGCCATATGAGAGCCCCAATCTCTCCAGATCCTTGCCAGCATTTGTTATTTTTCTGTATTATTGAACTTTGCTCTTAATGCTCTTGGAATATCTATTTTTGAGGAGTCCCTGGGTGGCATGAATAGTTAACATGTCTGGCTTCTAAAAGGAAGATTGAGTCCACCCAGAGGCACCTTAGATAAAAGATCTGGTGATCTACTTTTGAAAAATAGGCCATTGAAACTCTATGGAGCACAGTTCTATTCTGACGCATGTGGTGTTTCTCTGATTCAGAATCGACTCAAAGGCAACTGTGTTTTTTATTTATTAATATCAGGAATGGCGTGTTTTTGGACAGAAAGAGGCTGTCAGTATTTTATTTTTTGTCTTTAATGTGTACGTTTAAATTTTTTTCTTTGTTTAGATGAAAATTAATCTCGCTGTGAGAATAAAAACAATTTAAACTTGCAGGCTAAGCAATGACTATTCTGTCAAATTAGGTCTGTGCTTATTCGTGGGGTGATTTCTCATTGTCTTCCAACAGAAGGAACAGCTATTTTCCCCCAATACTTGCATTCAGTTCTTACTCATAGCTCCACTCCTCATCTTGGAAATTTGCCTGTCAGTGTCTTGTAATGTAAAATAGATATTTTAAAAGTTCTGAAGTACACCACTAATCTCTCCTCCCTGTTTCTTTCTCTGTTATTTTTCACTCTGATTAAATAAAACAGTCCAAAAAACAACTAAAAGCAACTAAACAACCATATTAACAACTCAACTTTTGCACCATTCAAGAAGCTTTCTATTTGTGAATGGCTCAGAATAACCAATTTGCATAAGAATAATCCCTCTTTAGTTTTCTTGTATAACTTAAAATCACAGTATTTCCTTAACGGAAGCCCAGACAGTGTATAGTTTGTAAAATTACCAGTTTGTACAACTAAGTCTTTACTTTTATGTGAATTGGTCTCTTAGAATAGTTTTAGAATAGGCAAAGAAAGACTTTTCCTTCTGTGTATGTGTGTGTAATTTTGTTTTGTTAACAGGAAAGTAAAGGCCCTGTGTCTGCTCACAGTAGCACTATTAATGGAATTCCAGAATCTGTAGTATAAGTTCCAAAATTCCTAGACCTGCTACCCATTTCATTTGTAGGGTACCACAATTTGAAAAATGCTATGAAGTTGAGAAGGAGTCCTGGTGGTGCAATGGTTAGGTGCTTATTTGTTTACCAAAAGGTTGGCTGTTCGAACCTACCTCGGAGTTATTTGGGAGAAAGACCTGGTGATTTGTTTCTGTAAAGACTGTTGCTTTTGTTATGTGCCGTGAGGTCAGACCTGACTCATGGCGACCCCTCCTTGGGTTTCCGAGGCAGTATCACTACGGAAGTAGATTGCCCAACCTTCCTTCTGAGGAGTGGCTGGTGGGTTTGAACAGCCAAACTTCTGGTAAGCAGTCAAGTGCCTTAGGCACTATGCTACCAGAGCTCCCTAGAAAACCCTATGGAGCAGTTGTACTCTGTCAGATGGGGTCACTATGAGTTAAAAATCAATTAGATGGTACCTAACAACAACAACATAAATTTGAGTATAAGTTCTCTAACATCTCATAAATATATGCTCTAAAATCTTTTTTCTGGATACAAATTACATACTTTTTGTAGTGTAGTCCCGTTCTGAAGTGCATTTTGCCATTTCCAAGAGTGTAATTATTCTGTTCCCTCAAAATATTTCTATTCATCACACTAATGGTAATGGACATGTTCTGGTTGTAGCTGCATCTCTGATTTTCTGGGAAATTCATTTAGATTGTCACCCAGATAAAAATGATTTAATTAGGTTATTCTAAGAAGGGCATTAGACACAAAGAAATAGACTGGCTGCGTCTCAGCACTTCTCCCAGGCAATTTCTCCTTGCCTCTAATATCATGCCTCTCGACTTTTCTCTTCGCTTCACTGGCATATTAGTTGCTTTCAGTGTCTCTTCATTTTCTACAAAATCAAACCCAAAGCTTAAACATTTACTGTCCTGCCCAAATCCTCTGAATTTCCAGTCCTAGACATATTCAAAGCTGAAGGCAAACCATGATGATGATGATTATTATTATTTTTAAATGCAGTTATTCTTTATTGATGGATATTAAGTATTTTCTGCATTTTTTTTTTTTTTAATTCTGCTTTAGGTGCAAGTTTACAGAGAAGAGTTTGTTTTACATTCAACATTTGGTGTACTCTCCATTTACCATCCCCAACCCTAACCCAGTCTCCTCCCCTCCCTGCCCAGTAAGCACCCCTAGCCCCCTGCCCCACATAGTTATGCACTCCTGTGTCCTGCATTTCCTCAGTGTGAATGTTGCCCCTCTGGTGCCCCAGAGTATGTGAGTGTGTCACTCTGGGTTGAGTGGTCTATGTGTACATCTTGTTTACTTTTGGGCTGAGACCCAGCCCCTGGGAGTGAGTTTTATTCCAGGCCCAAAATGTATCCCAGGGCCATTGTATTAGGGGTTCACCAGACTCCATCTTACCGGTAATTCTGGTCATTATTGTGTTTTTGGATTTTGTTCCACCTTTTTCCTCCCACTCTATCCAGGATCTCTAGTTGTGATCCTTTCCTGAGTGAGAAACCATAATTCTTGTTTGCATTTTTCAGTATTTTGTCTTGCTATGACTTCTACCTGGGAAAATATACTTAATCTCTAGTTATTCATTTTTCAAACCTCAGGTTTCATGCTACCTCCTTCCTAAATGTGCATAGTCCAGCTTTGTGAGAATTCCAAAACTCAGGCACTTTGTTCATTTCAGAATGATTGGCCCAGGTGAGAACCCCAACTCCATTTTAGCTTTTGCTTAATTTTCCTTGCAACGATCAAACCCTTGTTGTTGCTGTTTTTAGGTGCTGTTGAGTTGTTTCCAGCTCATAGGGATGCTACTTACAACAGAACAAAACACTGCCTGGTCCCACACCATCCTCACAATTGTCGTTACGTTTGACACCATGGATACAGCCACTGTATCAATCCATTTCAGACTCACTAAGGTGCTCCTGATCCAAGCAGTGGTATTTTCTAGCATCTCATATGCATGCAAAATCTGGACAATGAATAAATAAGACTGAACAGCTAATGCCTTTGAATTGTGGTGTGGATGAAGAATGTTAAATATACCATGGACTGCCAGAAAAAGGAATAAATCTGTCTTGGAAGAAGGACAATAAGGATGCTCCTTAGAAGCGGGGATGACAAGACTCCATTTTGTGTATTGTGGACATGTTGTGTGGAGGGACTAGTCTCTGGAGAAGGACATAATGCTTAGTAAAGTAGTAGTAGGTCAATGAAAAAGAGGAAGGCCCCACAGCATACTCCCTGCTATGAATTTTATTTGACTCTGAGAGATCAAAGTTTCATCCTATTCTTAACATCCTTAATAAATGAAGCTGGATTTTCCCTCTACCAGGGCACTTATTTCACATCCATGTTCAAAAACCCACAAGCAAATATACTAGAAATAATTTGAAATTATAATGATAGCTATTTTCCTTCCACTTTGAGAAAATGAGTTCTCATTTACATTGTCTTTACCCTCCTCTTTGGGGAACTTTTCTTTTATAGTCATGTTGTCAAAGGTCTAATAAGATTTCTCCCTCTGAGGCTCTGGCAAGTTAATGCGTTTTATCTAGAATCTGTTGAATTGGAGCAATCTCACCAAAGAATTACTGTAATATTTTGAAAAACTAAGTTCCCTATTTGCTTCATGTTGTATAAGCATGATTTTTGGCCTCACAGACCAATGATTTTGTGTGGTTTTGGTGTTTCATTTTGTGTCTGAGTTTCTGGATGAACTCATGGCTGACAGTTGCTATTTTTCAGGAGTCTGACTTAAAATCTCAGTTCTTTTCTCTTCTAAGTGCTTATTCTAACTGCTTCTTGTGCCTGCCTTACAATCTGGGCGTATAACAGATACTCTATTACGAGAGTAATACAAGAGTAATAGTTACAAATCGATCTAGTTGAAAACTGCTTAAGAAAAAGAAAAAGAGGTAGATTGTTTATTTTAATTGCTCTAACAAGGCCTTAAAAAGGAGATATAAAGCATGCAAAAGACAAGGCTATGAAAATGGAACATATTCCTCTCCAGGTAGTATTATTGGGAGCTCTGGTGGCATAGTGCCTAACACATATGACTGTTAACCAGAAGGCTGGTGGTTCAAACTGACCAGCCACTCCTTAGAAGGAAGATTGGGCAATCTACTTCTGTAGTCATACTGCCTTGGCAACCCAGGGAGGGGTTGCTATGAGTATTATTAAAAACTAAAGTATAATATTCCTTTAAAAAACAAAAATAAAACTTTATTCTGGTCAGTCTAATGATAAATAAATACTATATAAATTTAATTGTCCAAATATTTCCAGGAATTTATGAAAGTGAATTTGTTCTGACCAAGATTTTTATGTTTTGTCGTATGTCAACCTAAGAGCAAAACCTAAGTAATTTAAGCTAAATATTATATGAAATATGTTTCATTTAAGGAAAAAGGGTAATTTTATCTTAAAGTAAGACTAGTGGTTCCAGAATGGGAAAAGGGAGGCGTAGGACAAACATGTTGTTGTTGTTGTTATGTGCCGTCGAGTCAGGCCCGATCCATAGCGACCCCTCCTCCTTGGGTTTCCGAGGCAGTATCACTACGGAGGTAGATTGCCCCATCTTCCTTCCGAGGAGTGGCTGGTGGGTTTGAACTACCAGCCTTCTGGTTAGCAGTCAAGTGCCTTAGGCACTATGCTACCAGAGCTCCCAACACATAGAGGGACAAAAATGGCTTGCCAAGAATTAATGAGTTCATTTGTTAAAAAAAAGACCAAACATGCTGGTCCAATAGAGCCGGATGAGACCTCTGAGATTATGATTTCTAGTTACCCTTCTGGTCTGGAACCGAACTCACTCCTGTGGCTTCCAGTTAAACAATAGACAGGCATAAGGAATGAACATTTATATCAGGTAGATACACTCCTTGGAGCAATCAATCGATTGATCAATTGTGGGAGAACAGAAGGGTGGTGTTTGTGCAGGGAGATAGCTGGGGGTGGGGCAGAAGTGCATAGGAGGGAAGGACACAGAGAAGAGGTAACTATAGGGAGGAAGTGGGAAGAGAGCTGTTACATTGTGGGGAGTTGCACTCAGTGTCATTAAACAAAATGTGTATGAACTGCTGTATAGAAAATGACTTTGCTATGTAAACTTTCACCCAAATCACAAGAAAAATAATAAAAAAAAAGAGTTGATGAGTTCATTTACAAAATTACTAGAGTTTCGGTTACTGGGTAAATAAAACATTATGATAAAGGGAAGGGAAAACTGCTTACTAAAAATAGTAAAGAATAGTAAAAGGGAGAAATTTTGGTTATCTTTTCTCTTTCAAAATACCTAAGCCAACTTGTACATATGTAAATGAAATAGGATGACTAATTTATATCTCTGATCATGAGGCAAAGAAAGGGAAGGTGGGCAGGATCAGGCCATGTAGCTCCAAGGCAGCTTTTGTAGGACCCAATCCAACTAGGTGAAGACCTTTTAAGACAAATAAAAATAAGAAAAATGCTGCCTTACTATAGTTATCAGAAATTGGGTATATCTTCATTATAAAAGAACTGTAAACAAGTTCTCTCTATTGTAGAGGAATTATAAGAAGCTAAAATATAGAAATCACAATGTGACACACTTGATATGGCCTGGAGTTTTCCACCCATAGTCAGACACTTCATGTTATATCTGTATCAATGAATTGGTCAGGGTGAACAGACTTTGTGATTTCCAAAACTAGTTGATAAAATCTTAAAGGGCTACAGTTACACTGAGGAAAATATAGCAAATGGTAAAAGTCTGAATGAAAATAAACTTTATTTCAACAGTAATTATGTTTTATGGTGTATAGGTTTAAAATAATTTCCAAAATCTTTAGGTAACCTACTAGTTATCTAAATTAAATTAAATTTACTATCTATTAAATTGAGCTAATAGATATTCATTATAATGAAGTTTATATACTTTTTCAACCTGCTGATGAGTATGTTAATTATTGCCACTTAAAGGGTTGTACTATAAGAGATATGCAAAAAAAGGTAAAATTTAAAAAGTTTATTAGAGAATTTGTCTGGCCAAAAGTTTGATGGGTTAATTTATGAAAAATTTAAAAGGCTTTAATGACAAATAGCAAAGAACTAGGTTTATTGTGTTAAGATAACAAATTTTTGTTGACTCACTGAGTTGAAGAGCTAATTTATTCTTTGTATAATCTGCCTTGAAGGCAAGGGTTCAGTATCTCAGTAGAATATTTTCCTGAGTTAAAAACCAAGCTGCATGGTTTTGAGAGAAAGCTGAGGTTTTACCTTTTAAGATCTTTGGTTAAATAACTTAAATATTGTTTCTCAGTGACCTACGATAAACTCCTGACAACTGTGAAATTTTGTGGAAAGCCACAAAGGGTTTATTTCTGTTTTATGAAAAGTGCTGTAAAGCTTTAGTGTGTTATGACTTACATGACACATGTCAAATCAAGAGAAGGGCCTGATTTCCTTTGGGTTAAATATTTATGTGTTATTTTTTCCTCTTATGTTTTTACCTGATATTAGACAACAAGCACAAACTATTTAATCATAATTTTATTATTTTTTAATTTCTGACTTGGTTATGAATTTATTTCCTTTGAACCTAGCATCATCAAAGCCGATGGTTTTAACTGGGGAATTCACATTATTTACCCATGGAGTTTTATTTTTATTACTATTCAGATATTTAGAGACTTAATAATCTTGGTATATTCTTTTCTTCTTTTTTTTTTAAACTCTTTATTGTGATTTGGATGAAACTTTACAGAGTAAACTGGTTCCCTTTCAACACGTCATACACATTTTGTTTTGTACATTTATTGCAATCCCTACAATGTAACAGCACTCTTCCCACTTCCTCCCTGTTGTTACCATCTCCCTTTGTTCTTCTTTCCTATCCATTCCCTCGTTCTGATCTTCATCCCTGGGCAAATACTGCCATTTTAATTTCTTATGGAAATTGTTCTGAGGAGTGCGTATCTCCCAGGTGTTATTGTTCATGCTGTAGTCCTGTCTATTGTTTGGCTGAAAGTTGAGCCAAGGGAGTGAGTTCAGTTCCAGGCCTGCTGGATTGCTAAGGACCATAGTCTCAGGGTTCCACAGTTTCTATCAGACCTATACGACTTATTTGTGATTTTGAGATTATTTCACATTTCTCTCCCAGTCTATGCAAGATCTATTATGATTACTTTCAGAGTGTTTGGCAGTGTAGCTAGGCACCATCTAGTTCTTCTGGTTTCAGTACTGTGGATGCTGAGGTTCACATGGTCGACTAGACCCTTGGCCTAATTGTTTCCATGCATCTTTGATTTTCTTCTTTTTCTTGCTCTGGATAAGACTAATAGCTGCTCACAAGTTTTTAAGACCCCAGTCACTACTCACCACAGTAGAATGTAGAACAATGTCTTTGTGGACTACATTACATCAGTTGACCTTGCTGTCCTCAGCGACTATGGTCATGAGTTCTCAAGGTGTTTGGTTATGGCAAAGATGTTTTCATAACCGGCCCTTGTTAGCTCTACTATATACATGGACATTTTTCAACATATATGATTATGTATATAGAAATATTATAGTCCTATTTGCCTACCCATAGCTGATCATCTTGCTTGTCTATCTATGAATGCACTTATAGATTAATGTTTATTGTTATTGATAATGTAGGATTCTGTATGTAATATCATTTAACTTTGTTGTCTGTTATTTTAAGGCCACCTACTCTTTGTATATTGCCTTTCCCTTTACCCAAATTAATACGTATCTCTTACCTAGTCAGTAATTTTTCCTCCCCTCCCATTCTATCCCTGGTAACCATCAAAGAATGTTTCTTTCCATGTATCGATATTTCCTTGACTCATACAATATTTGTCATTTTGTGACTGGCTTATTTCACTCAGATATTGTCCTCCACATTCATCCATATTATGAGGTGTTTCATGGGTTCTTCATTATTCTTTAACATTGCATAGTATTCCATTGTGTCTAAGTATCATAGTTTGTCTACACATTCATCTGTTGATGGGCACTTAGGTTGTTTCCATCTCTATGCTATTATGAGTAGTGTTCCAATGAACATTGCCGTGTCTGGCAAAACCACACAGGTCACGAAACAAAGCAACACGAAAGGATTAAAAGTTTTTTAAAAGGAACAAGGGCCAGGTGGATGCCTTGCATATTCTGTGAGAGTGACCCCGATACATCCACTCTGCTTTATTTATACACAAATACATGATTACATCATTATTCTTGACATTTCCCTATTACAATCAAGTATACAATCAAATATGCTTTTACAATACAATCCATATTTCCTTACAACAATTCTACTCTTCCCCATACCTGGAGGTCTTTTCCCATACCCGAAAGTATTGGATGATTAGTTGAGTTAATATCTCTTACAAGGATAGTAAATAATCACTAAAATATGTCATTCTAAAACATAATATGATTGTTAGGGTACATGATTCTAGGGTGTGAAATAATTACTAAACTACATTATTCTAAGGTATGATTACTAAGGTATATTATTCTTAGTTCTGGTTATTGAAACTTATTCTTAGGTAAAATCTTATTCCAGTAGAACAGGCTAGTAAACATCTTACTGAAAGAATGTTCTGTCCTAAGGGCACAAAGCTGGAGCCAAGCAAGCACCCAACCATAAGAGAGGCCTTGCCATCTCTTTGTTAGAATATGTGCCTTGAAGTCATGTTCTTTTGGGGGTCTTTTTCTTGGTCTCCAACAGAACATAGGTGTGCAAATATCTAATTGTTTCCCAGCTTTCACTTCTTCAGGATATATATCTAGTAGCAGGACTCCTGGATCATATGGTATTTCTATTTCCAACTTCTTAAGGAAGTGCCATACCACTTTCCACAGTGGTTGTACTATTTTACAATCTGATCAGCAGTGTATGTGGGTTACACTTTATCTACATTTTTGCCAATATTTGTTGTATTCATTTTTTTTGAACTTTACTATTAATGCTGGGTTGAGATGATATCTCATTGCTTTGATTTGCATCTCTCTAATGGCTGATAGGGAGCTCTGGTGGCATAGTGCTTAAAGCATTTGACTGCTAACCAGAAGGCTGGTGGTTCAACCCCACCAGCCACTCCTTGGAAGGAATATTGGGCAATCTACTGCTGTAGAGATACCACCTCAGAAACCCAAGGACGACTCACTATGAGTCAAACTGACTTGATGGCTGTGAGTTTTTTTTAAATGGCTAATGACAATGAGCATTCCTTTATGTGTGTGTTGGGTGCCTGAATATCTTTTGTAAAATGTCCATTCATGTCATCTGTCCATTTTTTAATTGGGTTGTTTTCCTTTTTGATGTTGAGGTACTGAAGTTTTCCATAAATTTTACACATAAGTCCCTCTTGGAATATGTCATTGCCAAATCTTTTTCTCTCAATCCATATGTTCTCTATTTATTCTTTTGGAGAAGTCTTTTGATGCTCAAAAGGATTGAATTTTTAGAAGGTTCAAGTCATCTAGTTTAACTTCTGCTATTTGTGCATTTTTGGTTATAGTTGATAGTCTATTTATGCCATAAATTAGAGCCCCTAAGTTTGTCCCTATTTTTCTTTGATGAAATTTATAGCTTTATGTTTTACATTTAGGTCTTTTATCCATCTGGAGTTTCTTTTTGTGTATAGTGTGAGGTATGGATCTTGTTTAATTTCTTCTGCAAGTGGATATCCAGTTTTGCCAGCACCTTTGTTAAAGAGACTCTCTCTTCTCCATTGAATGGGTTTCAGCCCTTTGTCAAAGGTCAGCTGTCCATGGGTGTATGGATCTATTTCTGGGTTCTCAATTCTGGTCCACTGGTCTGTGTGTCTGTTGTTGTACCAGTACCAGGTTGTTTTGACTCCTGTGCCTGTATGGTAGGTTTTGAGATTTGGGAGTGTGAGATATCCTACTTTATTCTTCTTGTTCAGTAGTACTTTGCTTATCTGAGGACTCTTTCCTTTCCATATAAAATTAATGATTGTTTTTTCTATCTACTTAAGAAATATTCATGGAATTTGGAACAAGATTGCATTGTGTCTATAGGTTGCTTTGGGTTGGATTGTATTTTCATAATATTCAGTATTCCTATCCATGAGAATATTATGTTCTTCCATTTATGTAAGTCTCTTTTAGATTCTTGTACTAGTGGTTTTTTTTTTTTTTTAATTTTTATTTTTATTGTGATTTGGGTGAAAATTTACAGAGCAAATACACTTTCCATACAGCAGATCACATACACTTTGTCTCATGACATTGACCACAATTTAGCACAATACAACATCTCCTCTCCCAC
>NW_006921642.1:8264124-8268330 GCF_000298275.1 Orycteropus afer afer
TTAAATTTAACTTAAATTTAACTTTACATTTAAAATTTAAAACTTCCTCTTGTGTGGGTAAGGAAAGGCAAAAAAAAAAATTCCCTGAGGCATGGGCAGTGACATGAACGTTTATTCAGAAGAGGAACAAAGAGAATCAGGAGAGAAGGGATTTAAAAGATAAAAGATAAAAAAAAGGAGACATTGCTAGCAGGTTCAGTGTCCAGTTGCAGCAGGCTGGAATCGATGCAAGATGACTGTTAAACTCTCGAATTTTTTGGGAATATTTGTATCTGAGTTTGGGGAATTGAGGACAAGGTTTATGTGACTGAGACTGGAGGGCTACATGACCGGTTTTACACTCTGTGGCACCAGGGCCAATCTGGAGGGGTTCCCAGGCACTGTCCTGAGTTCACCTCTGTATGCTCTGATAAGATGCTGCCGGTCAGCAAGATTTTATTGGCTAAAGCTATTCTAGGGATGAGATAATACCTTACAGGGAAGGTTGTTAATAACTGACAGAAGTATACATGACAGGGAGGGAAAGTGAAAATGGCTTGTAGTTCTTACAAGTGCAGCTAAACAAGATGGGGTCTGCCATTTTGGGGGGTTGCAGTTACTGACTATATAGCTGACATGGTGAAAATGCTTGATTGTAATATTTCAATACTGAACTTATGAGAAGGACTATGATATTTTGAAGGTGGATATTGCTTAACTGAATCAAGATTTTTAAAACTCTTACATAGAAACTAAGTTTTCAGACTGCTGTTGATCCAGATTTGCATGGAACTAATATTAACTACATAGGACTTAGTAAACTAAAACAATTATTGTAAGGTGCCATGGCCCCTGGCTCCATCAGTTGCAGTCTGCTTATGATGGTGCCCAGCTGTCAATCAAAGCCCCATAGTTTAAACCCACTAGACATCCAAGAAACAAAGGGCTACCCTCCTCTCTGTGGATCCACAAGTTGTTAAAATAATTGGAACAAAGAAATCACCAACAACACAATAAAATACACAATAGAATGATAGCAATTAATTCATACCTATCACTAATTACACTCAATGTGAATAGATTAAATGCACCAGTCAAGAGAAAGAGAGTGGCAGATTAGATAAGAAAGGAAGAGCCATTGATATGCTGCCTACAAGAGACCCACTTTAGACACAAAGATAACAATAAGTTAAAAATCAAAGGGTGGAAAAAAGTGTATCAAGCTAATGGCAACCAAAAAAGAGCAGGAATAGCCATATTAATTTCTGATAAAATATTAATTTCTGATAAAATAATACACCACTTTCAAGGAAGGACAGAACAACTGATAGAAACTCAACAAAAATGCAACATAATCAACCAACTTGACCTCATAGACATATATAGAGCGCTCCACCCAACAAAAGCACAATGCACATTCTTCTGCAGTGCACATGGATCATTCTCCAGAATAGACCATATGTTAGGCCACAAAACAAGCCTCAATAAATTTACAAACATTGAAATACTACAAAACATCTTATCAGATTTCAAAAACCAAAAAAAACCCCAAACTCATTTCTGTTGAGTTGGATCAGACTTACAGCAACCCTTCCTTGGGTTGCTGAGGAGGTATGTCTATGGAAGTATATTGCCCAATCTTCCTTCTGAGGAGTGCCTGGTGGGTTTGAACCACCAACCTTCTGGTTAGCAATCAAATGCATTAGGCACTATACCTAATCACAATGTTATAAATTTAGAAATCAATAATAGGAAGAGCAAGGGGGAAAGAAAAAATCAAATATGTGGAAACTGAAAAATGTACTGTTCAAAAAAGTACTGGTTAGCAGGAAAAATAAAGTGTGAAATAAGAAAAAAAAATCCTAGAAACAAATAAGAATGAAAATACAATTTACCAAAACCTTTGGGACACAGGAAAAGCAGTACTCAGAGGACAATTTATAGCAATAAATGTACACATCAAAAAAGAAGAAAGAATCAAAATCAACACTCTAACTCAACAACTCCAACAATTAGAAAAAGAGCAACAAAAGAAATTTACAGTATCCAGAAGTAAGGAAACAATAAATATCAGAGCAAAAATAAATGACGTGGAAAACAAAAAAATAATAGAAAATTAACAAGACAAGAAGTTCATTCTTTGAAAAGATTACCAAAATCAACAAATCCCTGGCAAATTTAACAAAGGAAAAGAAACAGAAATTCAAATAATACGAATAATAAATTAAAAGGTTGCCATCACAAAAGAACCAACTAAATTAAAAATGATAATAACAGAATATTATGAACAACTGTACTTCAACAGATTTGAGAACCTAGAAGTGATGGATAAATTTCTAGAAACACAAGACCTACCTAAACCAACCCAGTCTAAGATAGAATACTTGAGCATACCCATAACATAGAAAAAAATTGAGCAAGTCATGAAAAATGTCCCCACAAAAAAACTTCCGTGCCCAGACAGCTTCACTGGAGAATTTTATCAAACATTCAAGGAAAAGCTGAAACCTATACTTCTCAAACTATTCTAGAACACAGAAAATGATGGAATGCTCCCAAATTTATTCTAGGAAGCAAGCATAACACTGATATAAAAACTAGGTAAAGACACCACTGAAAAGGTAAACTACAGACCAATACCCCTCATGAGTATAGATGCAAAAAACTTCAGCAAAATCCTAGCCAACAGAATCCAACAACATATCAACAAAACAAAACAAAACAAAACAAAACCAACATCATGACCAAGTGGAATTCATAGGAGCTCTGGTAACATAGTGCCAAAGGTACTTGACTGCTAACCAGAAGGCTGGTGATTCAAACCCACCAGCCACTCCTCAGAAGGAAGGTTGGGCAATCTACTTCCATAGTGATACTACCTCAGAAACCCAAGGAGGGATCGCTGTGAGTTGGGTCTGACTCGACAGCACATAAGAACAACAACAACATGTAAAAATGATTTCAACATCAGGAGAACAATCAATCTAATCCATCACATAAACAAAAAAAAGAGAAACAAACCATATGATCATATTAATTGATACAGAAAAAGTATTTGATAAAATCCAACACCCATCCCTGTTCAAAACTCTCAGCAAAATAGGAATAGAATGTAAAATTCTCAACATAATAAAGGGTGTATACACAAAACCCACAGCCAACATTATTGTCAATGGAGAAAGACTCAAAGCATTCCCCTGGTTAATGGGAACCAGACAAAGATGCATTCTATCATCATTTCTATTTAACATTGTATTGGAAGTCCTAGCCAGGGCAAGAAGGCAAGATAGAGAAATAAAAGGCACTCAAACTGACAAAGAAGAAGGAAAGCTATTGGAGATGACATGATCCTATACATTGAAACCCAAGAGACTCAGCATAAAACTGGAACTAATAGAAAGCTTCAAAAAAGTGATAGGATACAAAGCCAACAAAGAAAAATCAGTTGGATTCCTCTACATCAACAAAGAGATCTATTAAAAGGAAATAAGGAAAACAATACCATTTAAAATAGCTACCAAAAAAGATAAAATATTTAGGAATAAATCTTACCAGGGACACAAAAGACCTATACAAAGAAAACCACAAAACACTACTACAAGAAACTACAAGTTGTTGTTGTTGTTGTTAGGTGCCATTGAATTGTCTCAGACTCACAGCAACCCTATGTACAGCAGAACGAAACACTTCCCAGTCCTGTGCCAACTCCATGATCCTTGCTATACCTGAGTCCATTGTTGGAGCCACTGTTCAATCCATCTTGTTGAAAGCCTTCTACTCTTTCGTTGACTCTCCACTTTACCAAGCATGATATCCTTCTCCAGGGTCATGTTCTTACAACATGACCAAAGTAGGTGAGATGAAGTTTGGCCATTCTTGCTTCCAAGGAACACTCTGGCTGCACTTCTTCTGGGACAGATTTGTTAGCTCTTTTAGCAGACCATGGTATTTTCAGGATTCTTCTCCAACACCACAACACAAAAGCATCAACTCTTCTTTGGTCTTCTTTATTCATTGTCCAGCTCTCATATGCATATGAGGCAATTGAAAATACCATGCCTTGTGTCAGGTGCACCTTAGCCCTCAAAGGGACATCTTTGCTCTTCAGCACTTGAAAGAGATCCTTTGCAGCCAATTTGCCCAGTGCTATACATCATCTGATATCTTGACTGCTGATTCCATTGGTGTTGATTGTAGTACCAAGTAGTGTGAAGTTTTTTTTTTTTT
>NW_006921642.1:8268430-8269414 GCF_000298275.1 Orycteropus afer afer
GATGGATCTATTTCTGGGTTCTCAATTTTATTCCATTGGTCTATGTATCTGTCATTAAACCAATACCAGGCAGTTTTGACTACTGTGGCTGCGTAGCAGGTTTTGAGATCTGGCAATGTGAGACCTCCTACTTTCTTCTTCTTCTTCAATAGTACTGTGTTTATCCGAGGTCTCTTTCCTTTCCATATAAAGTTAGTGATTGGTTTTTCCATATCCCTAAAGAATATTGATGGGATCTGGATTGGGATTTCATTGAATGTATAGATTGCTTTGGGTAGAATTGACATTTTCACAATGTTCAATCTTCCTATCCACAGCATGGGATGTTCTTCCATTTATGTAGATCTCTTGTGGTTTCTTGTAGTTTTTTATAGTTTTCTTTGCACAGGTCTTTTGTGTACCTGGTAAGATTTATTCCCAAGTATCTTATTTTTTTGGTAGCTATTGTAAATGGTATTGAATTCTTTATTCCTTCTTCAGAAATCTCTTTGCTGATGTAGAGGAATCCAACTGATTTTTGGATGTTGATCTTATATCCTGCCACGATGCTAAATCTCTCAATGAGTTCCAGTAGATTTTTGACTGATTGTCTTGGGTTTTCTAGATATAGGATCACACCATCTGCAAATAGAGATAGTTTGATTCTTCCTTACCAATTTGGATGCCTTTGATTTCCCTTTCTTGCCTTTTGGCCCTGGCTAGGTCTTCCAGTACAATGTTGAATAGAAGTGGTGTTAGCGGGCATCCTTGTCTGGTTCCTGTTCTCAAGAGGAATGGTTTCAGTCTTTCTCCCTTGAGAATAATGTTGACTGTTGGTTTTGCATAGATGCCTTTTATTATGTTGAGGAATGTCCCTTGTATTCCTATTTTGCTGAGAGTTTTGTTCAGGAATGGGTGTTGGATTTTATCAAATGCCTTTTGTGCATCAATTGATATGATCGTGTGGTTCTTCTCCTTTGTTTTATTTATGTGGTGGATGACATT
>NW_006921642.1:8270613-8273273 GCF_000298275.1 Orycteropus afer afer
GGTGAAGTGCTCTGTAGATGTCTATAAGGCCCAATTGGTGGAGTGTTTTATTTAGCTCTTCTGCATCTTTATTGAGTTTCTTTCCAGTTGTTCTATCTTTCAAAGAAAGTGGTGTATTAAAATCTCCCACTATGAGAGTCGAGCCATCTAATTGGCTTTTCAACTCTTAAAGTCTGAATTATGTATTTTGGGGCATAGTAGTGTTTTGAAATTTTCCTTGTATAGGTTTTTATGTCTCTGGTAAGATTTATTCCTAAATATTTTATCTTTTTGACAGCTATTGTAAATGGAATTGTTTTCTTTATTTTCTTTTCGGAGCTCTCTTTGTTGATGTGGAGGAATTTGACTGATTTTTGTATGTTGATCTTGTACCCTGCCACTTTACATACTTTTTCTATTAGTTCCAATAGTCATCTTGCTGAATCTCTAGGATTTTCTATGTGGCATAGTGCCTAAGGCATTTGACTCCTAACTAGAAGCCTGGTGGTTCAAACTCACCAGCCACTTCTCAAAAGGAAGATTGGGCAATCTACTTCCAGAGCGATACCACCTTGGAAACCCAAAGAGGGGTCTCTATGAGTTGAATTGACTTGATGGCAGTGGGTTTGGTCTTTTGGTTTTTAGACTCATATCATGATAGCTAAGGTTATGCGTCTACTTGGCTGCACCATGATTCTAAATGATTAAGAAGTCATGATGTAGTCATTCCTCATGAGGAAATCTGATCACTCCCATGATGATATGTACCACGAGCAGTGAATTAATTGAAAGGGAGTCTCTGCAGGGGTGTGGCCTGATTCCAATATATACATATGGTCATCCTGGGAAAAGAGCTGAATCTTAATCCTGCATCTAGCTCCTCAGTTCCTGAACTTGAACCAGTGGCCTGCCATATTGTTTGCCAATCTTGGGATTGTTGCCTTCACAGCCCATGAGCTAACAATCTATCATTTTATCTGCTGATCTTGGATTCATCATTGTCTGAAGACAGCAGCCTATTATACTGACCTGGGGTTCGTCAGTACCTGCAGCTGTATGACTCAGGATAAGCCTCTAGTTTGATGTATGACCCATGGAGTTGGGACTTGCCAGCCTGTATCACTGTGTGAGCCATTTCCTTGGGATACATTTATCTCTCTCTCTCTCTGGACTTCTGGTGGTGCAGTGCCTAAGGCATTTGACTGCTAACCAGAAAGTTGGTGATTCAAACCCACCAGCAGTTCCACAGAAGGAAGATGGGGCAATCTACTTCTGTAAAGATTTACCACTTCAGAAACCCAATGGGAGTCACTGTGAATCAGAATCAATTTGATGGCAGCTTATGTATATGCTTCACTGGTTTTTCTTCTCTAGAGAACCCAGCCTAAGACATATTATCTGCAAACAGGGAAAGTTTTACTTCTTCCTTACCAATTTGGATTCCTTTTATTTCCCTTTCTTGCCTTATTGCCCTGGCTAGGATTCCCAATACAATGTTGAATAGGAGTGGTGATAGAGGACATCCTTGTCTGCTTCCTGTTCCGAAGGGGAAAGGTTTCAGTCTCTCTGCATTGAATATAATGATGGCCGTTGGTTTTATGTATATGCTCTTGATTGTGTTGATGAGTTTCCCCTCTATTCCTATTTTATTGAGAGTTTATATAATGAATGGACATTGGATTTTCTTAAATGTCCTTTATTCATTGATTGATATGATCATATGGTTCTTTTCTGTTTCTTTATTTATGTAGTGGATTATGTTGATTGTTTTTCTAGTGTTGAACCATCATTGCATCCATGGTATGAATCCCACTTGGTTATTGTTCTGGTTACCTAGTGCCACTCTGATAAGAATATACCAAAAATGGGATGACCTTAATAAACAGGAGTTTATTCTTACAATTTGAAGACTTTAAGTCTGAGTTCAAAGTCCCAGGCTCTAGGGGCTGTGTGAAAGCCCCTCAGCCTTGGCTTCAGCTCTGCCTCTTGTTCCTGGCCCTTTGAAGCTAGAGGCATCTCTTCACTCAGGCAGCTACTGGCTGCTGAGGCTAACAAGCCCAAGGTTCACAAATAAAATGGCACAGTCCCTATGTTACCAAACTACATGGCAGGCAATTAACTTAAGTCCATTGTGAGTCCCAAGATTAGCAGAGCATGGCAGGCTCCTGAACAGTGACACAGCTACATGCAGGATTCATGTGTGCCATAAGGTAGAGACCATTCCCAAAGGCTTCTACTTATATACAAGAAGCAGACTACATTCCCTAAGACAGGTACTCAGCTGCTCACAGTAGATTCCACCAAGGAATTGATTACCAGTCTCATCATGGGGAATACTACATCTAGTTGCCCACTCAACCAGGCCCAGCCAAGTTGACACACAAACTGAACTACCACAGTGATGATGTATTATTTTTTAAATACATTGTTGGATTCTATTGGCTACAATATGCTGAAGATTTTTGTGTTTATATTCATGAGGGATATTGGTCTGCAATTTTCTTTTTTAGTGTTTGTGCCTAGCTTTGGTATCAAGGTTGTACTTGCTTCATAAAGTGAATTTGAGCACATTCCATCCTTTCCTATGTTCTGGAATTCTTTGAGTAGGATTAGTATCAGCTCTTTTCTGAGTGTTTGGCAGAATTCAGCAGTGAGGCCATCTGGGCAAGAATTTTTTTTTT
>NW_006921642.1:8292355-8311054 GCF_000298275.1 Orycteropus afer afer
AAGGCTCAGGGGTCCAAGATTATCTTCTGTGTCTGTGTTAATTGGTTTCCCTTTTCTTTGTTGAAGAGGGTCTGTGCAATCCTTCTGCCTAGTCTGCCATCTTGCCCTGCCTCCAGTATGAAGTTTTTGACAACTTTAATCTTTCCTTCATTTGTTGTGATGGTGCTTATTGGTCCAGTTGTGAGGATTGATTTTTGTTTTCTTTATACTGATGTGTAATCCATACTGCAGATTGTATTTTTCAATCTTCATCAGTAAGTGCTTCAAGTCATCCTCACTTTCAGCAAGCAAAGTTGTGTCACCAGCAAATCACAGGTTGTTAATGATTCTTCTTCAATCCTGATGCCACATTCTTCATATAGTCCGGGTTCTCAGATTATATGCTCAGCATACACATTGAATAAGTATGGTGAAACCCTGACACACTCCCTTCTTGATTGTTCTGTATGAATGACAGCCTTCTGGTCTATGTACAGTTTCCTCATTATTACAATCAAGTGCTGGAATTCCCATTCTTTTCAATATTATCTATAATTTGTTATGATCTACACAATTGAATGCTTTTGCATAGTTAATAAAACACAAGTAAACCTTTTTCTGGAATTCTTTGCTTTCAGCCAAGATCCACCTGACATCAGGAATGAAATCCCTCATTCTATTTCATCTTCTGAATCCTGCTTGCATTTCTGGAAGTTCTCTGTCAATATATTGCTGCAACCATTTTTTAATTATCTTCAGTAAAATTTTACTTGAGTGCGATATTAATGATATTGTTCAATAATTTTCACATTCTGTGGGATCACCTTTCTTTGACATTGGTACAAATATGGATCTCTTCCAGTTAGTTGGCCAGGTAGCTGTCTTCCAAATCTCTTGGCATAGTCAAATAAGTGCCTCCAGCATGTTTTCCACTTGTTGAAATATCTCAATGGGTATTCCTAGAGCCTTGTTTTTCACCACTTCCTTCAGTGCAGCTTTGACTTCTTCCTTCAATACCACTGGTTCTTTATCATATGCCACCTCCTGAAATGGATGAACATTGACCAGTTCTTTTTGGTACAGTGACTTTGTGTATTCCTTCCATCTTCCTTTGATGTTTCATGGAATCTTTGAATATTGCAACTCAAGGCTTAAATTTTTTCCTCAGTTTTTTCAGCTTGAGAAATGCCATCTTGTTCTTCTGTTTTGGTTTTCTAACTCCAGGTCTTTGCACATTTCGTGATAATATTTGGCTTTGTCTTCTTGAGCTGCTCTTTGAAATCTTCTGCTCAGATCTTTTATCCTGTTGATTGTTCCATTTGCTTTAGCTACTCTTCATTCAAGGGAAAGTGTCAGAGTCTCTTCTGACATCCACATTGGTCTTTTCCTCCTTTCCTGTCTTTTTAATGACCTTTTGCTTTCTTCATGGATGATGTTTTTGATGTCATCCCACAATTCCTCTGGTTTTGGTCATTGGTTTTCAATGCATCAGATCTATTTTTCAGATGGTCTTTAAATTCAGAACTGATATATTCAAGGTCATATTTTGGGTCTCATGGACTTGTTTTAATTGTCATTGACTTCAACTTGAACTTGCATATGAGCAGTTGATGACCTGGTCCACAATTAGCTCCTGGCCTTGTTTTGGCTGAAGATATTGAGCTTTTCCATTGCCTCGTGCCACAAATGTAGTCAATCTGATTCCTGTGTACCCCATCTGGCAAAGTCCACGTGTATAGCTGCCATTTGTGTTGTTGAAAAAAGATATTTGCAATGGGTAAATTGGTCTTGCAAAATTCTATCATGTAATCTCCAGCATTATTTCTATCACCAATGCCAAATTTTCCAACTACTGGTGATTCTTCTTTGTTTGCAATATTTGCATTCCAGTAACCGGTGATAATCAGCACATTTTGATTGCATGTTTGGTTAGTTTCAGACTGCAGAAGTTGGTAAATATCTTCAATTTCCTCATCTTTCGTTTTGGTGGTTGGTGTGTAAATTCAAATAATAATAGTGTTAACTGGCATTCTTTGCAGGCATATGGATATTATCCTATCACCAACAATATTGTACTTCAGGATAGATCTTTAAACTTTCTTTGTGATAATGAATGCCATGCCATTCTTCTTCCATTTGTCATCCCCATAATAGATCATATGTTTGTCTGATTCAAAATGGCCAGTACTGATCCATTTCAGCTCACTAATGCCTTGGATATTGATCTTTGTGTGTTCCATTTCATTTTTGACAACTTCCCATTTTCCTAGATACATACTTAATACATTCCATGTTCCTATTATTAATGGATCTTTACAGCTGTTTCTCCCCAATTTGAGTTGTGCCACATCAGCAAATGGAGGTCCCAAGAGTTTTATTTTATCCATATCATTAAAATTGGTTCTACTCTGATGAGGCAGCTCTTTCCCAGTTGTATTTTGAGTGCCTTCTGATCTGAGGGACTCATCTTCTGGCACTGTATTGGACAATATGTCAGGGTTATTCATAAAGTTGTCTAGTAATATATCAGACAGTGTTTCAATGCTATTCATAAGGTTCTCACTGGCCGATTCTTTAAGAAGTGGATGGCCTTTTCCTTCTTCCTAGTCTATCTCAGTCTGGAAGCTCCACTGAAACCTGTCCACCATTGGCAACCCTGCTGGTGTTTGAAACACCGATAGCACAACCTCCAGCCTCATAGCAACACGCAAGCCACCACAGTATGTCAAAGTGACAGACAAGTTCATCTCCCTTGTAGAAACTAAAAGAGATCTAAATAAACTTAAGAACACACCATATTCATGGATAGAAAGATTGAAACCATGATAATGTCAATACTACTCAAAGCAATCTATACATTCAATGCAATCCCAGTCCGATTCTATCAATATTTTTTAGGGACATAGAAAAACCAATCGTTAATTTCATATGGAAAGAAAAGAGACCTCAAATAAGCAGAGCACTGCTGAAGGAAGAAAAAAAAAGTAGGAGGTTGCACACTCCCTGATCTCAAAACATATTATACAGCCACAGTAGTCAAAACAGCATGGTATTGGTACAAATAGACCAATGGAACAGATTCAAAAACTCAGAAATAGGCTCATTTACCTATGGGCAGCTTATCTTTGCCAAAGGGCCAAAACCCATTAAATGGGGTGAGATAGCCTCTTTAACAAATAGTGCTGGCAAAAATGGATATCCAATTGCAGAAAAATGAAAAAAGGCCTACCTCTCACCCCGTACAAAAGAAGGAACTCAAGTTGAATTTATGAATATCAATTTCATCAAAGACAAAATAGAGGCAAATCTGGGAGCCCTGATTCATAGCATAAATATACTATCAAGCATAACCCTAAATGCACAAGCAGCAGTAGAGAAACTAGATGACCGGGATCTTTTAAAAATTAAATTCTTATATGCATCGAAAGACTCTTTTTACCCTTTTATCCAAAAGGGTAAAAAGAGAACCTACAGATTGGGAAGAAATATTTGCTATGACATATCTGACAGGGGAATTATTTTTACAATTGATAGAAAATTTCCACACCTCAACATCAAAAAGACAAACCATCCAATTCAAAAATGGGCAAAGGACATGCATAGACACTTCACTAAAGAAGCTATACCAGTGGCCAACAAACACATGAGGAAATGTTCATGATCATTAGCCATTTCAGAGATGTAAATCAGAACAACAATGAGATATCATCTCACCCCAGCAATAATAGCAAAGTTAAACAAGACAGAAAATAACAAATCTTGGCAAGGTTTTAGAGAGGTTAGAACTCTCATACACTGCTGGTGGAACTGTAAAATAGTACAGCCACTATGGAAAATGGTACAGGATTTTCCTAAAAAATTGAAAATAGAAATACAATTTGATCCAGCAATTCCATTACTAGGAATATACTCTAATGAGGTGAGAGAGAGGACATGAATAGACATATGCACACCCATGTTCCTTGAAGCACAATTCACTGTAGCAAAGAGATGGAAACAACCTGAATTCCCACCAACAGATGAATGGATAACCAAACTATGGTACATTTCACACAATGGAATAATATGCTACACTAAAGAATAATGAAGATTTCACCAATCATCTCACAAGATGGTTGAATTTGGAGGACATTATGCTGAGTGAAATAAGTCAGTCACAAAAGGACATTATTGTAAAAAGTTAAGAAAAGGTTTACGCAGGGAAGGAAATTCACTTTGTTGGTTACTGGAGATGAGAGGTAACGGGAGAGAAAATTTTGGACTAGTTGGGGATCACATGTTGATTTGGATGAGGGGAGGGGCTGTATGGAAAGTGTCTGTGTCCAGCATGAGGACAAGGGGAAAGGGAGGACACAGAAATACGTACAAAAGATATAGACAACAGAGGCAAATACTATTGCAAGCACAATACTGCATTACCAGTGACACCAACACTAGGCTATGGGTAATTGCAAAGACGGGTGAGAAGATCAGGTAGGGGTAGACACACAGAAATACACCTAAGACCAAGGATAGATTTAGCTGAAGACAGTCTTACACATGTACTTGTGCTACAAAATTATCCACATACATTACAGAAGTAACAGAGGACAAGGCTGGAGTAGCTTCTCAGACATAACCAAACACATTGAGGGACATCCTGCTCAATTGGCAAAACATAGTACATAAAAATCTTGTTCTACATCTTACTTTGGTGAGGATCAACTGGGGTCTTAAATGGTTTCATGTGGCCATCTAGATGCAATTATTGGTCTCCTCTCATCTGGAGAAAATAAGAGTGAAGAAAAGCAAAGTCATTTGGAAATACTTATTCCAAAGATATGATGGACCATGAGGACCTCAGCCTTCATGGCCCTGAGACCAGAAGAACTAGATGGTGCTCAGCTACCAATACTAACCACTCAGAAAGGGATCAAAATTGGAGATTCTGGGTAGAGTGTGAGAAAAAATGTAGAACAAAATTCAAAAACACAAAAATGACCAGAATTACTGGTTGGATAGAGACTGTTGTAACCCCCAAGATTATGACCCCAAGTTATCCTTCAGGCATGGAAATGGGCTTAGTTCCATGCATTGGCTCTCAGCCCAATAGTTGAAAGACCTACAAGCAGATCACCTACCCTAGGGAGATGCACCCTTTAGATCAATCAGCTATGAGACATCAGAGGGGCAGTAATCACATATCACATAGAGAGATGGATGGACAGACAAGAAAAGCCTAGTTAAGAAGGGCACATGGAAGGAGTAGTCACAGGGAGGAGAGGGGAGGAGAGTTTTTTAATGCTGGGGATTGTAATTGGGGCTGTGAAATCAAATGTGCATGAACTCTTGAGAGTAAAACAAATCTGCTTTATAAATTTGCACCCAAATCACATTTAAAAAAAAAAAAAAAGAAAAGAAAAAGCCTTCATGCAACCTGCTTAAATATTTAGAATCTTATAATCATAGCTATTCTTATGCTGTTAGCTTTATTGTATACCTGTGGTCTTACTTCCTAATAGTTTTTGTTTTCCATGGAAACCCATTTAATTCTTGTCCTTTTCTGTTTCTTCTGATGCTTGGATACAAAATGAAGTTATTAAATTATCTCAATCAGTAAATAGTGTTAATACTTATAGATCTAGATTTCTTTTTTGCTCAATGAAAAGGAATATGTGGCATTCCCAATACCTCCTGCTCCTCCTGGATAACCACCTCAGATAAGATAGAGCAAGACATTACATCAGAAACCTACTTTGTTGCATTCAATATCCCCTACGACTGTTCTTTACTTTTTCATATGTATATTTTCAGCTAGTTATCTAAAAGTATTGGACCCTGGAGTATATCTGTAGTGGTAACAGAATTAATGATATTAATTGTTGTGGTAATAATTGTTGGAATAATCTAATGCTGCATGAAATGTATAACCAATGTTATGATGCAAAAGGCCTATTAAATTACTATGAAATGAATTGTGGGACATAGATGGGACCTGTTTCCCAAAAGGACTTGTGCTCACATCCTGAGTTAGCCCTTTGAAAAGTCAAGCTCTTTCTCTAATGTGGCCTTACTCCACACACAACCCTTGTCTAAGACCAAAGAAGCTGAATATTAAGCTATAGGAGGGCGAAGGGGTCTGATGGTGCCTGACTACTAAGTAGTGTCAGGGGTCTTAAAGGATCCCTAAGTAAACATCTATCTGTGGAATTATGTGTCATCTTTGCTAGCACCTGCAGAATAAAGCATTCATATAATAATGTTCAAAGAATATTAATCAAATCCTTGGTCAAAAGGAGGGAATATGTGAGGGTTTCAAAACTGAGGTGATCTACTCAGCTCTGAGCCCTGATTTCATCATAGGTTTTCATTATTGCTCTTACTACTCTCAAACCTTTAGGTGGACTTAAGTACATAACAAAAGATTTCCCCAGCAACTGTCAAACCCTTAGGCAGACTCAATACATAACAAAGGAAATATTTTTTCTCTGCGGCTAAACTAAAATTATAGAAAGAATGTTCTTAAGAGAGGGTCTTGCCAAAGACTCTTATCAGAAATCCCCTCATCAGACCTCAGGAAATGTTTTAAGATAATTAAATTATGACTGCCCCACTAATCTCCCCTTAGTCATAGTCAATCCAAATAACCCACATTCATGTTTCTAACCATTCACTATAAAGCCTTCCCCTTCGAGTTGTCTGGCCTCCAGCTTCCCTGATCTTGCAATTTCCAGTGAATGTTTTGATATTAGTTCTTCATTTTACCTATTAAATATGCTTCTGTTGCTCTATTATTTTGGGATGTTTTGTTTTACTTTCTGAGATCAGATATGTCCCCAGTCCAAACTGTTTTGAACCTATGTGCTACTTACTCATTGACACAGCTATCCTCAACTTTCCCTTCCAGATTCACACTTGTTTGTAGACTTGTATGCTGAACTCTACAGGCTACATAGACAATGTCTTAGTTCTCTAGTGCTGCTTTAACAGAAATACCACAAGTGGATGGCTTTAACAAACAGAAATTTATTCTTCTTTTACAGTTTATTAGTCCAAAATTCTGAATTTAGAATGTTGGCTATAGGGAAAGACAAGGCTAGAAGTATGATTTCAGAGTGCTGTCTCTAGGGGCTGGGTGGAAGTCACTGGACCTTGGGCTCCAGGCCCACTGGGGTAAGCTGGAGGCTTGTTCTGACTCATGAATCTGCTGGCTGCTGAGGGTGATGAATCCAAGATTGGCAGGTAAAATGGCAGATGGTTCAAGTCCAGGAACTGAAGAGGAAGACAACCAAATGCAGGATCCTTTCAATATACATACTGGAAACAGGCCACACCCTAAAGGCAACTGCCCTTCAACGAATTAATTACTCACAGCAGATTCCCCCCATGGAGGTGATTACACCACCTCCAATCTCATCATGGAGAATAACTACATCCAGCTGCCAAGCCACTCAAAAATCACAGCCCAGCCAAGTTGACACACACATGTTCTGAGTACCTCTGGGTAGTGAGGTCAGTGGGGAGCCCTGGCAGGAGGTTAGAGGCAGTAGGAAAGAAGTCAGGGAATTTAATTCTTGGCCCCTCCAACTTCCTATATTCTGTAACTACATCTTGTTGCTTCTCTACAGGACTTCATTTACTCCTGTTCTGATTTACTTTCTTGTAACTAGTTACTGCTCTTATCATTTGTCCCTTTGGCTTGGAGTGGTAACAACTCCTGCTGCTATTAGCCTCAGGTTATAGCTGCAGTTTTTCCAACACTCAAACTTCTTTTTACAGAGGTCCTAATTTGAGTTTGCTGTCTGCTTCCTTTCAGAACACTCACTGAGACATCATCCTTTATCACATTGGGTAGAAATTCATTTTCCCTTCTTCCAAGTTCCTGTAGTAGTTTGCACCTCTTTTATGGAACTTAACACATAACATATTTTAGTGATTTATGCATATATTTTAACTCCCACTTTTTACATTATAAATTTCCTATGAGATGACATTGTGTTTTACTTGTTTTTACATTTCTCATGCTCTTTTTCTGAAAGAAGTTTTCTTACTACTATTATAAAACCCATACAAAAATGAATACTTTTTGTTTTTGGTAAAGGATTTTGACAACCATTGTAGATCTACTGTGACCATGGTGTACTTTGGAGGGTAGACTAAAAGGTCACCTAATTTCAAAGAAAGAAATCACTGAAATATGTTAAAAGCAAATTAAAATTAGATTATTGAAATAGCAGTAATGACCTTAATTGAGAATTTGAAAATTAATAGCTGCTTCTATATGGAATTATTAATTTTAAAAGAGCTTGAGGTTGTGTGCTTTAGTCTATCATAAAGTCATAATTAAATCCACAGAAGCATATGTACTGCATGCAATATATAGGGTAAACATAAATTTCAGATAGAATTTTTTGAAACAACATCTTGGAAATAACTCTTAAGATTAGGCATTTCAAGTTTGCAAACCATTATTTCTCTCTACTTATTATTCCTATCAGCACACAAATGTGGTACACAAACATCAAATAAACAAACAAACTCCTTCTTAATCTAATATCCTTGTACAGAGAGTGCTTGTGTTATTTATACTCAAAGTCATTAATTCCCACCTTCATTTTCTTTAATAGTTTTATTTATTTATTTATTTTGTTGAGAATATACACAGCAAAATGTACACCAATTCAAGTTTCCACAGGTACATTTCAATGACATTGATTACATTCTTCAAGTTGTGTTACCACTCTCACCCTCCTTTTTTGAATCATTCCTCCCCCATTAACATAAACTCACTGGCCCCTAAATTTCCTGTCTAATCTGAGTTGCTGTTGTCAATTTGATGCCATATAAATAGATCTTGAAAGAGCACAACGCTCAAGGTAGACTTTTTTTTTTTTTTTTTTTTACTAATTAACTGTTTGGTTTAAAGAAGATTTCAGGGGATATTTTTGGTTTAATATTTAAAGATTATCTTAGGACAATAGTTTCAGAGGTTTATCCAGCTTCTGTGGCTCCAGAAAGACTAGATTCCAAGAGAATTTTAAATGCTGTTCTGCATTTTTACCTTTTGATTAGAAATCTCCTATAGAATATTTGATCAAATGTTCAGTAATGGTAGCTGGGCACCAGAGAGTTCTCCTGGTCTCATGACAAAGGAGGCAGTTGTTCATGGAAGTAATTGACCACACATTCCATTTTCTCCTTCTATACCTGACTCTCATCCTCCTCTGTAGACCAACTGTGCCTTGGATGGCTGCTTGCAAACTTTTAAGATCCCAGGCAATACTTAATGAGCTAAGAGGTAGAACAGAAACACTAAACACATTATTAGGCCAATTAACTGAGTTATCCCATGAAACCATGACACTAAATTTTGAAACCCAGGAACCAAATCCCATAAGGAATTTGCTTTTACATAAGCAGTCTCAGCAGCTACTTACTTTTTAATTTTTTGGTCATTATTGTAAGTATGTGTATCATACTTTTGCCAGTTCAACATTTTACAGGTGTACAACTTATTGATGATAATTGCTGTAATCTGCTCTGCAACCCTACCCTTAATGCAATTTTTCCATCATTGCTAAACTCCTCTCCCCTTTCCAACTTCCCTTCTGCCCTTGGTAACAATTAATAAACCTTAGGCTGTACATTTTCCTTTTCTTATCTTTTGTATGGGTGAGTTCATACCATTTTCTTTTTAATAAGTCCATTCAAATTCTTGTAATTTCTTCCTTCTTTAAAACAGGTCTTGTCAAACTCACCAAGGACCGTCGTGCCAAATTCAATGATCAATTCTCAGTTCTCCTCTGACTTGATATCTCAGAAACATCTGTCACAGTGATCCAGACTGTCCTGCTTAGAATATGGTCATCCTTTGACTTTTGGAACAGCATTTCTCCTCATTGTCCTAAGTCATTGGCCACTTCTGAGTCTCCTTTGTGAGCTCCTTTCCCTCTTCTTGGTTTCTTGATGTGAGAGTTCCTCAAGGCTTCTCTTCTTTTTCTACGTTCTCTGACTAATAGAGTTCATTATATCCCATGGCTTAAAAGAAAAGTGCCTATTTACTGATGACTTATATCCTAGCTGGGTGGGAACACAAGACCAATATAGTGAAGTGACTGCTTAACAGCTCTATCTGGAAGTCTAACAGGCATCTCAACTTACCACGTACAACTTCAAACTCTTGATTTTTACCCTTTCTTCACCCTATGGGTAAATAATAGACAATTCAGTGGTAGAATCTTGCCTTCCTTGCAGGAGACCCAGGTTCAATTCCCAACTGAATGTGGCTACCACTTGTCTGTCTCATGGAAGCTTCTGTGTTGCTATGATGCTGAATAGGTTTTAGTGGAGTTTCCAGACTAAGACAAACTTGGAAGAAAGGTTTGATGATCTACTGGAGAATGAGCTAGTGAAAACCCTGTGGAATGGATCATGCTGATCTAACTGTGTTGTGCATGAATTGCCATGAGTCAGGGTGATTTGACAGAAGCTTACAACAACTCCACCCTCCACTTACAAGTTGCTCTTTCCTAGACAACTGCATCTCAGTTAATAGTACACAATTATTTACCTAATTGTTAGTCAACACTTAGCTTTCCTCCTTGAGTTCTTCCTCTTTCTTTCCTTTCAAAATCACTTTATTTATTTATTCTATATTTATTTTGTGTATAGGTCAGTAGCAAAATCTTTTTCTCCCACACTTTTCTAATGTGTACTCATTTTTGTCCTCAACAGATATCATTAGTTTATGTATGAGTCCAGATTTTTAAACAATTTATATAGCTGTGGTAGTTTGGTTTGTGTGTCAGCTTGGCTGGGCCTGGTTGAGTGGCTGGGCAACTGGTGGTAGTTAATCCCCATGAGGATACTGGCAATCAACTCCATGGTGGGATCTACCACAAGCAGCTGGGTAGTTGTCTTTGGGATGTGGCATGCTTCCTGTATATAAGGAGAAGCCTTGGGAATGGTCTCTAGCCTATGGCACTCTTGGACCCTGCATGTAGCCGTGTCGTTGCTCAGTAGCCTGCCATGCTCTGAAGATCTTGGGACTTTCAATGGACTTGAATCAATGGCCTGTCATGTGATTTGGTAATATTGGGACAGTGCCTTTTCACTTGTCAACCTTGGATTTGTCAGCCTCAGCAGCCAGCAGCTGTCTGAGTGAAGAAAAGCCTCTAGCTCCAGTGGGCTGGGAGCAGGAGAGAGCTGAACCCCAAGGTTGAGGGGCTTTCATTCAGCCCCTAGAGCCTGGTACTTTGCACTTGGACTTAGAGTCTCCAAATTGTAAGAATAAACTCCTGTTTATTAAGGAAGCTTCTGTGTTGCTATGATACATTGAAAAGATAAGGGAAGAAGTGAGAATAATGGTGGTAACAAAAGAGATAAAAGGTCTTGTTAATTTCAGGCACTCTATATGACCTCTCTGTTGTAGGAGATAAAGATACAGAGACATCAATAGAGTGCCTGAAATTAACAGGACTGAAAACAGAAATATACCCATTTGTGGTATATTCCTGTCAGAGTGGCAGTAGGTAACCAGAACAATAGCAAAATATAAGTTTGTATTCTCCATATACTCAATATACTCCAAAGGTAGAATACTAAACCTATTCTTCTGCATCTTCCTTTTTATTGCAGTACTTAATTTAGATATAATTTATAAACTGTGAAATTGACCTTACATATGTGTATATTTCTATGAGTTTTGACAAAAGCATACAGTCATGTAACTACCACCAAGATCAAGATACAGAACAGTTCCATCACCAAAAAAGTTCCTTCTTACCTTTTTGAAATGAGTGGTCTTCTGTTAGCCTCAGGTCCTGATAATCACTCACCTGCTCTGTCTCAGTGGTTTTACCTTTTTCAGAATGTGATGTAAAAATTATCATATAGTATACAGTCTTGTGTGTTTGGCTTCTTTCACTTAATATAATGTTGTATATAGTTATTCATCCATATTATTGCATGAATAAGTAGCATGTTCTGTTTCCTTACTGAACTATGTTCCATTGTATTGATGTTATACATTGTTTTTCTCACTTAGAAAATCTTTCCTTGTCAGTATATGGAAAGCTTCCTCACTCTTGATCACTTTGAAGTATTCCATGGTATGAATGCACTGTAGTTTAATCAGTCTTTTAGATTTGACTATTCTCACATAACCCTAACTGTAACCAAACCCTATCTTCTCCATCTCTCTGATATATGCTGGCCCTGATCAATGTTTCTGTGGTCTTTTTGAGAGCGCACCTCACAGACCTCCTAATACAGGGAACATAATTGAGCAAGAGCCCTAGCTAGACTTTGAAATCCAATACTGTGTTTGCACCAAGACTATAAGTCCCAAGAGCTTGATCCATGCTGATGACTGAGTGAAGTAGAGATCCTAAAGTAGGCCACTCCTGGAAGACATGAGGTTCCTGTCAGTGGACTTTGGCTCAAGGACTCCTCCCAGGCTCTCCGGAACCTTCCTTAGACTTCGTAGAAGTCTAGGATGCTTCCACTTAAATCTTGATCCCTGTCTCCTTCACTAGGGGTGAAGCTCAGACTTTCCAGACTCCTTCCTTATTTTATTTCACACAGACAGTTCCTATAATAAATCCTTTCATATTTAATCCCATCTTGTCTCCTTTCCCATATTAATAACCAAACCCATTGCCATTGGATCAATTCCAACTCATGGCAACATCATGTGTTACAGAGTAGAACTGAGCTTTTCTTGTCTGTAATCTTTACAGAACCAGATTGACAGGCCTTTCTTCTGTGGTGCTGCTGTGTGGGTATGCTGCTGTATGGGTATTGTTCTGGTTACCTAGCGCCACTGCTGCCCTTTCTGTTAGTAACCAAGAGCAAACTATTTCTGTAACTCGGGTATCCCTAGATTAATATAGTACCAATTTCCACTGCATTGCTCTACTCCAGCCTGCCACCATCATTCTCCTAGACTACTGAAATAGTATTTAATTGGTTTTCTTGCTATATCCTTGTCCTTGAACAATCTCTTTTTTTTTTTTTTGACACAGTTAGTAATATAAAAATGTAAAATAGATCATGTCACTTCCTTCATACATGATCTAAAGGCTCTCCATTACATTTAAATTAAACTTCTTCCTTTCCTACTTTACTCCTTCCATTTTCCATCATGTTTTAGTCTCAGTGGGCCTCTTCCTGTTCCCAACCAAAGAATGCTCTTCCAACCTGTCTTTGAATGGTTTGCTCCTTCTCACCATTCAGGTTGCTACTTAAATGTCACCTCTTTAGAGAGGACTTGGAGATGCCTTTATTCACAACCTCCTCAGCTCACCAAGCATTCTATAACCTCTGACCCTTTTTCAACTATTTTGTAAAAGGTACCACTCTGAATTTATATTATTGATTGTTTACTTGGTAATGATCATTGTTTCTCTCCAGGAAAGTAGCTCCATGTTCTCCACTGTATCCCCATCTTCTAGAACATTGTCCAGCACTTGGTACATGCTCAGTAATTATTTGCTTAATGAATGAGTGGATGTGTTTTAAGGGCTAGTAAAAATGATAAATTTGATATGTCATATATATTGACCAAGTCTTGGGGAACATCTGACTTTTCTTTATATTGGCCATGGTCCAAGAGGAGAACTCTGAGAACATGAGACAGCATGCTGGATGAGGCAGTATTTCAACTGGATCTTACTAAATAAGTACAGTCGATCCTGAGTGATTTGGGAATTACATGTGAAATTTTATCCATGTCCCTAAAATGTTTTATTGACTTGATTAGTCTCTTTTTTGGTTTCGCACCAAATTTATACTAATAAATTGGTGGTACATCTTTGAGCAGAAATGTAATTAAACACATGTAAATAGGGTATTATGTGTGGGGAAACAGAGAAGGTGGTTATGATTGGAATACAACAGGAGATTGCTGGGATGAGGGAGTGTGTCAAGGAAAAATATTCTAGATCTTTTCACCCCTTATCAAAGTATGAAGACAAAAATTCTTATGTATTTTTAGTGACCATGCTAGTCTAATACCACATGCAAATATATGCTTGTTATGTAAGTTTTTTAATAATCATGATGATTAATATTTCTTTATAAGAGTCAGTCCACATCTGCTACAAAGCTGAGTAGGAACTCTTACTCCCACTGATGTAACCTTTGGCTACTCATCTTCTCATCCTGATCAATTCCTCTTCCTTTTTTTTTTTTTTTTCTTTTTGAATTTTGAGTCAGCAATAGAGGGCAGAGAAATGTTAAGATTAAACCAATTAATTTTGGAGAAGGAGTTCCATTTATCATATTATTTCTGACCCATTATTATATTATTACTACAAAATCCTGAAGCATTTCTTTAATATTTAGTAATTTTCACAAATGATTAGAATTTACATATGTTCATTAAAATTTATAGTTTTTGCCAGTTGTCACAGAATTCTTTTAGACTTTGGGGATAGGAAGCTTTTCTGAATTTATATAATAAAGTTAATTTGGTCTATATATAGCATGTTTTATATTTTTCTAATCAATGAAGATATCACAATAATCATGTAAAAGAAAGTAACAATGGATTTTAGTTTTTGAGAAATAATGTAATTTCAATTTATTCTTTCTTCACATGACGTGAAAAATCTATTTGTTGCCCCTCTAAATGGAATGGAATTAAATCTAAAGAGCCAAAAAAAAAAAAAAAAAAAAAAAAAAAACAGAAAAAAGACACATCTAGGAATATTAAGAGCTATTTTTGAGAATAGAGACCAGAATATTCCTTTAGGCTGTCTTACCCCTTAAAAAGTATGAAGAACTTTTTCTTTCACTATTTTTTTTTTGTGTCAGCACCCATATGCATTCCATTCTTTTATTACAGAATTGGCACTAGAATTATTTGTTGGGCCATGCTTACTTTAAGTTGTTGTTTTTTTAGGTGTTGAAATCTAGTTTTCAAAAAAGTGTCATCCTTGTGAAATTAATTATGGTTGTAAAATTATATCATGATTTTAAATGTGATCAATTTAAAAACATTTTAAAATATAAAAGATGATATAACATTGTTTTTTTAAATATAATTATGTTGAAATTAAAGAGTAAGAAGAGAGCTATGATTTGGATGCAGAATACATTACTTCTTGAACTCTTTTTGTGGTCAATTATCTTATGATGCTTCAGAGTCTAAAATGGCTTTGGCTGGGTTGAGTCAATGAAATATTTATGGATCAAAGGGTCCTGGAGATGCTTCCTATGGGAATATGTACAATAACATGGTATTTATACAGTGCGTTCTTTGATGTCCTCAAAGAGTTTTACAGGCATTATATACTTCATCTGCACCACCCGTGAAGCAGGTTGGGGGTAAGAATTAACCTTGTTTACAAATGACTAAAAGGAATACTAAGCAAGACTCTACTAAGGTTCACAGTGGGGGTAATGACAGAGCAGGAACTCCCTGTCTGTTCAAAGGTGAAAGAAAAGAGATTAATTTCATAATGTCTACAAGGGATTTTTCACTATATACATCTAATTTCCCTGGACACCCAATATCTCTGCTCGATGACCTTTAAGGTCTTCTCTAGTTCCAAAGTCCTGTCACCAAATCTAGTGGGACAGGTTGCATGAGAAAGAAGAGAATACAGACTTTGGAATAAGAGAAACCTGGATTTGAATTCAGGCCTCGATGCTCATTATGGAGATCAATTTGAACAATTAATTCATTTGGGCTTCTGTTTCTTCATATAAGAGATGAAAATTTAGTTTCTGCTGTATGAGTTATATTGAAGATTAAATGAAATAATGTGAGTAAAGTCCTTGTTGTACGATCTGGCACATAGGAGCTCCTCAAAAAATGGTGTCAGGTAATGTAGTAGTTTGAAGGTGGCAGAGGTAAAAGGCAGTTTCTTTCCTGCCTGCTTTATTCATCTAAATAGAAAGATCTAATCTTTCAGTAAGAGGACAGTGGTAGTTCAATGGTAGAATTGTCGCATTCTATGAAGTATACCTGGATTTGATTTACAGATAATAAAATTCATGTGCAGCCACCACACATCTGTCAGTGGAGACTTCTGTGTGTTGTTGTGATGCTGAGCTTCCAGCAAAGAGGCAAAGAAGAAAGGCCTGGCAATTTACTTCTGAGAACCACCTAATGAAAACCCTATAAATGACAACGGTCCAATCTCATTATGCATGGGTTCCCACGAGTCAAGGGGGGCCAACTCGATAGCAGCTAGCAACCATTAGTAAGTTTCTAAAGAAACATTTTTCTAAAAGCTAAAGGGTTGGAAACACTGTCCTTTTTTGTCACATGTTCAGGTGTTTGGTATTATTTTTGTTTTTCAGGCTCAAATGCTATAAAAATACCTAAAGTAAATTCTGTCCCTTTGAATCTCAGTTGTGTATACCCATGTATGGACAAACTGCAGGGTGTTTTGGTCTCTTAAGTAGGGGGCCGATAGCAGTGCAACTTAGAAGCTGGTCATTTATGTGAAATCAGTGGCTAGAGTGAGGGACCATCCCCAGGCCAAGTCTATCTGGGCAGCTTCATGTCAGCTGAACAAAAGTGAACACTGGAAGGCCCTAAAGAATCGTGGGGTGGGAGAGGAGTAAGGACTTCCTATAATGACAAAATATGGAGGGAATGCAGACTTAAAAAAATAACAAAAACTTTAGCCAAACGATGCTGAAAAGGACATTTGAATTCTCTCAGCTGCCTCCTAGAATGCACCTAAGATGTATATGTTATGAGTCTTTTCAGTATTGCATATTTATCCAAAAGAATGTCAGATATATTCATGTAATTTATTAGTAGAGGCATTAATGTATATGATCAAAGACTAAAGGAAAATATTAATTTTATTTACTTTTTAAGATATAAAATTTATATCACTAATTCTTACTGTAATTACTGATTTAGCATTATGTTCAATGATATAAGTTTTCATTCTGGAGAAATTATTAATTGAATTTGGATTCTGCCATGTTTTATTTGAAAAGCTTATAGAATCTATGTCATTTTGGCAATCCCTTATGTAATATTATTATTAATGGCATTTAATTAATATATATTATAACAGTTGATAATCAGTATAATGAATATGTATACATTTTATTAATAGATGACATGAGAAAAATGATTCTTAAGGAGAAAAATAAACGGTTACCAAAGTTCAATCATTAAAATAAATACATTTTGAAACTAAGGTTATATGATAGGGATCTTGTTAGAGTGCATATATATTTCCTAGGAGTTCTGCTGGCGCACCACCTAAAGTATTTGACTGCTAACCAGAAGGTTGGCGGTTCAAACCCTCACTAGCCACTCTGTGGGAGGAAGATGGGACAATCTACTTTTGTAAAGATCTACCACCTTGGAAATGCACCGGGGGTTGCTGTGAGTCAGAATTGACTCCATGGCATTGGTTTTGTTTGTTTATTTGTTTGTTTTATGAACAAATTATAAGGGAAAGAGAGGGTATTAAGTACAGGGTATATGCAGCAATTTGCTGCTAAACCATTGCTCAACAAAAAAGAAAATAAAAAGAAGAAAAAAGGAAGCCCCCCAGATTTGTGGTGTTTGCCATTTTCTGTTGTGTAAATATCCCCACTATGGCCTATCTTGGGTTACCAATGTGATGTTGCTGATCACAGAGGATGGAATTGATGCACACAAATAGCATTCATGAGACAGTGCTGTCATCTCCAGCATACCACTGGATAGACACTTATACGGACAATAGCAGGAATAGATCACACCAACAGAGGAGACAGGAGAACAACTAAAAAAACAAAAAACAAACAAATAAAAAAAAACTGGCAAGTGGCCACAGAAAGCTCAGCATTCTGGAGTTGTTTAATATAGAATCCAATAGAATTGTTTTCCTCAGCACAAACACAGCACACAATCATTTATAAACATGCTGATGCTCTGAATAAAAAACAAAGTCAGCACAGTGTTGTGACTGAAAGCATCAACACCAGGACAGACTGCCTGGCCCTGTCAATTACTAGTTCATTGTTTGACTTTATGCAGATTACTTAGCCTCAGCTTCCTCATTGGTAAAATGTAAAATGAATTGAATGTGCCTTAAATGGTTGTTGAGAGATTAAATGTTACTCTATGTAATGTATTTAGGAAGAACCTGACACATAGCAGAAGAAGGACTTAATATTATTACTAGCAAATTATGTTTTGGTTACTTCAACAATTAAAAGAAGCAAAGAAAATATAAATGAGGAGAATAAAAAAAAAAGGTTATGGCACATAATGGTAAATGGGGTAAAAATTGTAACCATTTAGAATGACTTGTTTTTGAGGATTTCTTATGGTAAATATTATAAGGTTGTTCTCACTTTGAGTAATAAAATTACAATGAATGAGAGAAAAAAAGTATACCCTAACAACAAAATGGCTTCTTAGCAGAAAGGGTGTTGATAGATCATGCACATCATACATGTATGTCGAAGATGTTTAAAAACAAATATGCTTTGTTATAAGAGCAACATGTGTATATCAAAGGGTGGTACCTTGTAATGATTTAAGTTTTCAAGCAAATCTGTGCACTTAAAATGCCCCAATAAGGCCCAATGATTAAAACATCATTTTCAATCCTATTTTTATTTGTTTGTTTGAAGGAGCCCCGGTGGTGTGACAATTAAGTCTGAATCCACCTAGCAGCTCTGGAACACACAGGAATCAGATTGACTACATCTGTGGCAAGAGGCGGTGGAAAAGCTCAATATGTTCAGCCAAAACCAGGCCAGGAGCTGATT
>NW_006921642.1:8313089-8320044 GCF_000298275.1 Orycteropus afer afer
GAAACGACTCTACGGCACTTAACAACAACAACAACAGCAGCAGCTCTGTGGGAGAAAGACCTAACAATCTGCTCTCATAAAGATTGTAACCTAGAAAATCCTATAGGGCCATTCTACGCTGTCACATGGGTTCCTGTGAGTTGAACTTGACTTGATGACACTTAACAACAACAATCCTATTTTGCTTTTGCACTGTGTAATTATTGTGGTTGCTTTTTTGTTTCTCTTTCCTTGTTTCAGTATTAAGTAAATGATCATAGACTGAAAGAAAAATTCTGACTGCTTAGGGAATGAACTTCCAGGTTAAAAGTCATTTCTTCAAAGATGAGATAAATGCTTCTATTAACTCTTGGAGAGGAAAAAGGAAAATAGATCCCTCTCTCTCTACTCAGGACAGGTCTTGCTTGTTGTGCCCTGAAGCAAGTGCTGACATTGTCTGTAAAGAAGAATAGAATTTCTCCATTTGCAGTGTCCTTCCCCTTGCAGGAAATACTCAAAGGAAAACAAAATGTGTGAACTCTGAATGCAGGCTGCAGAGAAACAGAAACATGCAATCAAACCCAGCTATAAAAATATGACATGATCCCCACATAATATATTGGAAGTTTAGCACTGTGGATGCTTTTCATTAGAGTCATTAAAAAGTGTCGAGCTCTGACAAATGACCTGAACTTAAGATGAAACATTTGTGGAACAACTTCGTTACTTTTTAAAAAGCATCTTCAAAAACAGAAAGTGGATTATGTAGATAAAGACAACCAGCTCCAGAGATTTATATACTCGTTTCACAGATCTTAGGAAAAATACTTCATTAGAATATAAATAATGATGTATAACGGGAACACATTGCTTTAAAGAAGTAAAATATTCTGTTCATCTGAGGTCAAGACTTCTCAAAAGTTAATGTGTAAAAGAATCACTTGGAGATCTTATTAAAATGCAAATTCTTATTCTATAATTCTGGAGATCTGAGGGGAATCTAATATTCTGCATTTCTAACAAACTCCCAGGTGATGCTGCTGTTGGTCTGAGGACCACGCTTTGAGTGACAAGGGTCTAGTGAGATGAGTTTCTTAAGGCCAGGGACTATCTTACTCATATTTGTATATGAAGCATGTAGTCCAACTCATATTTGATTACCAAATGTTTGCAAGATGGATAGATAGACAGAGGTAAAGGCAAAATGCAAAACTGAGACAAATGTATTTTGTCTTTGTTCTATTTCCTGGGTCTCCCGAAAAGCTCTCCTTATAGAAACCCAAAGAGCTTCTATCATTCTCAAATTTTCTATGGGTCAAACAAGTACCAATGGTTAGAGGCAAAAAGGAGTGTTCTACTGAATATAAGGAAGCACTTTCTAAGAATAAGAATGTTAATGGAATTGTTCAGATATTGGTGGGATAACTGTTATTGGGCTTATTACAAAGGGAATCAAAGTGAAGAGGTAATGGGACTAGAGAATATTTGAAATTTCTTCTACTTCTGAAATTCTGTGGGAATAAAGAATGAAACAGATGGAAGTTTAGTGAAATAAAGACGAAAAACTATCTTAGAGTTAAAACCCTCTGACAGTAGTTTAAATTCTGACAAATTACTTCTCTGAGCTTCAGTTGCTTTTTTTGGGGGAAAAATGTTAATAATCATGTATATTTGAGAATGTTGGTTTGAGTATTAAGTGTAATTATTTTTGTAAAACTGGCTTATTGCACAATACACAATAAATTACTGTTTCTTCAGCATAGTGTGTCCTGGTAAGTCTTTAAGAAAAAGCTCTGGCTTGTAGTGTTTGCTGATTTTCATTGTGTAAATGGAAGCACTTACTGGTGAAGATCGAAGACTACAGTGTTCAGTATAGATTACACCTCAACAAAAGAAAATGAAAATCCCCACAACTGGATGAATAGGCAACATAATGATAAATGTGGAAAAGATTGAAGTTGTCAGAGATTACATTTTACTTGCATTCATAGTCAACGCCCATGGAAGTAGCAGTCAGAATATCAGACATCATATTGCACTGGGCAAATCTGCTTCAAAAGACCTCTTTAACGGGTTGAAGAGCAAAGATGTCTCTCTGAAGGCTAAGGTGCACCTAACCCAAGCCTCACATTTTCAATAGCTTCATATGCATGTGAAAGCTGGACAATGAATAAGGAAGACCAAAGAATGCTGATGCCTTTGAATTGTGGTGCTGGTGAAGAATACTGAAAATACCACGGGCTACCAGAAGAACAAACAAATCTGTCCTGGAAGAAGAACAGCCAGAATGCTCCTTAGAAACGAGAATGGCCAGGCTTCATCTCACCTATTTTGGTCATGTTGTCAGGAGGGACTGTTCCTTGGAGAAGAGTATCATGCTTGGTGAAGTAGAGGGTCACTGAACAAAGAGAAGACTCTCCATGAGATACACTGACACAGGGCCTGCAATGATTGGCTCAAGCATAGCAAGGATTGTGAGGATGGCATAGGACTGGCTGGTGTTTTGTTCTGTTATACAAACATGAATGGGAGCCAACGCGATGGCACCTCACAACAACATTGTGTAAATATTTCCATCGGATTGTCCAGTTTTAAGCTAGCAATGGTTTAATAGCTTCTTCACAAAATTCCTGAAAGTTTAATTCCTGAAAAGTCTTATCAGCCACTCGTATGAGTCAGCTATAGCACACCACTGCTGCCACGATTCCCTTACTTATTTTGGCTGTCACTCTGTGATATTGAAGTATAAAGTGATTTCACTTTTTATCTATTCTCATATCATTGAAGAGACAGACTGAGCATTTTAATGGCCTCTATCTCTCATATTGGATGATGAAGAAGCACATGGAGGAAGGAGAATGTGCACTGAAGATATATTTACCTGTAGGCTGATGTAACAAATGAGAAATTGCAATTGAGACAAAGGGCCTAAATTGAACTAGGAAGGTGCACAGATTTGTTCCTGGAAAATAAAAGGATTGAAAAATAGTGTGAAAGCACAGGACAATTGGGATGGGAACCAACCAAATAGTGGGCAGGTGTATTAAAACAGATGGCTTTTCTTGAGAGTGTGCTCTTAAAACTTTCAGTGTTTAAAACTCTCTTATCTGTTCCTCACATTGAAGTGCTATATTCATGAACATAATTACTCAACAGTTCTTTGTTAAATGATTTTTGAATTTTAAAACCTTATTCTTCCGAATTAGCCATTAACTATATGAGCATTTCTATTTGAATTTAATTCCATTACCTGACAAGTATTAGTTCTTCATAATAATGACAAAAGTGTGATTAGGTCATTATTTCAATGCATCAGAAGAATTTTCAAAAGATATGCTGTTCCTACATTTGTAGTAAGATACGGTCTAATATGGGGACAAGGATCAAATACTTTTCAATCTGTTAAAGGAGTGACATTCCCTGGTCAGGTTGATGTCAAGTCATATGAATAATTTCATTCTTCTATCTATAAAACACAATAATAATGGTTAATGAGAGTATTGGACAAGTAATTGTTTAATGCAGGAAAAAAATCCTGTGATGAAAAACAGTACTTGCCTGGCCTCAACCTTCCAATGCCAATTTCTCTGTCTTTAATTAGTGATTCTATTTCTAAATGAAATAAACATATACAAACACCTTACTCCTCAAATTGATTTATTCAGAATTTGACTAAGAGCAATTGTTTGCTGTATTTATAATCATACATAGATGATAATAAAGCTGTGGATTATATTTCAGTTTTTCCACTTTGTTGTTTGCAAATAAGTTTGTTTGAAGGTAATGGCTGAAAGCAGAAAGAAATTAATAACTTGATAGTAGCATTAATGCGTAGGATGTTCATTTATAGCTTTGTTTAAAGCATATGCATTAGTTTGATTCATGAATATAATTACTCGATAATTCTTTATGAAATGATGTTTTCCTGTTTCCTGAAATTCTATGTGGTTGTATAGACGTGACATTTACAAATAGGTATAGTCCCAAATTAAGCCTCATTTTCTATGGGCTGGAGCCTACTTTGTCTTTTTAATTTGAACCTAGGATGTTGATAAAAATCGAGGCACTTTTACATTGTAACATTGATCCAGGTTCTTTTAACTTGGGATTTATAAGAAAAACAAAAGGATTAGTTGAGAAGAACTGAACTCATGCTCTGGGATGAACTACACAGAACTACACAGAGGTTTCTAAGAGCTAAATCATGTACAAATACTTGAAGAAAATTATACATAATTTATGGCATAATTGCCTCATGGATCTTGTGTTAGCTAAAAACTCCTCTTCTCATCACATGGGTATCAGTGAAGCTCTTAGAACTGTCTAGGCATGGGTCCTGGGGCTGGTTCCCCTTTTTTTTCTTATTCTGCTTCTGTGTCTTCCATTTGTGTTGTCCACTTTGGAGGCTATCTCTATTGGTAACTAGCTGCCAAACACTCTATCTTGGTATTTGAAAAGATCTTTCCTTCTAGACTGTGTGATTTTGTTTTGATATTTTTTCCCCACATTTTCTCCTTCAAAAGCAATAGTAATGGTGCCAACCCACTGTGTGATGGTTTTTAAACAAGGTCTGTTTAAGTTCTTTGAAATGCCCCCACAAAGAGGTGGCACATAGGGCCCCTCTCCTTAAACCTGAGTGGGTTTTTGTGACCCATTCCATAAATCAAATTCTGTGGAAGTGATGCTATATGACTTCCAGAAACTCGGTTGGAAGAGACCATATATCTTCTGCCAGTTTTTCATGGGACACTCACCCTAGGAGGATTTATTCACCATATGAGAAGTCTGGCTGTCTTGAGGCCTTCTTGTGAATAAAACACAGCTTGAGAGAGAGTGATACTCAAGGAACCCCAGCTGTCCTAGTCCCTAGCACTTTGATATTCCCACCAGCCATGTGAGTGATGATGCCTTCAAGATAAATAAGCCCTACTTGCAGTTGCATAAGAGACCTCATTGCAAGAACTTCATTGCTGAGGGAGGCTAGTCAACCACCAGAGTGTAGAACAAAATAAAGGATCATTATTGTTTAAAGCAACTGCTTTTGTGTAGTTTATTATACTGCCATTGATAATGAGAACAGCCTGTTACTTAAATAAGATGATGACTCCCATTTGTTATATTTCAGCATCCAACCTCTACCAAGATAGATCATTTAGAAGCTGAAACTGTGACGGTGTGGTGGCTTACAGATCCTTAGTTCCTAACCCTAACAATCCACACATTATTTGGGTCTGCTTTATTGCATTTTCAAGGAGCTCTGGTGGGGTAGTGAGTAAGGCATGTGGCTGCTAACCAGAAGGCTGGTGGTTCAAACTCACCAACTGCTCCATGGGAGGAATCTACTACTTCCATAAGGATTTACAGCCTTGCAAATCTAATGAGGGTCACTATGAGTCAGAATTGACTTGCTGGCAGTGGGTTTGATTATTGTATTTGCAGAACTGGAAGGCTATCACTCTAAAGGAAACTGCATGACTTAGGCTGCCTTCTCTAGAGAAGCAAAACCAGTAAAGATTATATATATAGAGAGAAATTTATCTTATTCTCTGTGTGAGAAATGGCTCACACAGTTATAGAGGTTGGCAAGTCCCAAGTTCCTGGATCAAACATCAAGGTGGAGGCTTTTCCCAACTCAGGAAGCTGCAGGGGCTGACAAGCTCAAGATTGGCAGGCAGTAGAACAGGCTGCTGACTTTGGTGGATGACCAATCCAAGATCAGCAGGCAAAATAGTGGATTATTGGCTCACAGGACAGTTGTAGGCAGCCTGAAAAAAATCCATATCCACAGAAGGTCCTCGCCTTTTCCCAGGATGTCCACCACACCCCCAAAAAACTCCCTTTCAACTGATTGGCTCCTCAGAGCATATGTTTTGGATCTCATCATGAGAATAACCATACCACAACTGCTTAAATCACTCAGAATCATTGTTCAAGTGTGCCAAAAAGCCTGAGATCTTTCTCAAAACTGCTTCTTATATACTGAAAGCAGAGCACATTCCTAAGGCAGCTACTCAGCTATTCCAGTAGATTCCACCATGAAGTTGATTACCAGTCTCATCATGGGGAATAACTACATCCAGCTGCCCGGGCACTCTAAACCAGGCCCAGTCAAGCTGACACACAAATTAACTACCACATTGACAAAAATTTATTGGTTAGTTCAACTTGATAAAATAGTTCCTTTTTTTTTTTTTTAAACAAGTTGGAGAAGTTTGTGGAGGTCAGGTACTGATAGCACTTTGGGGAAGAGGAAATTGGAAATTTCTGGAACTGGATGTTGCCATTTGATTAATGTTTCGAATCAAAGAGGGGCATAGGTTTCAAGATTATTAAAGCTTTGAGTGTGTGGACAAATAACACACTTGGCAGATGCTTATTTTATTTATTTATTAAAACAAAACAAAACAAAACAAAAACTTCACACTGTTTTTCCCTTTATGTGAAAGCAAATCCAAAGTATTTTCTACCTTGATTTCAGATTGGAACATCCAGTAATATATCAGGCAGTGTTTCAGTGCTATTCATAAAGTTTTCACTGGCCAATTTTTTGAGAAGTGGCTGGCCCCTTCCTTATTCTGAGTCTGTCTTAGTCTGTTTTACTTGGTCATGTTATCAGAAGGGACTATTCCCCAGAGAAAGATATCATACTTGGGAAAGCAGAGGGTCAATAAAAAAAGGGGAAGATTCTTAATGAGATGGATTGACACAGTGACTGCAACAATGGGCTCAGGTATAGGAAGGATTGTGAGGCTGATGCAGGACTGGGCAGTGTTTCATTCTTTGTACAAAGACTCACTGTGAGTTGGAGCCAACTTGATGGCACCTAACAACAACAATGAATGTCCAGTCTTAAAATTCAGAAACTCTTTGCCACAACTAAAAAGACTTAATGATCTTAACTTCTGTTGCTTGGTTATTTATGTTTCTATTTTTTTTTTTTTTGGAATTGGTTTCTTTTCTTTTTCTTTTTTTTTTT
>NW_006921642.1:8326960-8332245 GCF_000298275.1 Orycteropus afer afer
GGGGGGGTGGGCAGAGTTTCAACCAGGCACAGGGAAAAGAAAACTGCTGAAAACTAGGACCTGGTAGGGGAAGATTAAGAATAATAATTAAAAGGACAAAGGTATTAATAATATTAGTTGGTTTGAAACGGACAAATAGAAGCAAACTAATCATGGGGAAAAAGAAAGTGGAAAAGAAAAAAATTAAAAAGAAAAAAAAAGAAAATAAATTGGAGGAGGACTGCATAGGGCACACAGGCTGTGATGGAGTTCTTGTGGGCCCAGAAGGTAGGTAGGGGTGGGGATAGCCACATCTCTGTTCCCCAAGCGGGTGTAGGGTGTAGTAACAAGAAGAATGTCGTACCTTTTCAGTCTTGCAGGCCCTGAGTGTCCTTGGGGTTGCGCCACTCAGGAATGCCCAAGTCGTTTGTGCCGTCAAGGGTGCTCAGGTCCCTGCCAGACCGCAGCTCCGTATATCTCCTTTTAAGGTATTTTCACGCAAATTCTTCTGCTAGTTGGGGTTTAGTCTACTTCTGTAACCTTCCCTTCAAGGCTCAGGGGTCCAAGATTAACTTCTGTGTCTGTGTCAATTGGTTTCCCTTTTCTTTGTTGAAGAGGGTCTGTGCAGTCCTTCTACCCAGTCCACCATCTTCCTCTGTTTCTATTTCTTGTTGCATGAAATATGCAGGCAAGTATAGATATATGTTTCTCTTGCTCCTTTTTGAAAGCAAAAGTTTTCTGAGAGTAACTATCAGTATGCTCTGCATGATGTCTCTTAGGCTGTGGCCAAAGGTCTTGATTGTATCTCATTTTCAAGCTTCCTGAAGTGTTTCACACTGTAATATTTGGTTTCTGGGGGATTTGTTGTTTACTTCTATCATATTTACTAATATTGGTAATTTTTATTGGTTTATTGCTGGAGTGCCAACACAAAAACACCAAATAAACCTTAATCTGTGATCCAGGTTGCTGTCAAGTCAACTCTGACTCATGGTGACCTTTTGTGTGTCAGAGCAGAACTGTGCTCTATAGAGTTTTCAAAGGCTGATTTTTTGGAAATGATCACCAGACCTCTTTCTTCAAAGGTATGTCTGAATGGACTTCAACCACTAACCTTTGGGCTAACAACCTAGGCATAATCATATGCACCATCTAGGCACTCCTAAATTGCGATGGTTTCATATAAATGTAATCAATGACTATTTCCTTTCATGTCTTAATTGACTAAAACAAAAAGTATAGCCTAACACACAGATGAGGATAAGCTTCTGGTATCTCGTATCTCACTGCTGACAATTCTGTGTCTGAAGGGTTCTTGAACCTTCAGAACATATTTGTGACCAGGATGCTTCCAATTCAGATGCTGTGTTTTGGTATGATATATAATAAAGGTAATAGTTAAAAATCATTTAATCAGTTTTTTCCTTTTGTCCTAGTGAATATTTGACCCAAGACATCTTTCTGCCTAGAGGAAAGCTAGGATTTTTTATTGAAGGAAAGGAGAGAGAAAGATTAAAATAATACTCAGCCCTTGATGATCAAAATTGAATTGATTAGGAAAATAACAAGCTTGTAAACTGGGCTATTGTCTTGAGAGTATTTATTTCCACACTTGCCATACTAACAACTGGGCTTGGAAAAATTGGCTTATGGACTGCCCTTTTGCTCTTTAGAAGAGACTAGAGGCCCTTCTGGAGATAAGAAGACATAATGTAATAGAATTAATTAAAAAAGCCTCTTTTGCAGCAGTGGAAGGAGGAGAAGAGGGGAGGTGAGCTAAGCAATTAGATGTAGTTACCCATTTTTCACTTATTTTGGCTTTGAGTTTGGTCTGGAGTGGGGTGATGCATTAAATAAATAAATAGAAACCAACTGCTCTTCCTGGACTGGTGATACCTAAAGCCTCCTCTTCTCTATTATTTTTTTAATGACTGTAAGTTATTATTGTCTCCTACAGTGCCTCATATATGCTTTTTGAAAATGACAAACTCAAGGTTAAATATTGTATTTAAGTGGAAAGCTAATTAGGACAATTTCACAATGTATTAATAATGATATGCATTCCAGAATGAATGAAAAATTTTATTTCATGTTCAAGCTTCTCTATATGTTGACACCTCAATGTTTGCCTTATTTAGACTGCAACCTGTAGGCCTATAAAAAATTAACCTTCTATGCTCAAAATGAGTAGTGAGCTGGGAGCACAGGGCAGGTGGGTGTTTTGGAGCACCTGGGGAAAGCTGGGTAAGCAGTGAGCTGGATATTCAGGGCAGGCAGGTGTAGCAGTGTCTGGAGGAGGACAGAAAGTGAGCAGAGCAGTTTGGAACAACTAAGGGACACAAACTTTTTTCTCAGTTTGTTGTACTGTGGTGGCTTGTGTGTTGCTGTGAGGCTGGAGGATATGCCACTGGTGTTTCAAATACCAGCAGGGTTACCCATGGTGGACAGGCTTCAGCAGAGCTTACAGACTAAGACAGACTCAGAAGAAGGAAGAAGCCATCTACATGTCAAAGAATTAGCCAGTGAAAAACCTTATGAATAGCAGTGAAACACTGTCTGATACATTAATGGAATACTTTATGAATAGCCCTGAATCACTGTCTGATATAGTTCCAGAAGATGAGCCCCTCAGGTCAGAAGGCACTCAAAATATGACTGAGGAAAAGCTGATGCCTCAGAGCAGAACAAACCCTAATGATATGGATGGAGTAAAGCTTTTGGGTCTCCATTTGCTAATGTGGCACATTTCAAGATGAGAAGAAATAGCTGCAAACATCTATTAATAATTGGAACACAGAATGTAAGAAGTATGAATCTAGGAAAACTGGAAGTTGTCAAAAATGAAACAGAACACATAAAGATCAATATTCTAGGCATTAGTGAGCTGAAATGGACCAATTTTGGCCGTTTTGAATCAGACAATCATATGATCTACTACGCTCGGAATGACAAATTAAAGAGGAATGGTGTGGCATTAATCATCACAAAAATGTATCAAGATCTATCCTTAAGTACAATGCTGTCATTGATAGGATAATATCTATATGTCTACAAGGAAGACCAGTTAATACTATTATTCAGATTAATGCACCAACCACCAAAGCCAAAAATGAGGAAATTGAATATTTTTACCAACTTTTGCAGTCTGAAATTGACTGAACATGCAATCAACTAGTGTTAGTTAACTAATAATTAACTAGTGTGTTAATTATCACTAGTGATTGGAATATAAAAGTTGGAAACAAAGAAGAATCATTGGTAGTTGGAAAATATGGCCTTGATGATAGGAATAACATTGGAGATTGTATGATGGAATTTTGCAAGACCATGACTTACTCATTGCAACTACCTTTTTTTCAACAACATAAATGATGGTTATGCACGTGGACTTCACCAGATGGAGTACACAGGAATCAGATTGACTACATCTGTGGCAAGTGGTGGGGGAGAACCTTAATATCTTCAGGCAAAACAAGACCAGAAGCTGATTGTGGAACAGACCATCAACTGCTGATGTGCAAGTTCAAGTTGAAACTGAAGACAAAAGAAGTTCACAAGTGCCAAAATATGACCTTGATTATATGCCTCTTAAACTTAGAGACCATCTAAAGAATAGATTTGATGCATTGAACACCAATGACCAGAGGAATTGTAGGATGGCATTAAGAACATCATCATGAAGATGAGCATGAAAAAAGCAAAAGGTCATTAAAAAGACAGGAAAGTAAGTAAAGACCAAAATGGATGTCAGAAGAGTCTCTGAAACTTGCCTTTGAATGGAGAGTAGCTAAAGCAAATGGAAGAAATGACAAGATAAAAGAGCTGAACAGAAGATTTCAAAGAGCAGCTCGAGACTACAAAGTCAATTATTATAATGCAATGTGCAAAGACCTGGATTTAGAAAACCAAAAGGGAAGAACATGCTTGGCATTTCTCAAAATGAAAGAACTGAAGAAAAAGTTTAAGGCTAGATTTGCAATACTGAAAGATTTTATAGATGCAGAAAACATGAAAAGAAGATGGAAGGAGTGGAGGTGGAAGCAGGACTCGGGGCACTTGGGACTTCCGGTAAGGTGGCGGAATAGGGAGAAAGACTGAACAGACCATCTTCAACAAAGAAAAGGAGAACCAATTAACAGAGACACAGAAGATAATCCTGGACCCCTGAGTCTTGAAGGGAAGGATATAGAAGTGGACTAAACCCCAACTAGCAGAAAAATTTGCATGAAAATAACAAAAAAGGAGACATAGGGAGCTGCGGTCTGGTGGTGTTCCTGAGAGAGCCTGACGGCACCACACACACAGCTTGGAGAGTGCTGAGTGGTGGTAGAACCTAAGAATTAACCTAAAAATCAGCCCTGCTAGCCAGGGACTGCATGGAGGACTGCTCTGGTGGTGGTGGAATAAAAGGTGAAGCACCAGTGAAGAGGAAGGTGGGCTGAGCTGTGGACTTTTGCCTGTCTGGAGGGTGCAGCCATTTTGAATGTTTACAAGAGGTTTGATCATTTTGGATATTTAAAGAGACAGTGCTCTCCCAGATTCCAGGGGCCAGTAACCCCAAGGACACTCCAGACCTGGACAACTGAAATGGTGCGACATTCCCCTTGTTACTCTTATACCCCACCCCCTTTGATGAATGGAGGTGCGGCCATCCCCCATTCCCACCCACCTTCTGGGCCCGCAGGAACTCCATCCCAGTCTGTGTGCTCAGGCAAAGCCTGAGTGTCCTGCCTTATCCTCCCCCAATTTTTTTCTTTTTCTTTTTTTCTGATTTTTAGTTTGCTTGTTTTTGTCTGTTTTAATACTGCTACTATTTTTAATACTTTTGTTCTTTTTACTATTATTCTTTTTTCTTACCCTCCCAGGTCCTAGTTTTCTGCTCTTTTTCTTTTCCCTGTTCCTGTATGCAATTTTTTTTTTCTTTTTTTTTTTTCTCTTTTCTTTTTTTTTCTCTCATGGTTAGCCCCATTCCTTGTTTTTCTTTTTGGATTTTCCCCATTTTTTTCTTCATTGTTCTCCTTCTCTACCTTTTTTCTCTAAGTGCCCTATCCCCAGATATTGCAGGTTTTCTTGGTTTTTTTCTTCTTCTTTTTCCCTTTTTTTTTGGTTACTGTTCTTGTGTGATTACATGGTGTATTTTTTGTCCATGTGTTTTTAGTTTTTTGATGGTTATTCAATTGTAATTTGTGTCTAATTAAGTGGGAGACAGCAACAGTCCCCAAAAGACACAGCTAACCCACACCTCCTGCAACTTCACTTACTGAGCGAGAGCCACCAACTCCTTCTCCACCAACGGGCCAATGATA
>NW_006921642.1:8332457-8349984 GCF_000298275.1 Orycteropus afer afer
GAACTCTCTGATAAGGAATTCAAAAGAATTATATTCAGGTATCTTCAAAGGATTGAGAGACAGACCAAAGAAAACACAGAAAAAAACCCTAGATGAATTTTGGAAGAAAATACAAGAACAAAATGACAAAATAAATGAAAAATTAGCAAGGATTCTAAATCTACAGATAGAAATCCAGAAGATTAATACTAAATCGTCAGAAATAGATAACACATCAGAAGGGCAAAGGAGAAGAATTGATGCAATGGAAGACAGAATTAATGAGATTAAAGACAAATACTTGAATACTTCTTGGAAAGGAATCAATCAGAAAAAAAATCAAAACAAAATGAAGAAATCCTAAGGTTCACGTGAGATACCATCAAAAGGAATAACCTACATGTCATTGGAATTACAGAACAGGTAGAGATAAATAATAGCACTGAGAAACACAAGTCACAGCAGGAAATAGAACTAAACTCAGGACAAAAGATGAAGTTTTAACGAAGGACAGTTTATAGAGCTATGAATTAAGGGAGCCAGTGATGATGGGTGATGCACCCAGAGACCAGCAACAGTGGGAAACCTCACATTGTCTGGAGTGGAAGAGGCAAGGTGGGGAGATGGTGTTACTAAAGCTTGATGAGAACTAGAGCTATGGAGGAGGGCCCACCTGGAGAGAGGTTTAGTTATGGGGAGATGCAAGCACTGCTAGAAGTAAAGAACCAAGACTGGAAGGAGGTGGGGAAGAAATGGCCTGATATTTCATTTCTTGCTCTTCAGTTTCCTGACAATGACTCCGTTATGTATTGCACTGTGTTTCCTCAGAATACGTGTCAACTTGGCTGGGCCATGATTGTCAGTGTTTTGGCAGTTTTGTAACAATGTAATCATTCCATGATGTGATCTGATATAATCAGCCATGATCTGATGTCAGAAGATTAGAGTGGGATGCAACACCCTTACTCAAGTCATAGCCCTAGGGTGTAGCCTTCATCACTTTTTATCTTGCAAGAGATAAAAGGATAGAGAAACAAGAAGAGAGAGAGAGGAATCTACTACTACCAAGAAAGAAGAGCAAAGAATGAAACATATCCTGTGGATCCAGGGTCCTTGTGCTGGGATACTCCTAGTCAGAGGGGAAAATTGATGACAAGGATCTTAGCCCAGAGCAAAGGGTGAGAAAATGTCTTCCTCTATAGCTGACACACTGAATTTGGACTTCTAAATTCTTAAACTGTGAGAGAATAGAGTTGCGTTTGTTAAAACCATCTACTTGTGGTATTTCTATTATAGCAGCAATAGATAACTAAGATAGTCTTCAGTGGCCTGAATTCCAGCAAGAAGTTAGGCTGAAAGTTCACAGAGTTGGCCTTTCAAAGTATAATAGGACAAAGAAGCAGAGAGACTGGATGAGAGGTGCTTAAGAAGGGTGGGGCTGGCATAGGGAGAGTAAAAAGAACATACTAGTATTAGTCCACCTAGTTTCTCTAGTTTTATTTATACAATGGTGTTTTTTTTTTTTTTTTTTCTGTCTTGATCTATTTTTGTCTTTATTGTCCTGATTTGGCTTCTCTACTTCTACATCCAAAGTCTCTCTGAAATATCTTCCACAATTTTAATATTCAGAAACTGCCATTGTTAACCACCCTTTGTCAGTTTGTCATACTGTGGTGGCTTATGTGTTGCTGTGAGGCTGGAGGCTATGCCAACAGTATTTCTAAAAACCAACATGGTCACTCATGGTGGACAAGAGAATTAGGAAGAAGGATGGGGCCATTTATTTCTGAAAGAATTGGTCACTTAAAACCATATGAATAGCAGTGAAAAACTGTTATATTACTAGAAAACTTTCTGAGTATCCCTGAATCATTGTCTGATGCAGTGTCAAAAGATGAGCCTCTTGGGTTGGAAGGCACTTAAAACACAATTGGGGAAGAGCTGCCTCCTCAGAGTTGATATTGATGACGTGGATGGAGTAAAACTTTTGGGACCTCCATTTGCTGATGAGATACAACTTAACATGGGAAGAAACAGCTGCAAACATCCATTAATAATTGGAATATGGAATGCACAAAATATGAATACAGGAAAATTGGAGTTGACAAAAATGAAATAGAACACATAAAGCTCGATATCCTAGGCATTAGTGACTTGAAATGGATAGATATTGGTCATTTTGAATCAGACAATCAGATCTACAATGCCAGAAATTACAAATTGATAAGGAATAGTGTAGCATTCATTGCCACAAAGAGTGTTTCAAGATCTATCCTGAAGTACAGTGCTGTTAATAATCAGGTAATATACATATGCCTACAAGGAAGACCAGTTAATGCTGCTATTATTCAAATTTACTCACCAACCACTAAAGCCAAAGATGAAGAAATTGAAGATTTTTACCAACTTCTGCAGTCTGGAATTGATCAACTATGCAATTAAGATATATTGATTATTACTGGTGATTGGAATGTAAAAGTTGGAAACAGAGTTATCAGTAATTGGAAAATATGGTCTTGGTGTTAGAAATGATATTGGAGATCATATGATAGAATTTTGCAAGACCGACGACTTGTTCATTGAAAATATCTTTCACAACAGCGTAAGTGACAGCTAGCCACATGGACTTCACCAGATCGAATACACAGAAATCAAATTGACTACATCTGTGAAAAGTGGCAATGGAGAAACTCTGTATCATCTGTCAAAACAAGGCCCGGAGCTGACCGTGAAACAGTCCATCAATTGTTCATATAGAAGTTCAAGTTGAAGCTGAAGAAATTTAAACAATCTACTAGAGCTAAAATATGACCTTGAGTATATCCCACCTAAGTTTAGAGACTATCTGGAGGATAGATTTGATGCATTGAACACCAGTGATCAAGATCAGAAGAGTTGTGGGATGATATCAAGAACATTGTACATGAAGAAAGCAAAAGGTCATTAAAAGGACAGGAAAGGAGGAAAACACCAAAATGAATGTGAAAGAGAGTCTGAAAATTGCTCTTGAATGGAGAGTTGCTAAAGTGAAAGGAAATTGAAACAAAAGAACTAAACAGAAGATTTCAAAAGGTGACTTGAGAAGACAAAATAAAGTATTATAATTAAATATGCAAAGACCCTACAGTTAGAAAACCAAAAGGGAAGAACACACTTGGCATTTCTCAAGCTGAAAGGACTGAAGAAAGAATTCTAGCCTCAAGTTGCAACATTGAAGGATTCTATGGGCAAAATATTGAACAATGCAAGAAACATCAAAAGACAATGGAAGGAATACATAGTCACTGTACCAAAAAGAATTGGTTGACATTCAATCATTTCAGGGGGTAATGTATGATCAAAACCCAATGGTATTGAAGGAAGAAGTCCAAGGTGCACTGAAAGAATGGGCACAAAACAAAGTTCCAGGAATGGACACAATACTCATTGAGATGCTTCAACAAATGGATACAGATCTAGAAGCACTTACTTATCTATGCTTGGAAATTTGGAAGACAGCTACCTGTCCAACTGACTGGAAGAGATCCATATTTGTGCCCATTCTGAAGAAAGGTGATCTAACAGAATGCAGAAATAATCAAATAATATCAGTAATATCACATGCAAGTAAAATTTTGTTAAAGAATGCAGAAATAATCAAATAATATCATTAATATCACATGCAAGTAAAATTTTGTTAAAAATAATTTAAAAAATGGTTGCAGCTGTATATTGACAGGAAACTTCTAGAAAAGCAAGTTGGATTCAGAGAGGATGTGCAATGAGGGATATCATTGCTGATGTTAAATGGATTTGTGCTGAAAGCAAAGAATACCAGAAAGATGTCTACCTGTGTTTTATTGACTGTGTAAAGGCATTTCACTGTGTGGATCATAACAAACTATGGATAACATTGCAAACCAAAAAAAACAAAACCCACTGTCATCAAGTTGATTCTGACTCATAGTGACCCCCATTGGGTTTCTGAGGTGATAAATCTTTACTAGATTGCCCACTCTTGCTTCTGCGGAGTGGTTAGTGGGTTTGAGCCATCAACCTTCTGGTTAGCAGTCAGACACCTAAGGCACTGTGCTACCAGACCTCTTTCAATCTGTATGCTGAATAAATGATCCAAGAAGGTGGATTATATGAAGAACACAGCATCAGGATTGGAGGAAAACTCATTAAGAACCTGTGACATGCAGATGACACAACCTTGCTTACTGAAAGTGAAGAAGACTTGCAGCACTTACTGATGAAGATCAAAGTCTACAGTCTTCAGTATGGATTACACTTCAATATAAAGAAAATGAAAATCCTCACAAGTGAACCAATAAGTAACATCATGATGAGTGGAGAAAAGATTGAAGTTGTTGAAGATTTCATTTTACTTCAATCCACACTCATGGAAGCAGCAGTTAAGAAATCAGACATATTGCATTATGCAAATTTGCTGCAAAAGACCTCTTTAAAGTGCTGGAGAGTAAAGATGTCACTTTGAAGATTAAGGTGTGCCTAACTAAAGACTCGACGGCACATAACAACAACAACAACAACTAAAGCCATGGTATTTTCAATAGCCTTATATGCTGGACAATGAGTAGCTGGACAATGAATAAGGAAGAATGAAGAATTGATGACTTTGAGTTGTGATGTTGGGGAAGAATATTGAAAATACTGTGGACTACCAGCAGAATGAACAAACTTGTCCTGGAAGAAGTGGAGATGGAATTCTCCTTAGAAGGGGAAGGGCCAGACTTTGTCTCACCCACTTTGGTCATGTTTTCAGAAGGGACCAGTCCCTGCAGAAGGATATCATGCTTGGTAAAGTGGAGCGTCAGAGAAAAAGGGAAAGATCCTCAATGAGATGGACTGACACAGTGGCTACAAAGATAGGCATAGCAAGGATTGGGAGGGTTAGTACAGGACAGGGCAGTGTTTCATGCTATTGCACATATGGTCACTATGAGTTGGAACTGAATTGATGGCACCTAACAACAACAGCATCACTGTAAAAATTTTTTAATATATATTCCTTCAGATCTGTTACATATATATATTTCTTGCATATGTATATATATGTACACACAAATGTAAATTATTTCTTAACAAAAATGGTATAATTACATATATTTAGTTTTGCAGCTATCTTTTTATATTAAATAATATGTTGCAGATGTCTATGTGAAAAGAAATAGATCCATTTCATTTTCTTTAAAAAATATATACTGTTTCATTGAATGGCTATAGTATACTATGTGTTTATTTAATTTATCTTTTATTGATAGAAATTTAAGTAGTTCCTTATTTTTTCACTGTCATAAATAAAGTTGCAAAAGTGTTATTATCCATATTTCTTTGCATATTTTTGTGTTTTTCATCAGGAAGAATTGTAAGATGTGAAATCATTAAAAAATATGAACATTAAACATTTTAACAGATAGTGCAAATTTTCCTTCCAAAATAGTAGCCAATTTTTATACTCCTACTACCAACATATGACAGAGCTTGTTTTCTTATTTTTGCCAACACTGGGTACTATTGATCTTTTAAGCACTGCCAATTTGATGGTTGAAAAATATCTTATTGTTATTTTGATTTAATTTTTAGTGAGTTTGATGAGCTTTTCAAATGATTCCTGGCACTTCTGTTTTACCTTTCAGAAATGACTTCTTATATCCTTTAATCTGCCATACTTTTCCTATTGACTTAGAAGAACATTTCATAATATCAAGACAATTAACCTGTTGTCATATGTGTTGTAAATATTTTTCATAATTTTTCCCTTCATTTTGAAAAGTTTAATTAAGTATTTTCTTTTACATAAAGTACTACTTTTCTCTGTTAGAAAGTTTTTACTTCAGAGCCTTTGCATTGGACTTAGAAAACTTTTACCATGTGAAAATTTTGAAACTATTCAGGCATTTTTTCTTCCCTTATCTTAATATTTTACATTTAAGTGTTTGTTGCATCCGGATTTTATTTTAGCATTTAGTGTAGATTTATTTATTTATTTTTCAAATGGCTAGTCAGCTCTGCTAACACTGCCAAAAACTAAATGTATTTCCTCCCATTCATTTGCATGGTGATCTTTATCATATACTATATTTTCATGTGTAGTTGTTTTTAGTCTAGGATCTTTCTTTCATCACTATTTTTCTGCATCATCAATGTTGTTGTTGTTATGTGCCTTTGAGTTGGACCTGACTCATAACGACCCCTCCTTGGGTTTCCGAGGCAGTATCACTACGGAAGTAGATTGCCCCATCTTCCTTCAAAGGAGTGGCTGGTGGATTTGAACCGCCAGCCTTCTGGTTAGCAATCAAGTGCCTTAGGCAAGCTTTTTTAAATTATTAAATAGAATTTGCCATTCTTTTTGCTTTCCAGAATTTTTTGTTTATTTAAAAAATATGTCCTTCCAAATAAACTCCAGAATAACTATTATTTTAGAAATCCCTTTAGAAATTTGATTATGGGCACACTTTATCCAAAGATTAAGTAATGAATTTTTGTCTTCAGAACACTGAGAACTCATTCATAAACAATTTATTCCTCTTATCTGTTACTCCAGTGGAATTTTAGTCTAGTGTGTATATATTTCTTTCATCTTCTTTATTATATTAGACCAGAAATAGTTTATACCAAGTAGAGATGGAAGAAACATTGAACTAGATTGGAAGATTTTGCTTCTGCCAATTTGTAATACTCTCCTTATACAAGGTGATTACAAGGTGATTTAGAAAATTTGACAAGCCTCATACATGAGTTTATGCTAGAGTTTGACATATATTTTGATTTCCATAGTACTTGGTTCCTAAGTACACTGTATACTGAAACAAGCAGAATTTTGGGCACAGATTTATTCTATTAATCATGTTGTTAACATTGTTGGGTACTGTCAAGTCTATTTCAATTCTTAGTGACCCCATGTGAGACAGTAGAACTCCCCCATACTTATCTAGGCTGTAATCTTTACAGGAGCATATCTCCAGGCCTTGTTCTTAGGAGCTGGGTTCAAAGTGCTAACATTTTGATTATCAGTCATGGGCTTAACTGTTGTGTCATAGGACTCCTTCTACTAGCCATAAAAACCCTGCTGTTGTTGAGTCAATTCTGACTCATAGCAACCCTGTAGGACAGGGTAGTAATGCCTCATATGGTTCCCAAGGCTGTAAACCTTTATGGAAGCAGACTGCTACTTCCTTCTCCCATGGAGTGGCTGGTGGGTTCTAACCACTGACCTGGTTAGTAGCCAAGCACTTAAGCACTGTGCCACCAGAGCTCCTGCTCTATGAACCATATGTGTATCTGTCAATATTATTTGCTCAACCCTTTTACCAGGGAAGCTTGGAGACAGTGAACTTTTTTTTTTCCTCCCCAAATTTTATTGTGATCTAGGTGAAAGTTTACAGAGCAGATTCATCTTCCATAAAGCAGTTCACATACACTTTGTCTCATGACATTGACTATAATCTCCCACAATGCAACAGCTGTCCTCCTACTTACTCCCCATAGCCACCTTTTCCCTGTGTCCTTCCCTCCATGTACTCCTGCCCCTCAAGCTGTCTCCCTGTGCATACAAAGCCCTCCTAATTCTCCCGTGATTGATCTCTCCAAGGAGTGTATCATTGATCTCTCCAAGGAATGTATGTACCTAATGTAAATGTTCAGCTCATATGCTTGTCTTCCATTTGGCTGGAAGCCACAGGAGTGGGTTCAATTCCAGACCTGAAGAGCAGCTAGGGGCCATACTCTTCAGAGGTTTTACCAGACTCTATCATACCAGCAAACCTAGTCTCTCCCCCTCTTTTTGTTTTTTATTTTTTTATGATTTTGAGTTTTGTTCCACATTGTTCTCCCACTCTATCCAGGATCTCCTACATATACCCCCCTCTGAGTGGTTGACAGTGGTAGCTGGGCACCATTTAGTTCTTCTGGTCTCATAGTAGTATAGGCTGAGGATTGCATGGTGTACCAGTCTCTTGGACTAATTGTTTCCATGCATCCTTGGTTTTCTTTGTTCTTCTTTGCTCTGGACAAGGAGAGACACATCGTTGCATCTAGATGTCCACTTGCAAACTTTTAAGATCCCAGTTGCTACTCACCAAAGTAGGGTATAGAACAATGTTTTTGTGCAGTATGTTATGCCAATTGAGCTTGATGTACCCTGTGACCATGGTCCTGAGTATATAGGTCCAACTCCTTGCTCCCTCTGGGTAGCTGGCTGTGGTCAAGAAGTGACTACAAACTTGCCCCTTTTTAGCTCTACTATATACATGGGAATTTTTATAGAACATACTATTACATTTGTAGAAATATTGTCTGCCAACCTTATACATGGTCTTGGGCCCACTTCCCCTTGCATAGACATATCTAATCATTCAGCCTGTCCACCCATCTATCCACTTATAGATCAATGTTTGCCATCACTGAGAACGCAGTACTGGAGACAGTGACCTTTGAAGGAGAAGTGGTTCACTCTTTCCCTAGGGCATTGTATCAATCTGAGAGATGCACCAACTATTCCTAACATAGAATGGAAAATAGAAATTGAATATACAGGAAAGTTGAGAAAGTTGGGCACTTTTCTGGCTCTTCAAGACTTAATTGTCTTTGAAATGTGGATTTGTAATTCTGCTTAACTGTTATAAATTACAAGAACATCAAACACATGTATATTAAAATGTAAGAGTAAATTACATTCCAAATTCAATTATATTTTGTATTATCTATGTCTTTAAATATTTTTTTACTCACTCTAGTTCCAGCCCCCTTCATTCTCAATCCCCTACCTATAAATTCTATTCCATACCTCAAAGAGATTAAAAATATGTACTCTTTCTTAGACAAAAAAAGTTGGCTTAAAAAAGGGTGAGTGGATAATTTTGTCTTTCAATCTGCTCCTAAATTTCTGTTGGATCATATCTGTGCATCCTTGCCAACCATTTGTGAGTATATCCACATTGCAAAATCCAGTGCCATTAAAAAAGGAAATTAATTTGAAAATTCATTGTAAATTAGACATATTTTGTTCTTTCTTCTCTTAGTATGTGATGATATAACAGTTCATCTGCTCTTCCTAGGTAATTAAATTCCAAGCCAAAATATCTTGTGATTGAAGAAAAAAAAAGTGCTCATACAAAATATGACAGATCACTTGAAGGGGTTTCCATACTTTTCTGAACTGCAATTCTTATTTCATGTCAATAGCTTTCTTTGCTAAAATACACTCTGGTTATGTCAGTAAATTTGGATAGCTTATGCTATAAATTTTGGAGGAGAGGAAATTCATAAAAAAAAAATCTAAAAAATTAGGATGATTTGGATACTCAATAGCTATAAAATCAAAAAGCCTACAAATGTATTTCTTCCATCACTTGGTTCTAGTTGATTCTTGAACGGTTAGTCCCTCCATGTTTTATCCTTGTGATATAATAATGGTTCACCAGCCTGAACATGAAGTACTTTAATAATTCTCAAATAAGAAAGGAGTAAATGATGATTTAAAATTATGTTATTAATTATTAATATTGGATCATCTAGGCACTGATCCAATGTTAATGCTTATATTTTGATATATGCATTATTTTCTTTTTGAAGGAATTTTAAATAACATTGTATTTCTCTAAAACAGCTATAATAGTAACTTAAAAGCATTTCCAGATTGTAAACTTTTTATTATGGAAATTTAAATGTTCAGAAAGAGAGAAACTTGTAGTAAACTCTCATGAACATGTACAAGTTTCTTATGGTTGCTGTATCAAAGTACCACAAACTTGATGGCTTAAAACAATAGAAATTTATTCTCTCACAGTTCTTTCCAAAAGTGTAAAGTCAATGTCACTGGGCTAAAATCGAGGTATCACAGGGCAGTACTCCCTTTGGAGTATCTACTGAAGAATCCATTTCTTACCTCTTCAGGTTTCTTGTGGCTACCGCCATTCTTTTATTTTACTTTGTATTCCTTTGCATTACTCCAACTGTCAAGGTTATCATCTTCAAATCTTGCTCTTCTCCATCTTCATATTACCTTCTCCTCTGTGTGTGTCAAATCTCCCTTTGAGTTCTTCTTATAACAATACATCTGGTTGCATGTAAGCTGACCTGGATAAACCAAGAGAATGTCCCTATCTCAAGATCCTTAATTTAATCACACCTGCAGAAATTTTTCCCCCCATAATCAGGTAACATCATAGGTTCCAATAATTGGGACATGGATATCTTTTAGGGGACTATTAATTTTTTTTTTTTTAAATTGTGACTTGGTGAAAGTTTACATAGCAAATTCATTTTCCATACAACAGTTCAACACATTTTGTTTCATGCAACATATTTTGTTTCATGACATTGACTGCAATCCCCCGAGGAACCATTTTTTATCCTACCACAATATATTACCTAGATTTAACATTTGACTCATTGTTTTTGCTGCATATATTGAATTATTGTCAACCTGACATTTTCTCCCTGAATATTTCATGTTGCAAAGAAACAATGACATATACCTGAATAGTAACTCACAAGGCCATTATGATACCTGATAAATTAGTGCTAATTCTTTAATACCATATAACATTCAATTCATAATCTATTTTTCCTAATTATCCCTGAAATGTCTTTTATGGGTTTACAATTAAGATTCACACATTCAATTTGGTGGCGATCTCACCATACTTCTTGATATTGATAAGTTGAAAAGACCTGGATTATTTTCCTACCTTCTGAATATATATGAATCATTCATCGGAGTTGTGCTTGCTTATTTTTTTATCCACTATATATCATCTAAGGAGATCTGGTGGTGCAGTGGTTAAGGCATTCAGCTTCTACCCAAAAGGCCGGTGGTTCAAACCCACCAAGTGTTCCATGGGAGAAAAATGAGGCAGTCTGTTTTCATAAAGATTTACAGTCTTGGAAACCCTATAGGGCAGTTTTACTCTATCCTATACAGTTGCTATAACTTGGAATGAACTCGATAGCAGTGGATTTTTAGTTTTGGTTTTAGATATCCTCCAAAATCAGATCAAACTCATGGCCATCAGTCAATTCTGACTCATAAGCACCCCCTTTGGGTTTCCAAGGCTGTAAATCTTTACAGAAGCAAACTACCTTATCTTGATTCTGCAGAGTGGCTGCAGATTTGAACCACTGACCTTTTAGTTAGCAGCCAAATGCCTTAAGCACTGCACCACCAGAGTTACTTTTATATATCCTAAAAAAAAAAAAAAAAAAAAAAAACCCAACCAAACTTACTGCCATCAAATTGATTGCAACTTATAGAGACCCCTTCTTGGGTTTCTTGGGAGGTATCTCTACGGAAGTAGATTGCCCAATCTTCCTTCTGAGGAGTGGTTGGTGCCTTTGAACCACCAGCCTTCTTGCTAGCAGTCAAACGCCTTACGCATTACTCCACCAGAGCTCCCTTATATCCCTGTGATCTGGAAATTAGGTTTATAAGTTTGGTTATATCCATATTACACATTTTTGGAAAAAATATTTTCATAGGTGATGCTTTTTCACTGCATCACAGTAGGAGACATATAATGACTGGTTGTCCCAAGATCAGTGAGGCTAAAATTGGTCACTACATTGGATATGTTTTAACTATTACTGTATTTCAATTTCTTTCCATTTTGAATCTAATGAATGGACTCATACTTATCATTGTCTGATTAAAAGATAATTATCGATCTGATTTTTAAAATAGGCTTATTTATACTCCTAATTATAAAAGTAATTAATAATAGTCATAAAACATTCCAAGTGAGAAAGTGTTTGAAGAAGATATTAACCGCCACATGTTACCTCAATATTTACACTGTAAATCATGCAGCTATAATTGAACCCAGTATAGAATACATGGTTTTAGCTTTTAAACCATACTCAATTGCCTATCACTTATCTCTGATTACCTAATATTTGATTGCTTAATTATGATGCTACATTCTTCTAAAATATTATTTGTAATGATACCTTCTTACAAAGAATGGGAAATATATATTCACAATATACATTATACAATGAATATTATTTTTTTCAGCATTCCATTATTAAGATTTGTTCTTTTTACATACTTAGTTAACCATGCTGTTTATATTAATATGTTTAGATAGAATATTTGCTTAACTATTTGTGTGATAAAACTACTTTTAGTGTATTAATCAACAGATTCACACACGAAAAAAATTTAAAATTCATGCCATATGATAATCTAGAATTCCTTATTCCACATGGAATGAAAGCTTTTCATTGAGATATGAAAAGGACACAAAATAAGAATATTTGTGCAAAGACCCAGTATGTAGCACACTATTAGCACTGAGCCAAATATATATTTTAGCAGGAAGGTGACAACACTGACACACAGTCTCTTAATTACACATTTCAGTATTTTTAAGGTTTAAAATTTCTCTTTTTTTCTTGGCAGTGGACAGTTCCTGAAATCAAAGCACTCAACCCAAGATCAGGAGTATTAGAGGCTCCTTCCTCCATAAACCAGTGACTCACGGAGGAAGACTAGACTGTGGGCGGTTAATGCCGCTTCCTTCCTTTCAGAGCTCCGACAAGGGTGCCTGCTAATCCTCCAGTTCTCCAGTCTAATGCATCACCAGAGTGCTATTGTGACTGCAGGGCTATCGTAGAAGGATTGAATGAGAGGACTTTAGGCTCCCGTGACTCCTTGGAATAATAGCTTCAAATCCTTGTTGAGTTGACTCAGCTTTTTAGTCTTTCTTTACAAAAGCTCACTTGCATGTTGATTGCCATGGAGCAGTCTTTTGGTGAGAGACATCTTCACATTAAGGACTCATGGTTATCCTTTTAAACCAGTTACTAAATCCTGCTGCCTGGCAACTCTGAATTTCCTCCCTTACAATGAGAACAGTACCTGAAGGACTTTTCCCCACTTTGGTGAAGGAGGTCCAGTGACCCTGCTCTTGGGTAAGCAGTACAGAAGCAGGGTGGGAAACAGAGACAATGATTGTATGATTCCACTTATATGCAATATCTAGGCAAGTGTATAGAAACTACAGTTTATTAGGACAGGCTGGTAGGAGGGAGGAAAAAAGGGGAAGTCATTGCTTAGGTGATACTGAGCTTGTTAAGGGTGATGGAAAAATTATTCCTTTATATTAAGGGTTATGAGATAATGGTGATGGTTGAACAACATGATAAACATACCTAATGTCACCAAATTGTATTGTACACATGAAGAGTGTTGAAATGGAAAATTATTATGTGTTTCATAAATATTTGCCACACACACACACACACACACACACACACATGACATGCTTTCTGACTGGCTCTCTCCTGAATGTTCTGCTCCCCAGTGCTATGTCTTTGAATAATCTGATTTATAACTCTTGAGGCCTTTATAGCCACTGACTCAACAAATTTGTCTACTGGGTCTTCTGATTTCCTGTGCCTAGGCTTAGCTGCCAACTTCTTGGTTGCTGGCTTTATTATCCACTCTGCCAACATTCATTAGCATGCTGATATGTGCCGAGCTTTTGTCTTGTCTCAGTCTTTTACTTGACCATCCTGTCTTGTAGCTAACCATACATTAATGTGACATTTAGCAAAATACAACATGGCAGCATTTTCTGTTAAAAAGCCCAAGGGTATAACGTGAGTGATTCTAATGTCAGTAACATTTTTTTTTGGTAGGGACAGCAAACACTTTTACCCTTTTCATATCTCCTGGGATAAGCATATATCAAGATGCTTCTGTCCTCAATTCAAGTATATAAATCTAGGATATCAGGCAGCATGCACACAAGACCACATGTTTTATCCATATCAATTTATGATTGCAACTCATTAAAAACAGTAAGATTTTAAGTTTGACCCAGTATAGTTCCTTAAATAGCCCCTCTCATAATTATAGATAAAAATTATATAAAAATAAATAAAACTGGATAAGTTTTGAAAGGACTCCTGATTAAATAGATTTTATTAACATTAGCATTCAAAATAAGTGAATGGACTTCATATTGAAACATGACAGATGTTAACTTGGTTTAATCAAGAACCCTTTCAGTCTCTTTTTTTCCGTCTTTCTATGACACAAATTCTTCTTTGAATTTTATGAAATGTCAAACTTCCTCTAGTGCTGTAAGAAATAGCTAGAAGGTTTGAGTAAAGGGTTTCAGGCCATGATTGACACAGTAAGGTAAGGGCATGTTCTTTGCTGACAAGCTGTAAATTCGGTGGTGGGTTACAATATACAGGTGCTTTTTAGAAAGGCTCTGACTAGATAATTTGTGAACTTTGGCCTATATATCAGCTGCAGAAGTTTGCCAATGGCGCTAGTATTGGATGCAGAAGCATCCTTTCTTCGTGAGATGGGCTCCTTCCCTGTCAGCTCAGTCGAGAGTGTGCTGTGGAGCTGTGACATTGAATTATGGCAGCCAATGGAAGTGGGGATTATGGATTATGCTGATGAAAAGTGCAACCATCACTCAAACTAGCTTTGACAGAAGCTTCCAATCAAGATTCCACTTCCTGGCCCTGGTTGATTAAGTTAAGGAAAAAAAAGTGCTTTAAGTTCCATTGAAGAGCAAGTCACATCTTCATAAATAAAACTTGACAACAAAGGTGTTTGAAAATATATGCTCTCCAAATTTAACAAATGTAAATCACAAGCAAAAGGTTTCTCTGTGAACTGTGGTATAAAGTATGATTGCAGGTTTTATTTTTGTTAATTAGAGCTTATTTCTTTATTTTCTTGTAAAATTCTGGCTTTTCTTGCCTCATCATGATTTGAAATAAGACTTAGTTTCAGATCAAAGTAAATGAAAAAAAAAATGATTTTATTAATAATGCTATTCTATAAATATTTGTAAGAATGTCTTATTTTAACCATTCTAGAGACAATCTAGGCAAAGTTGCCCCCTTCATTTCCCCTGGTACTTAATTGTATTGGTTATTTCTGTAAATCTTCGAAGTTTGGATTAGAAACTTGAGAGAGATTTTCTATTTTCTCTCATGTCTTGCTTTCAGTTTTAAATGAATCTTATGTCATCTGTGAAAATTTATAATTATTTCTTTGTCATTTTCTTTTCTTAACTGCTTTTATCTTCATCGACTCATATCTGTTGTTGTTGTTGTTATGTGCCGCCCAGTCAGATCCGACTCATAGCGACCCCTCCTTGGGTTTCCGAGGCGTATCACTACGGAAGTAGATTGCCCCATCTTCCTTCCGAGGAGTGGCTGGTGGGTTTGAACCACCAGCCTTCTGGTAAGCAGTCAAGTGCCTTAGGCACTATGCTACCAGAGCTCCTGGACTCATATCTAGTAGCATCCAAATAAGTACAGGAGAGACATTTCCTTAAAAAAGAAAAAAGTCCAAAGTCATAGTATTATCAGAATTCCTCTCCTTACTCCAAGAGATGATTAATACTGGATTAAGTTAACTTTTTAAAATTAACCTAAGTAAAAACATGTGGTAACATGTCCCTTTACTTAAGAAAACTACTTAGTTGCATGTACATTGTAAATTAATATATCATGTGAGAATGCATGCAGTGGGAGAAACACTATATACATTCCCACAGGATACATTAATATACAACATACATGCAACTAAATTTTTTTTCTTAAATAAAAGGACATGTTATCCCATATTTTTACTTAGGTTACTTTAAAATGTTAACTGATCGCAAGTAATAATAAACAAATTAAAGAGAAGTCTCCATTATTAAATAACAAAAAGTAAGGAAAATAGGGTACATGTGTTAATAGAAAAAGTCATTTTACATTACTGAGTTTTGCATAATTTTAGAATAAAATCATAAAGAAAAAGAAATAGCGTAGGGCAAAATCAAGCTTAGAATTGTGCTTCATAATTTTTACTTCTATTTTGGATATATATGTGTGTTTTATATTTATAAATTTATTTGCTGTCTATGTATGTCTTATGCTCGGCATAAAATAAGTCTGAAAAATAAATGATGAAACATTTAAAATTAAGTGTTTAAAATATATCAGGGAATATCATTTATGAGGTTGGGATTGCTCCATTATTAATTTTCTCAGAGCATTTATCAAAAATTATCTTTTGTTTTAATTTGCCCCAGACAAAGCAGTTTAGAGACAGTTACAATGATGAGGAGGGAGCTTCAATTAACCTTCCTTGCTGAGATATTTTATGTGCATGAATTATAATATAACAAGGTAATTACCTAATACCTTTTTTGAAAGAATTCTAATAAAGAAAGAAATTGATTTATACATAATGAAATTCAAGCTCTTCATTTCATTTCTTATCAAATTTTTATTATTAAAATGGATGTAAACTCCATTTTGAAATGAATAGAAAAAGTTCCTAAGTTACATATAATTTTGAAAAAGCACCATTACTGGATTTTTTTTAAGGTAAATTAATTGCTAAGTTACAGTTATAAAATTATGCACTCTCAAAAGTCATCCTATGGTATGGTACTGAGCTCCATTTTATTTTCTAGAGAAACTTGACATAAGGGCTTAAAATATATTCATATACGTCTAATTCAAAATTTTATTTAATCAATGGGAAGATATTTTCTGAGCTTTTCCATTTAATAAATAATATTTTAAACTGACTTTAAAATGATAATCAATGGGCTGATTTAGTTTAATAAGAATGATGCATTTTTTCTTAAAAATAACCAATGAGAAAATAAAGTGAATGCTTTTAAAATTCCTTATAATTTGAAAACCTCGAAAGTTGTTTTGTACTTATGAAAAACATAACTTTTGTACAATAGTTCAAATTACCCTCATGTTTTCCTTCCTTTTATACTTTGGCCCAGTGAAGAGCCAATTAACGTCAGTAGTGTGGGTTGTGCTGGCAACATGGGCTCTTGTCTTCTTGGAGCCAATATGAAATGAACGCTACTTTAAATCAGGGCTGTGAAATAAAAGAGGTTTAAACATCTTTGTTCCATCCTCATAGATTTGTTTCTACCTCCACTCCCACATGCTTCAAGAAAGGTGTGAAGAGAAAAGATACTGTTTATACCAGATACTTCAGAGCAAGCAAGGGAAGCTGAAAATAGCAACTTAAGAAAAAAAAAAAAAAAATTGTGACAGGTTCTCTTTAATGAAAGGTATTTAAAAATAAAATATCTTCATCAGATTTTATTTCATCCTATACCTATTAATTAAAGCAGAAAGATTTTTCTTTGTATTTATTTAATGCTAACATGTTATTGCTGTTATTAGGTGTTGTTGAATCAGTTCCCACTCATAGTGACTCCATGTACAACAAAGGAAATGTTGTCTGTCCGGGAACCATACTCACAACTGTGGCTATGTTTGAACTATTATAGCCACTGTGTCAATCCGTTGAGATGTGGGTCCTTCTTTCTCGTTTATCCTCTCCTTTACCTGTTCTTCTCCAGGTACTGATTTCTCCTGATAACGTTCAAGTACGTTAGAGGAAGTCCCACCACCGTTGCTTCAAAGGAGCATTCTGGCTATACTTTTTTTTGACAAATTGTTCCTTCTTCTGGCAGTCCATGATATTCAGTATTCTTCACTAACACCAGCACTTGACTGCTAATCAGAAGGCTGGCGGTTCAAACCC
>NW_006921642.1:8350429-8351904 GCF_000298275.1 Orycteropus afer afer
CAAATTCACTTTCCATACAGCAGCTCACATACACTTCGCCTCATGACATTGACTACAATTTACCATAATGCCACAGCTCCTCTCCAATTCCTCCCCATAGTTACCTCTTCCCTGTGTTCTTCCCTCCATGCACTTCTGACCCCTGAGCATACACAGCCCTTCTATTCTGCCATGATTGTTCTCTACAAGGAGTGTATATACCTAATGTAAATGTTCAACTCATATGCCTGTGTTTGTTTGGCTGGGAGCCACAGGACAGGGTTCAATTCCAGACCTGAAAGGACAGCTAGGGGCTATAGTCTTAGTAGTTCCATCAGAACAGCAAACCTGATCTCTCTCTCTCTCTCTTTTTAAATGATTTTGAGTTTTGTTCCACAATGTTCTCCCTCTCTGTCCAGGATCTCCTACATAGTTAACCCTCTGAGTGGTTGACAGTGGTAGCTGGGCACCATCTAATTCTTCTGGTCTCATAGTCACATAGGCTGAGGATCCCATGGTGTACCAGTCACTTGGACTGATTGCTGCCATGAGTCTTTGGTTTTCTTCCTTCTTCTTTGCTCTGGACAAGGAGAGACACATCATTGCATCTAGATGTACTGTTGTAAGCTTTTAAGATCCCAGTCTACTCTCCAAAGTTGGATGTGGAACAATGTTTTGTGTAGTCTGTTATGCAATTGAGCTTGATGTCTCCTATGACTATGGTCCTGAGCCCACATGTCCAACTACTCACTCTCTCTGGGTAGCTGGCTGTGGCTAAGTGACTATAAACTTGTCCCTTGTGAGCTCTACTACATACTGGGAATTCTTATAGAACATACCAATATACATGTTGAAACATTGTCTGCCAACTGTATACATAGTCTTGGGCACACTCCCCCATGTATAGATGTACCTAATCATTCAGCCTGTCCACCCATCTTTCCACCTGTGTATATCCATGTTTGCCTTTACTGACAACACAGTACTGTATGTGCAAAAGGGTTCATATTTGTTGTCTGTACCTCCTGTGCACCTCTCTATGTCTTCTTCTTCCTCAATGTCACTGTGTGGATCACTCACATTTGGTACATTGCCCTTCTCTTCACCTAAATCAGTACTTGTCTCTACCTAACAGTGTTCCCTCCCCTCCCCTCCTGCCCCTGGTAACCAACAAAGAAAATTTTCTTCTGTATATAAATCTTTCCTTGACTTTTTACAATAATGGACTAATACAATACTTGTCCTTCTGTGATTGACTTATTTCATTCAGCATAATGTCCTCCAACTTCATCCACGTTATGTGATGTTTTGCAGATTCTACATTATTCTTTAGGGTTGCATAGTATTCCATTGTGTGTATGTACCATAATTTGGTTATCCATTTGTGGTGCTTATGCTTTTGTGTCAACTTGGCTAGGCTTGGTTGAGTGGCTGGGCAGCTGGATGTAGTATTCCCCATGATGAGACTGGTAATCAACTCCATGGTGGAATCTACT
>NW_006921642.1:8353726-8371891 GCF_000298275.1 Orycteropus afer afer
CAATGTTGAATAGAAGTGGTGATAGAGGGCATCCTTGTCTGGTTCCTCTTTGCAAGGGGAATGGTTTCAGTCTCTCTCCATTGAGAATAATGTTGGCTGTTGGTTTTGGCTATATGCCTTTTATTATGTTGAGGAATGTCCCTTCTATTCCTATTTTGCTGAGAGTTTTGATCAGGAATTGGTGTGGGAGTTTACCAAATATCTTTTCTGCATTGATTGATATGATCATGTGGTTCTTTTTCTTTGTTTTATTTATGTGCTGGATGATGCTGATTGTTTTTGTAAGGTTGAACCATCTTTGCATACCTGATATGAACCCAACTTGGTCATAATGAATTATTTTTTGGATATGTTGTTGGAGTCTATTGGCTAGGATTTTGTTGAATATTTTTGCATCTATATTCATGAGGGATATTGGTCTATAGTATTTCTTTTTAGTGATGTCTTTGCCTGGTTTTAGTATCAAGGTTATACTTGCTTCAAAAAATGAATTAGGAATGATTCTGTCCTTTTCTATGTTTTGAAGTAGTTTCAGTAGGATGGGTGTCAGTTCTCTGATTGTTTGATGTAATTCTCCGGTGTAACTGTCTGGGCCAGGACTTTTTTTTAGGTGGTAATTTTTTGATGACCTGTTCAATTTCTTCTTTTGTTATGGATCTGTTCAATTTGTCCACCTCAGTGTGTGTTAGTTTAGGTAAGTGGTGTGTTTCTAGACATCTGTCCATTTCTTCTAGATTTTCAAATTTGTTGGCATACAGTTCTTCATAGTATCCTGATATTATCCTTTTTATTTCAGTTACTTCTGTTGTGACATCACCCATGTCATTTCTTATTCATGTTATTTGTATTCTCTCCCTCTTTTCCTTTGTTACATTTGCCAATGATTTGTCAACTTTATTAATCTTTCCAAAAAACTAATTTCTGATCGTGTGGATTTTTTCAGTTGTCTTTCTATTTTCTGTTCCATTGTTTCTGCTTGAATATTTATTTCCTTTCTTCAGGTGACTTTAGGTTTTTATTTTTGTAATTGTTGGAAATGTTGGTTTAAAGTGTTGATTTTGGCTTTTTCTTCTTTTTTGATGTGTGTATTTATTGCTATAAATTGAGCTCTGATCACTGCTTTTGCTGTGTCCCAAAGATTTTGTTATGTTGTATTTTCATTCTCGTTTGATTCCAGGAATCTTTTAATTTCATTTTTTTATTTCTTTTCTTAACCTGTCTTTCTTAAGGAGGGTGTTGTTCAGCTTCCATGTGCTTGCTCTTTTTCCATTGATCTTCCTATTGTTGATTTCTAATTTGATAGCATTGTGATCTGAGAAGATGCTTTGCAGTATTTCAATGTTTTTAAATTTATGAAGGCTTGCTTTATGACCTAACATATTGTCTGTCCTGGAGAATGTTCCATGTGCACTGGAAAAGAATGTATAATGTGCTGTTGCTGGGTAAAGTACTCTGTAAATGTCTATAAGGTCAAGTTAGTGGATTGGATTGTTTAACTCTTCTGCAACTTTGTTGAGTTTCTCTCCAGTTCTATCTGTCACTGTAAGTGGTGTATTAAAGTCTCCCACTATGACTGTGGAGTCATCTATTTGGCTTTTCAACTCTTTTAAAGTCTGATTTATGTATTTTGGGGCTCTTTCTTTGGGTCTATAGATATTTATTATGGTTATATCTTCTTGTTCAATTGATCCTTCAATCACTATATAATGTCCTTCCTTGTCTCATATGGTAGTTTTTGTCTTAAAGTCAATTTGATCAGAAATTTGTTTCCACTCCTGCTCTGTTTTGGTTGCCATTTGCTTGATATATCTTTTTCCAACCTTTGATTATTAGTCTATTATTGTCTTTGTCTCCAGGGTGTGTCTCTTGTAGAAAGCGTATCGATGGGTTATGTTTTCTTATCCAGTCTGCAACTCTCTGTCTCTTGAGTGGTGCTTGTAATCGATTAACCCTCAGTGCAATTATGGACAAGTGTGAATTGGTTGCTGTCTTTTTGTTATGTGTTTTTTCATAGTGTTGCTGGTTTCTTTATTCCATATTATTTTCTGTGCTGAGCTGATTATGTTTATGAATCATGTTATCATTTCCTTTGTTGCTTTTGTTTTAGTACTTGCTAAATATTCATGCTTGTCCTCTTTTTTTTTTATTGTGATGTGAAGGTTTATCATTTTTCTTTGAGGTTACACTGTGATTTATAATTGTCTTCCTGAGTTTTGAATTCTATCTTGCAATGCTCTTGATTTCCTCACCATTTCCAAGTTCTGTAACTGCACTATTTTTTCCCTCTTTTTGGTTTGTAGTTGTCCTCATTTACTAATTGATGTCTCTGGTTCCCTGTTTAAAATCTTGTAAGCTTATTTGACTGTAGATATGTCCATGACTGTGTTGGTTTCTGAGTTATGTCATCTCATGTACTAATGGTCAGTTGTTGTTTGCTATTATTGGTTCTCTGTTCAAAAAACTCCCTTTAGTATCTCTTGTAAGGTTGGTCTGGTTTTTAACAAATTCCCTTAATTTCTGCTTATCTGGAAATCTCCTAATTTCACCATCATATTTGAGGGACAATTTTGCTAGGTATATAATTCTTGGTTGGAAATTTTTCTCTTTCAGGGTTTTATATATACTATCATATTGCCTTCTTGCTTGCATGGTTTCTGCTGAGAAATCAGAGCTTATTCTTATTGGTTGTCCTTTGCAGGTAACTTCTTGTTTTTCCAGTGCTGCTTTTGGGATTTTTTCTTTGTCTTTGGTTTTGATGAGTTTGATGATGATATATGTATTGGTGCTTTTCTTTTGGAGTTCTCCTGTTTTGTATTCACTGGGCTTCTTGAATGGATGTATTCTCATTTTTCATTATGTCAGGGAAGTTCTCTTCCAAGAAATCCTAGACAACTTTCTCAGTGGTTTTCTTTTTCTCTTCCTGTTCTGGAATTCTGATTACACATAGGTTATTACTTTTGGTGGTATCCCACATGAACCTTAGACTTTCTTCATTTTGTTTTGATCTTGTTCTCTGATTGATCCTTTTCAAAGGAAGTAGGCAGGTATTTGTCTTCAATCTCATTAATTCTGTCTTCCATTTATTCAGTTCTACTCCTTTGCCCTTCAATGTGTTATCCATTTCTGAAAATCTAGTATTAATCTTCTGGATTTCTATCTGTAGATTTTGTATCATTTCTAATTTTTCATTTTTTTCTTAAATTGTTCTAGGGTTTTGTCTGTGTTTTCCTTAATTGTGTCAGTATTTTCCTTGATCTATCTCTCAATCCTTTGAAGATCCCTAAATATAATTCTTTTGAATTTCTTATCAGGGATTTCCAATGCTGCTTCTTTCTTAGGGATGTGTTCTGGGTCTGTATCCTGCTCCCTTATTTCTATCACTTTATCTTGCTTCTTTGTGTGGACTGTAATGTTATGTTGTCTCCGAGACATTGTGATGTTGTTGTATTTAGATCTCAGTTAACTGTTTGTGAAGAGCAGTAAAGGATGAATCAGGCTCTTCTGGGTGATAATTTATCATTGGCCAATTGCTGGAGAAGTAAGTGGTGGCTCTCATTCAGTAAGTGATGGTGCAGGAGCTAAGGGTGTAGTTGTGTTGTATGGGCACTGTTGCTGTCACCCACTCAGTTAGACAAAAGCAACAACTGAATAACCATCAAAAAAGTAAAAGCAAGTGGACAAAAAATATACCGTGTAAACACATAGGAACAATAGCCAAAAAAAAGAAAAAACAAAACAAAACAAAAAAGAAACCCAAACCCCACAATATCTGGGAAGAGGGCAATAAGAGAAAAAAAGAGTAGGAGAATAATTAAGAAAAAAATGTGAAAAATGAAAAAAGAAACACAAAGAATGGGGTTAACCATGAGAAAGAGAAAAATGGGAACCAGGAACTGTGAAGAGAGAAAAAGCTGAAAACTAGTACCTGAGAAGGGAAGACTAAAGAATAATAATAAAAAGGACATAATAATAATAATTTAAAACCAGACAAAAATAAACTGAAAAAAAGGGGAAAAAACAATTCTGGGAAGGGTGGGGCAGGGCACCCAGGCTCTGTCTGAGCACACAGATTGGGATGGAAATCCTGCCGGCCCAGAAGGTGGGTGGGAGTGAGGGATGGCCATACTTCTGTTCACCAAGAGGGTGTGAGGTATAAGAGTAACAAGGGGAATATTGCATCTTTCCAGTCGTTTGTGTCTGGAATGTCCTTGTGAGTCCCTGCAAGTGGAGCCTATTCTTCTGTCCCTGGAATCTGGGAGAACGCTGTCACTTGAAATATCCAAAGTGATCGAACTGCTTGTAAACATTCAAAATGGCTGTTCCCTCTGGAGAACAAAATCCACAGCTCAGCCCACCTTCCTCTTCCCTGCTTCACTTTTATTCATCAGCCACCAGTGAGTCTTCCATGCAGCTCCTGGCTAGCAGAGCTGATTTTTAGGTTAATTCTTAGATCTTAATGCTACTTGGAAATATCCAAGCTGTCTGTGGTATCAGGATTGCTGCCAGACTGCAGCTCCATATGTCTCCCTTTTTGGTGTTTTCAGGCAAGTTCTTCTACTAGTTGGAGTTATTCCACTTTTATATCTTTCCCTTCAAAGCTCAGGCCTCCAGGATTATCTTCTGTATCTGTAGTAATTGGTTCCCCTTTTCTTTATTGACTATGGTGCTTCCATGGGTGTTGATTGTGGATCCAAATAAAATGAAATCCTTGACAACTTCAGCCATTTCTCCATTTATCATGATGTTGCTTATTGGTCAAGTTCTGTGGATTTCATTTTTTGTGTGTTGATGTGTAATCCATGCTGAAGATTGTCACTGAACTTTATCAGTAAGTCCTTCAAGTCTTCTTCATTTTCAGCAAGTAAGATTGTGTCATCTGTATATCCACAGATTGTTAATAAGTTTTTTTTTGTTTGTGATGCAGCATTTTTCTTCACTTGTACAGTTTTTCAGATTATTTGCCTAATTTATAGACTGAATAAGTATGATGAAATTCAATGCTCACTGACACCTTTCTTAATTTTAAATCATGCAATATCCCCTTGTATAGTTTGAGACTGCCTCTTGGGCTAAGCACACGTTCTTCATGAGCACAGTTAAATATTCTGAAATTTCCATTCTTTGCAATATTATCTGTACTTAGTTATTATACACACAGTTAAATGCCTTGGCATCATCAATAAAACACAGGTAAACATCCTTCTGGTATTTTCTGCTTTCAGCTAAGATCCATCTGACATCAGCAATGATATTCCTCATTCCACAGTCTGTTTTGAATTCTACTTGATTTTCCATGAGTTCTGGTTGATGTACTGCTGCAACTACTTTTTAAATATTAAGTATATATTATGCATGATAGTTGCAGAAAAAAACAGAAATTTACTCAAAAGACAGTAGAGTATTATTATTGCAATAATAAAAATAGATTGTTATAACTTTAGGTTGATATATATTTACCAAATGATGTTAGCATTGGTGAGATCAAAGACATCACACATGAAGAAAATGAAAGGTCACTAAAGAGACAATAAAGGAAGAAAAGACAAAAATGAATATCAGAAGTGACTCTGAAACTTGTTTTTGAATGTAGAACAGCTAAAGTGATAGGCAGAAATGCTGAATTAAAGGACTGAATAGAAGATTTCAAAGTGCAGCTCAAGAAGACAAAGTAAATTATTTTAATGAAATGTGCAAAGACCTGGAGTTAGAAAACAAAAAGTGAAGAACACACTCAAAATTTCTCAAGCTGAAAGAACTGAAGAAAAAAAATCAAGTCTCAAGTTGTATTACTGAACGATTCTGTTGGCAAAATATCGAACAATGCAGGAAGTAAAGAAAGATGATGGAAGGAACACAGTTACTGTACCAAAATAAATTGATAACATTCAACTGTTTCATGAAGTAGCATATGGTCAAGAACTGGTGGTAATGAAGGAAGTCCAAGCTACACTGAAGGCATTGGTGGAAAACAAGACTCTAGGAATGTACGGAATACCAATTGAGATGTTTCAACAAACAAAGGCAACAGTGGAATCGCTCTTGTGTTTATGCAAAGAAATTAGAAAGACAGCTACCTGTCCAAACGACTGGGAGAGATCCATACGTGTGCTTGTTACAAAGAAAGGTGATCCAATGGAATGCAGAAATTATCAAACAATACAGTTAATTACCACATGCAAGTAAAATTATACTGAAGATAATTAAAAATGGTTACTGACATACATTGACAGTGAAGTGCTAGAAATTCAAGCCAGATTCAGAAGAGAATGTGGAATGTGAGACATCGTTACTGATGTCAGAGGGATCTTCACAGACAGCAAAACAAGATATTTACCTGTGTTTTATTTACTGTACCAAGGCATTCAACTGTGTGGATTATAACAAAATGTTATAACATTGCAATGTTACAACATTGCAAAGAATGGGAATTCCAGAACACTTAATTGTGCTCATGCAGAAAATATATACAGACCAATAGGTAATTGTTCAAACAAAACAAGGATACACTGTATGGTTTAAAATCAGAATGTAACAACAACAACAACAAAAACCCCAAACCAAACTCACTATATTAATTCAGATATGACTCATAGTGACCCCTCCTTGCATTTGGAAGTAGATTGCCCAATCTTCAACAACAGTCCTATGATAGACAAACCAACTGGGTACTGGTGGCACTGTTGAAAATGCCATAGGGAAAGGAGTCTATAAAAGGATTGAAATGAATCCACCACTCCATGGGGACAGCCATGAGAATGAGGTCACCAAACACCTTGTTATTAAATCCACTGATACTTCTTTGTCTGAACTTGCTTATATTCATAGGAACATTTGATAATTCTAATACCCCCTCCTGTCTTCAAAAACCTTTCTCTTTTTTTGTCTATTTGATAACCACAATTTCATTTTACCTCTTCCCTTTCTGGGTGCTTTAAAGGTTACCTTTGTTATTTCCTTCTCATCTGCACATTTCTTGAATGCTGATGGTTATCAGATATCTTTTTGAGGTTTCTTCCATTCCCATGTGAAAATTTATTTGCTTCCATAATTTCAGTTAATATCTATTTTCAAACAACCTCTAACTTTAATATTTCAGTTTAGAATGCTTTTCTGAGCTCTATACTTTTGTATTCAAGGGTTCATTGAACATCTTCACTTGAATGTGGCCCCAAATGTAGCATTCTTTATAGTTCATAGTTTCTCACCTCTTCTTTTTCTCATGTGTTATTGGTCATCACTTATTGTTGATTCTATATCCTAAACAATTATTGAATTAGCATACTACTTACTATTCCTCTAGACCAGGCATCAGCAGACTATGACCACTGGGCTAAATCTGGCCGACTCTCTGTTTTTGTGGATAAAGTTTTATTGGAACACTACCATATCCATTCACTTATATTCTGTCTTTGGCTTTTTTCATGCCACAACAGTAGAATTGAGTAGTGGCAACAGAGGCAATATGTTATACAGAGCCTAAAATATTTACTAATTTGCCCTTTAATAAAATGTTTGCCAGATCCTGCCATAGAGAATATTCATACGGGAACTCTAATATCTCATCCTAATTAGTTCACCATTCTCCTAAAGGATTTCCTTGTTTACGACCCCAAATCTATTCTCTACAACCCAGTGAGAGTCATTATTAGGTAATTCTTACCAAAGCACTTCTTATTAACCATCATCCTGCCTTTATAATATGTTGCTGTTGTTATTTGTTGTCGAGTTGGACCGGCTCATAGTGACCCCTCCTTGGGTTTCCAAGGCAGTATCACTACAGAGGTAGATTGCCCAACCTTCCTTCCGAGGAGTGGCTAGTGGATTTGAACCGCCAGCCTTCTGGTTAGCAGTCAAGTGCCTTAGACACTATGCTACCAGAGCTCCTCCTTTCTGATATAGTCCAAACTTTTTTATATGGCTCACAAAACCTTTCATGAACTAGTCTTCATGTCACTCCTTAATTTCTTATCTTGCCACTCTCACTTTATTCTCTGTGTCCCAGGTCCATCAGACAACTTTCAGGTCCTTCTGTGTGTCATGAGGAGCCCTGGTGGAGCAGCGGTTGAAATGCTTGGCTGCTAACTGAAAAGTTGGCAGTTTGAACATAGCAGTCATTCCAAGGGATGAAGGTGTAGTAGTCTGCTTCTGTAAAGATTGTTGTTAGGTGCGTCGAGTTGGATCTGACTCATAGTGACCCTATGTACAATAGAATGAAACATTGTCCAGTTGTGCCATCCTCACACTGCTAGCCTTCTGGTTAGCAGTCAAGTGCCTTAGGCACTATGCTACCAGAGCTCCCAAGTGGAGGTAAATGGTCTACAGATCCTGCTATGCTTGAGTCCATTATTGTAGCCACGGTGCCAATCCATCTCATTGAGGGTCTTCCCCTTTTTTACTGACTGTCTACTTTACCAAGCATGATGTGTTTCTCCAAGGACTGGACTCTTCTGACAACATGACCAAAGTAGTTGAAATGAAGTATGACATTCTCACTTCTAAGGAGCATTCTGACTGCACTTCTTCCAGAATAGATTTGTTTGTTCTTCTGACAGTCAACAGTATTTTCAATATTCTTTGCTAACACAATTCAAAAGCATCAACTCTTCTTCAGTCTTCTTTATTCATGCAGCTTTCACATGCATATGAGGTGACTGAAAACACCATGGCTTGGGTTAAGTGCACCTTAGTCTTCAAAGTGACATCTTTACTCCTTAACACTTTAAAGAGGTCTTTTGCTGCAGATTTTCCTAATGTAATATGATGTCTGATTTCTTGACTACTGCTTCCATGGGTGTTGATTGTGGATCCAAGCAAAATGAAATCCTTGACAACTTTAATCTTTTCTCCATTTATTGTTATGTTGCTTACTTGTCCAGTTGTGAGGCTTTTTGTTTTGTGTTTCCTTTATGTTGAGATATAATCCATACTTAAGGCTGTAGGCTTTGATCTTCATCAGTAAGTGCTTCAAGTCTTCACCATCAGTAAGTGCTTCAAGCTTCAATCTTCAACCAAGCAAGGTTGTGTTATATGCATATCACAGGTTGTTAATGTGTCTCCCTCCAATCCTGATGCCCTTTTTTGATGTAGGTTTTCTAGGATTACTTGCTCAGCATATAGATTGAATAACTATGGTGAAAGGATACAACCTGGACACTCACCCTTCTTGATTTTAAACCATGCTCTGTTTAAATGACAGCTTCTTGCTGTATGTACAGGTTTCTCATGAGCACTATTAAGTGTTCTGGAATTCCCATTCTTCTTAATGTTATCCATAATTTGTTATGATCCACATAGTCAAATGTCGTTGCATAATCAATACAACACTAGTAAACATCTTTATGACATTCTTTGCTTTCAGCTAAGATCTATCTGACATCAGCAATGATATCCCTTGTTCCACATCTTCTCAATGCAGCTTGAATTTTTGGAATTTCCTTGTCAATATACTGCTGCAACCATTTTTGAATTATCATCAGCAAAATTTTACTTTTGTGTGATATTATGATACTGTTAGATAATATCCACATTCTGTTGGATCACCTGCAGAAGGAAGACTGGGCAATCTACTTCCATAAATATTTACTGCCTCATAAACCCAATGGGGATTGCTGTGAGTTGGAATTGACTTGATGGCAATGGGTTTGGGTTTTTGGTTGTGTATTGGATAACTGTTTTTTGGAATGGGCAAAAATATGGCTCTCTTTTAGTCTTCTAGTTTGTAAAGATTACTGCCTTGGAAATACTATGGAAATACTACTCTGTTCTATAGAGCTGCTATGAGTTGGTATGGCTTGATGCCAATGGGTTTGGGGTTTGTGTGCCATGTGACCTCTTACCTCTGTGCTTGGGCACATTCTGTTCCTTCTGCCTATATACATGCCCCATTCAAATGTCATGCCCCTAGGAAACCTTTTGTGACCTCTAGAGTCTAAGGTAGGGGCTTATCCTTTGTGTTTGCACAGTCTTTTGTGAGTCATCTATAGGCTTGTCTTCTCTCTGAATGGAAGATGCAAGCTTGCCTCTCTCAGCCAGCAGGCTGTATACTCCATGCAGGCAGGGAGGTGTCTGCTTTGCATATCATTATTATCCCACAGGCTAGCATGGTGCCTGGCATATACTCACTAGATTTTAAATGAGAATGAAGTATTGGTATCTTAGTTAGGTAAGTAGTAAAGCAGGAAATATTTGGAAGGGGGAGGGGGAAGGATGTGGTGAGGAAGAATGGGATCTGCTTATAACCTCAGAGTGATGCAAGATAATTCTCTGCTGAGGTAAGTTGTTGTTGTTGTTGTTATGTGCCATCGAGTCAGACCTGACACATAGGGACCCCTCCTTGGGTTTCCGAGGTAGTATCACTACGGAAGTAGATTGCCTAACCTTTCTTCCAAGGATTGGCTGAGGGGGTTGAACCGCCAGCCTTCTGGTTAGCAGTCCAGTGCCTTAGGCACTATGCTACCAGAACTCCCAGGTGGAGGTCCCTAAATGGTCTACAGATCCTGGGTGGGAGAGTAGCTCTTTCAATGTTATTTTTTAGGGAGTATCTTGTGTGTTTTGGTGCTATGACAGCAAAAAATTATGATTGAAAATCTCTCCACTTCTTAAAATATCGTAAATATGGTAAATAGACCCTTAAGATTGGACTTTTGAGCTACACATACCAATCCCTGATGGAGTGTTTTGTTGTACAGTTACTGTTGTTAATTAAAATTATTATTCTAACACCATGGTAGGAGCATCCATTTTTGTAGGTCAAATATTCTCAGGAGAACTAGTAGAGAAAATACGCCAACAATGGCAGTATTCCATGAAACCAGTCACCTGGGGAATTGGTGTAATATGCACTGACATGAATGTTAAAATTAACCTTCCACTTCATGTTGGAAATTATAATGACCATGTGCTCCCTAGAAATAAGTGTTTAATTTGTAAACATTTTGGCATTGTTTTGTTTTCAATATATATTCAAATATGACCTGTCTAGATACACTTAACAGCTGGTTTTACCCAAGGCTTAGCTGGGGGCTTCCTCATACAAGGCATATTCTCTAGTATACCATTACCCCAGAGATTATTCTTTCAGATGCTTTATTCACCTGACTTTTTCATTTACTTCATTTAGTAAACACTTACACATAGTATTTATTATGTGCCAGTCATTATTCTAAATAATTTACTAATATTTGCTGCTTGGAGTCCCTGGGTGGTCAATGTGCTTGGCTGCTAACCAAAAGGTTAGAATTTTTAGTCCACCCCGAAGAACTTTGGAAGAAATCTCTGGTGATTTACTTCCAAAAAATTAGCCATTGAAAACCATATAAAGCACTGTTCTACTGTGATACACATGGTGTACCTAGCAGTGGAAGGCAACCTGTAGGTATCTGTAGTTTTTTTTTTTTTTAAACTTGTTATTTTACAGCTGCAGGAGATCAGTGTTGTTATTGCCCACATGGTACAGAGGAAGAAATTGAGATACAGGACAGTAAAATAGGTTGCCCAAGGCATGTAGCCAGTAAGTGACAGAAACAGTGTTCATCCCATGCAGTCTGCCTCCAGGACCCATGATCTGAACTGTTCTTTTGTGCTGATTGTTCCTAGATGCCTTCTTGCTTTTAACCTCCCTTTTGGCTGGATTACATCAGACCTTTCTTCTAGGCCCTTCCGGGGCTGGATTTATACCCTTTTGCTCAATGCCCAGTAGCCTCAGGTCAAGTAATCTCATTTCTAGGCCTCTCCATTTAGACCCAACCCAGCTTTGTTCATCTGACTCTTCAACCAAGGCCAGCTGGCCACAGTGTCAGACTTTAAGTGCTTAGCTATATCAAAGAAAATAAATTATTTTTAAGAAAGATAGAGGGGCATATAATGAAAGACAGGAAGCAGGACTTATTAATTTTAATATCTTTAGTAAACCAGTGAGTGAAATGAGATTCATGAAGAATTTTAAGCATGTAAGCACTTGACAAATGAAGTTTGCCATTTTCAGGTGTGAGGAAAAGAGGCACGACCTGAACATCTCAGTTAATCCTTTTGTGCTGTGGGGCATATATCACCTACCAACATTTTCAGTATCTCAGGTTTCTGAGGAAGCTACTATCCCAATTGTAGTACATGCTGCCACCTTGCATTGACCTGTATAACTGAGTGATTCTGAAGAAATGGGCCTTCCCCAACCAATCCTACCAGAAGAGTCCACTTGGGATATATATGTCCCACATAACTGTATCAAAATTCATATTACCTCAAACATTCTTTCCCTTGATTCCAGCATATCTTCTGTAACTGAAAACACATGGTATCACCAAAAAGCTCAAAGCAGAACATAATTCAGACATGAAAGGGTTATTGCGGGTTTAAGGAAACAAATGCAGATAAACAACCCTCAGTAGTCTCAGAGCCAATCTAGGGAGAACCGAAAAGTGATTCACTGCTATTTAGGACATCGTAGTAGCTCCAGTCACTGGCAGCTGCTGTGGTGATCCAACGACGACCCAGTGCCCTGCCAGGCTCATGACTCAGAGCCACGGGCAGACCCGCTGGCCGCTTCCCATTCCTCCTTCACTGCCGGAGAGTGAGTCCTTAACTTCTTTGCCTCTATAGATTCCTAGATCTTTTCCATTCTCTTTCTCTTGCTTTCTGTTTCCTGATTGTGTTCACTCCCTCAGACTTCAACCTTAATGTTAAATGTGGTTTTATTAATGGGCTGGTGCTTTGAGTCAGTAATTTTTCTACTTCTCCCAGTTTTCTAAATTTTCTTAGGTGAGTATACATTTTATAATTTTAAAAAAACATTGAAATATGCCAGTGGTGGTTGATGTAATACATGGTTATTTTTTTTTATGTCAAATTCTGTGTCTACATCCTCAACAGTTCATATTTTAAACTTAAAAACTAATTGTAGATTAAAGATTTTATTGTTATGATGCCATAGATACTTATAACTGAGAAAAGAGAAATCTGGACAGTTTAACACAATCAAATCTTAGTCATCTCTCCCGTCCTGAGAGTTAACTGTGTTTTTTTTTTTAAATTTTATTCTAAACAAACAAACAAAACAAAACCGACTGCCATTGAGTTGAATCCGACTCATAGTGACCCCCTATATTTCTCAGGACACAGACTGAAGGAAGGTATTGACTGCCAATATGGCAACCCCCACTGTAATAGTGCTTTGCAAAGAGAGTTGAGAGCTTTGTCAACACAGAGCTGTGTTGAAATTTAGCCACTCTGGAGAACTCTGCAGTTAATGTAAGTCTGTTTTGCTGCTTCAAGGGAAATTTCCTTAGACAGTAGAGCAGAGGAAAAAGAATCTGCCCACGGAAACATTTCCTTGTTCCTGATATTCTGTTCTTAAAATCAGTGTTGTGATGTGTTATGTATTTGTTTGTTTCCTCAATGTCTAACTTACTAAAATGAGAATATAGTCTTGTTCATTATTGTATGCCTGGCACATAGAAAGAAGTTTTGGTGGTATAGTGGTTAAGTCATTTGGCTGCTAACCAAAAAGTGAGTGGTTTGAACCCACCAGCTGCTGCAAGGGAGAGAGAGAGATGGGGCAGTGTGCATCCATAAAGATTTATAGCCTTGGAAACCCAATGGAGTCTCTGTGAGTTGTAATTGGCTCATCAGCAGTGAATTTGAGTTTTGGCACATGGTAAATAATCAATAAAAGTTTGTGTGGTGAATTAATGAATGAATGCATATAGATATCAACTAAGCATGCACTGTCAACAAGGGTGATATTGGTTCTTGGAAGTAGTGAAAAAAATCTTACTCTTTTTATGTGTAAAGCATAGACCTACAAACAGTATACAAACAGATATACAGGATATCTGTGGCTTTAAGATTTCATGGAGGAGGGTAGTAAGAGAGAAAAGGAAGAACAAATGTAAAAAAAAAAGTTTGAGAAGAACACTGCATAGAGGTTGACATTAATGTTTTCTTTTTTGTTCATCTATGAATCTATTAATACTACATTCAGCATTGGTATGATTTTTACTTTACCAGATTTTAGTGCTTACTCTTTCTTTAAATGTGGGGAACTATTTTCATTTTAAGGATAAATTAATTATGGACTTGATATAATTTGGAGGGATCAGCTTTATTTTGGTATTAAAGGCTTATTACTAATCATACAGGATAAAACTGTAATTTTTTAAGTGGTAATTTGAAAAGATGAAAGAGATGTGTTCCAGGAGCTTCTCTTCCCTTACATGTCCCTCTCATCCATCACTTCCCACTTTAGCAAAGTGTTCTGAATATCATCTATAATTCACTGTGTTTTATTTTGTAACTTGCAATTTGGGAGTTAAATAAGAAAATATCCTGTTAATTAATTTGCTGAATGCTTCTTATCAGTACACAGGCAAACTGTTAAACTCATTCCAAGGAAATATTTTTGTTTCAGTTATTGGTATTTATTAATCACTTCATTGATTTCAGAATGTATTTTAAGGGATGATGGAATATTATAACTCTAGTTCTTTTAGATTTCTTACAGGCAGAAAAGTGGATGTAGCAAAAGTAATGTGAGAGGAAAAAAAAAAAAAAGACAAGCTGACAGATATATATGATACTAATTTAAGTATGTGCACACAAAAATATTTGACTTTCAAAATAGAAACATAAGTAATATCATGGAAAACAGGTACTAGTATCTTTCTATAATCTACAGTTTATTTACAGTTTCGTGTTTAAACCTTTTGTGTATACGCATGTTGTGTGATTGAACACATGAGCACATGTGGAGGCAAAAACCTAAGATCTCTCAAAATATAAAATATTGACAATTCTTACATAAGTGATTTGGCTGTAGTGAATATAGTTCTTGCTTATAGTTTCTACTTTTCATTAATGTGGTCAGCAGATTAACAGCCCTGTAAAGATGTCTGTGTCTTAATTTCTGGAACGTGTGTAGAAGTCAGGTTATACGACAAAGGGGAGTCAAGGTTCTAGATGTAATTAAAATTGCTAAGCAGATGACTTCGAGATGGGGAGATTATGCTGGATTATCTAGGTGGGCTAAATATATTCACAAGTTTCTTTAGAAGTGGAAGAGGGAGACAGAAGAGATAGTTGGAGTGATGGAATGTGAAAAGATTCACCCAGCCACGCTGGCTTTAAAGATGTAAAACCAAAGCAAACCCATATCTGTTGAGTCAATTCTGAATCACAGCAACCCTATAGGACAAAGTATAACTGTCCCACAGTGTTTCTCCACCACTTGTCTGTCAGTTTGTCATATCAGGGTGGCTTGCATGTTGCTGTAAGGCTGGAGGCTATGCCACTGGTATTTCAAATACCAGCAGGGTCACTCATGGTGGACAGGTTTCAGTGGAGCTTCCAGACTAAGACAGACTCAGAAGAAGGAAGGGACCAACCACTTCTCAAAGAATTGGCCAGTGAAAACCTTATGAGTAGTCAAGAAACATTGTCTGATATAGTGCTGGAAGATGAGCCCCTCAGGTGAGAAGGCACTTAAAATATGACTGGGGAAGAGTTGCCTCCTCAAAGTAGAGTTGACCTTAATGACATGGATGGAGTAAAGTTTTGGGGACCTTCATTTGCTGACGTGGCACAACTCAAAATGTGAAGAAACACCTGCAAACATCCATTAATAATCAGAACATGGAATGTATGAAGTACGAATCTAAGAAATTGAAAGTTGTCAAAAATGAAATAGAATGCATAAAATTGATATCTTAGGCATTAGTGAGCTAAAATGGACTGTTTTTGGCCATTTAGAATCAGGTAACCATATGATGTGCTATGCCAAGAATGACAAATTGAAGAGAAATGACATGGCATTCATCTTCACAAAGAATGTCTCAAGATCTACCTTGAAGTACAATGCTGTCAGTCATAGGATAATATCCATATGCCTACAAAGAAGACCAGTCAATACTACTATTATTTAAATTTACCCAACAACCAGTAAAGCCAAAGATAAGGAAATTGAAAATTTTACCAATTTCTGCAGTCTGAAATTGACCAACATGCAAACAAGATGTATTGATTATTATTTGTAATTGGAATGCAAAATTAGGAAACGAAGAATCGCAGGTAGTTGGAAAATATTTCCTTAGGGATAGAAATGATGCTAGAGATCACATGATAGAATTTTACAAGACCAATGACTTATTCATTGCAAATACCTTTTTCAACAACATAATGGTGGCTATATATGTGGACTTTGCCAGATGGACTACATAGGAATCAGATTGACTACATCTTTGGAAAAAGGCAATGGAGAAACTCAATATTTTCAGCTAAAACAAGGCCAGGAGCTGACTGTGGAACAGACCATCAACTGCTCATATGCAATCTCAAGTTGAAGTTGAAGACTACTAAAACAAGTTCACAAGACCCAAAATATGACCTTGCTTACATCCTTCCTGAATTTAGAGACCATCTAAAGAAAAGATTTGACACATGGAACATCAGTGACAGAAAACCAGACGAATTGTGGGATGACATCAAGAACATCATTCATGAAGAAAGCAAAAGGTCATTAAGAAGTCAGGAAAGGAAGAAAAGACCAAAATGGATGTCAAAAGAGTCTCTGAAACTTTCCCTCGAATGGAGAGTAGCAAAAACAAATGGAGAAATGACAAGAGAAAAGAGATAAACAGAAGATTTCAAAGAGCAGCTCGAGAAGACAAAGTCAATTATTATAATGAAATGTGCAAAGACCTGGAGTTAGAAAACCAAAAGAATAGAACACTTGGCATTTCTCAAGCTGAAAGAACTAAAAAAAAAAAAACTTCAAGCTTCTAATTGCAACATTGAAAGGTTCTATGGGCAAAATATTGAATGATGTTGTTAGGTGCTGTTGAGTCATGTCCTACTCATAGCGACCTTATGCACAGCAAAATGAAATACTGACTGGTCCCATGCCAGCTCCATGATCCTTGCTATACTTGAGCCCATTGCTACATCCATCTTGTTGAGGGCCTTCCCCTCTTTTGTCAACTCTCCAGCTTACCAAGCATGACATCCTTCTCCAGGGAATGGTCCCTTCTGACAACATGACCAAAGAAGGTGAGATGAAATCTGGCCATTCTTGCTTCCAAGGAGCATTCTGGCTGCACTTCATCCAGGACAGATCTGTTAGTTCTTTTAGCAGTCCATGGTACTTTCATCATTCTTCACCAGCACCACAACTCAAAAACATCAGTTCTTCTTTGGTCGTCCTTATTCATTGTCCAGCTCTCACATGCGTATGAGGCAATTGAAAATATCATGGCTTATGTCAGGTGCACCTTAGTCCTCAAGGAGACATCCTTGCTCCTCAGCACTTGAGTGAGTTGGCCAACTTGCCCAGTACTATACGCCATCTAATGTCCTGACTGCTGCTTTCATTGGCATCGATTGTAGAATTAAGCAATGTGAAGTCTTTGACAACTTCAATCTTTTCTCCATTTATCGTGGTGCTGCTTATAGGTCTATTTGTGAGGATTTTTATTTTTTTTATATTGAGATGTAATCCATAGTGCAGACTGTATTCTTCAATCTTCATCAGTAAGTGCCTCAAGTCATCCTCACTTTCAGCAAGCAAAGTTTTGTCCTCAGTGTATTGCAGGTTGTTAATGATTCTTCCTCCAGTCTTGACGCCACATTCTTCTTCACATAGTCCAGCTTCTCAGATTATTTGTTTGGTGTGCTGATTGAATAAATATGGGGAAAGGATACAGCCCTGACTCACTGCCTTCTTGATTTTAAACCATGCAGTGTTCCCTTTTTCTGTTTGAATGACAGCCTCCTGGTCAAGGTACAGGTTCTTCATGAGCACAATCAAGTGTTCTGGAATTCCCAATCTTCTCAAAGTCATCCACAATTTGTTATGATCCACACAATCAAATGCTTTGCATAGTCAATAAGACACAAGTAAACATCTTTCTGGTATTATTTGCTTTGAGCCTGGATCCATCTGACAATACCTACAATATCCCTTGTTCCATGTCCTCTTCTGAATCGAGCTTGCACCTCTAGAAGTTCTCTGTCAATATACTGCTGCAACCATTTTTGAATTATCTTCAGTAAGATCTTACTTGTGTGCAATATTAATGATACTGTTCAATAATTTCCACATTCTGTGGGATCACCTTTCTTTGGAATGGGTACAAATATGGATCTCTTCCAGTCAGTTGGCCAGGTAGCTGTCTTCCA
>NW_006921642.1:8373321-8395680 GCF_000298275.1 Orycteropus afer afer
TTCAGCTCACTAATGCCTAGGATATCAATCTTTATGTGTTCCATTTCATTTTTGACAACTTCCAATTTTCCTAGATTCATGCTTCATACATTCCATGTTCCTATTATTAATGGATGCTTGCAGCTATTTCTCCTCAATTTGAGTCCTGCCACGTCAGCACATGGAGGTCTCGATAGCTTTACCTTATCCATATCATTAAGGCTGGTTCTACTCTAATGATGTAGTTCTTTCCTGGTCCTATTTTGAGAGCCTTCCCACCTAAGTGGCTTATCCTTCTGCACTGTATTGGACTATGTTTCCAGGCTATTCATAAAGTTGCACAGTAATGTATCAGACAATGTTTCTCTGCTATTCATAAGATTTTCCATGGCCAATTCTTTGAGAAGTGGATGGCCTCCTCCTTCTTCCTAGTCTGTTTCAGTCTGTAAGCTGTTGAACCCTGTGTACCATGTGCAACCCTACTGTGTTTGAGACACTGGTGGCACAGCCGCAAGCCTCACAGCAATATGCCACCGTAGTAGGACATACTGATAAACAAGTTTGTCCCCCTTAGCTGTTCAAAACCTCTCCACCTTCCCCACCCTCCCCATCCATAGATCCCTGACTCTTTCCCACTGCTTGGGAGGGCTGTGGCCTGGGTTCCCGGCCTTACCTGGATCCTTGCTTCTTCTTCCTCACTCTGTCCTGGCCCCCCCCCCCCGGCTTTTTCTCTGATTTCCCACTGCTTGGAAGGGCCGTGGCTTGGGTTGCCAGCCTTGCCTGGATCCCTGCCTCTGCTTCCTCCCTCTTTCCTCATGCCCCCACCCTCTCCCAGCTTTTTCTCTGCTTTCCTGCGGCTTGTGAGGAGCCTTACCTCGATCCCTCCCTCTTCTTCCTCACTCTGTCTTATTTTCCCCCTGGCTTTTTCTCTGCTTTCCTCAGCTTTCCCACTGCTTGGGAGGGCCATGGCTGGGTCCCCAGCCTTACTTGGATCCCTGCCTCTGCTTCCTTGCTTTTAGATCCCTGCCTCTGCTTCCTTCACTCTGTCCTGGTGTCCCTCTTCCCTCATCCTGGCTTTTTCTCTGCTTTCCCCAATTTTCCCATGCTTTGGAGGGCCATAGCCTGGGTCTCCAGCCTTACCTAGATCCCTGCCTCTGTCTGCTCCCTCACTCTGTCCTGGTCTGCCCCCAGCCCTGACTTTTTCCCTGCTTTCCCACCACTTGGCAGGGCTGTGCCCAGAGTCCCTGGCCTTACCTGGATCCTTGCCTCTGCTTCCTATTGTATGATAGGAAACATCAAAAGCAGATGGAAAGAATGCACAGAGTCACTGTACCAAAAAGAATTGGTTGATGTTCAACTATTTCAGGAGGTGGCATATGATCAAGGACCAATGGTATTAAAGGAAGAAGTTGAAGTTGCACTGAAGGAATTGGCAAAAAACAAGGCTCCAGGAATTGATGGAATACCCATTGAGATATTTTGACAAAGAGATGCCACACTGGAGACACTTACTTGTTTATGCCAAGAAATTTGGAAGATAGCTACCTAGCTAATTGACTGGAAGAGACCCATATTTGTACCCATTACAAAGAAAGGTGATCCCACAGAATGTGGAAATTATCAAATAATATTATTGTGTTAGGCTGGGTTCTCCAGAGAAGCAAAACCAGTAAAGCTTATGGCAAATAACAACAACAACAGTACATATATATATATATATATAGAGAGAGAGAGAGAGAGAGAGAGAGATAAATTTATCTTAGGAAAATGGCTCACACACAATCATTAATATCATATGCAAGTAAAATCTTGCTGGAGATAACTCAAAAATGATTGCAGCAGTATAATAACAAACTTTCAGAAATGCAAGCTGGATTCAGAAGAGGATGTGGAATGAGGGATATCATTGCTGATGTCAGATGGATCTTGGCTCAAAGCAAAGAATATGAGAAAGATGTTTATTTGTATTTTATTGACTATGAAATGGCATTCAATTGTGTGGACCATAACAAATTATGGATAACATTGAGAGGAATGGGAATTCCAGAATACCTACTTGTGGTGATGAGGAATCTGTACATAGACCAGGAGGCTGTCATTCTGTGGTGTAGTAAATTACTCAGTGTGACTTTTCTACCCATAAGTCTTTGCAAACTCTGAGGTAGAATTTGCCATGAGCCACTGAAGAGCTCCTGATTGCTAAAGTTATCCACATGGGGTATTTCTGTTGGGCATGGCACTAAGCAATGTTCTGGGAGACTCGCTCTCGCTCTCTGGTGTTTAGAATTCTGAAGTTATGGCTAGTTTGGCCACTCTGCCAGGTTCAAAAGGAGGCCTCCTAGAGGCAGAACTCTCTTTGACTGCTGGATGAGGAAGGACGTGCCCCTGAGAGACATGCGCTGCTGGGAAAGAGACACAAGAGACACACATTGCTGAGAGAGACAGCTAGGGACAAGCACTGCTGAGAGAGAGACTGTGAGAGACTGTGACTGGGAGAGAGACTGAGCGCCTTTCCTGAACTTGAATTGTAACCTGGTGCTTCCCTAATAAACCCCATAATCTGTGAGTTCTGTGTGTCCACTGTAGCGAATGATCAAACCCAGGAGAGACGTGGTGGGTGCTTTGAGAGGAACAGTTGGTGTCACGGTTGGTGAAAGGGCTGGATGGAGGCAGTATGTCTGGCCTTGCAGCAATAAGCCTTGGACTATTGATGGTGATTCTGTTTCCCTCTTGTAGGGTTAGAGGAGGTCAGATCATGTGGTCTCCCTGCCTTTTTCACACATTCTAACAGAACAAAGGGATACTGCATGGTTTAAAATCAGGAAAGGAGAGTGTCAGGGCTGTATCCTTTCACCATAATTACTCAATCTGTATACTCAGCAAATAATGTGAGGTTTGATGGGCTCAGGTATAGCAAGGATGGTGGGACCAGCACAGGACCAGACGGTGTTTTATTCTGTTGTACATAGGGTCACTATGAGTTGGAGCCAACTGTATGGCACCTAACAACAGCAACAACAAGGTTTCCAAGGCTATAAATATTTACGAAGGAGACTGCCAAATCTTTCTCCTGTGAAGCTGCTGCTGGGTTCAAATCACTGATCTTTTGATTAGTCGCATACCACTTAATCAAGCACCAATAGGGCTCTTTGAAGATTGAAGGAGGGTAGAAGCCAAGGAATATGGGCAGCCTGTACAAGCTGGAAAGACAAGGAAACAAACACTCCACCAAAGCCTCCAGAAAGGAACATAGCCTTGCTAATACCTTAACTTTAGTGCAGAGAAACCCATGTCAGACACCTAACCTCAGAACTGGAAAGAAGTACATTTGTATTGTGTTAAGCTACTAAATTTGTGGTAATTTGTTACAGCAACAGTAGGAAACTAATACATTTATGTTATTTAATGTTAGAAGAAAAAAACTCCCTCTTGAATTAAGTGGCAGTGTATCTGCTACCTTTAAGGTAGCCATTTCTAAGGATTTTATAGTAAGCCATGGGATATTCTGTTTTTATTCTAGAAAAAGTAAGGAAATCCAAAGGCTACTCTTGGTATTAATATAAAACAATAACTTCAACAACAAAATCATAAAAATTAAATTATACAAATGACATTAGCCAGTTATAGAAATCTATGACAGAAAAGAGAGATTGCCTGTAAATTCATGGTCAAGGCATTTGGGGCTATTCAAGCCCAGTTGAGGTGACTTGGAGAGAACTCTTGGGATGTACATGTTGAGCACTTTCTACTCTTCCCCTAAGGTGGACATCAGTGTCCTTATTTTAAATGAAGATGTGGGAAAACTGTTAAGTTCTCTTCTTCTAACTTTCAGTAATCTGTATTCTGGTTGTGAATCTTTACTTCCAAATTAGAGTGATGGACAACAGAGGAATGAAAGATGCCTGTGGATCCCTATGGTCTTGTTACTTTTGTTAATAGCCATGGAATCTACTCTGATTTGTGGAAATTTTATTATTCATAACAGAATGAAACATTTTCTTGTCCTGTGTCATTTTCACGATCGTTGGTATGTTTGAGTCCACTGCTGTGGCCATTGTGTCAATCCATCTCTCATTTTCACTGACCCCCTATTTTACCAAACATGATGTCTTTTTCTAGGATTAGTCTTTCCTGATGATGTGTCCAAAGTAAGCAAGTTGAAGTCTCATCATCCTTGCTTTCTAGCATTCTGGTTATATGTACTCAAAGCCTGATTTGTTTGTTCTGACAGTCCATGATATATTCAATATTCTTCACCAACTCCACAATTTGAATGCACCAGTTCTTCTGTCTTCTGTTTTCATTGTCCAGCTTTCTGAAGCATATAAGACAATTGAAAAAGACTGGCTTGGGTCAAGCATACCTTAATCATCAAAGTGATATCTTTGCTTTTTAAAATTTTAGAGGATTTTTTTTTTTTTTTTTTACAGCAGATTGGCCCAATGCAATATATCATTTAATTTCTTGACTGCTGCATCCATGGACTCTTACGGCCTTAATGCTACTTCACTGGGTAAAAGGTATATTGCTAAACAAATTGTTGTTGTTAGTTGTTGTGGAGTTGGCAAGAACCTTTATATTCATGCCAAAGGTTTACTGCTTAGTAGATAGGTAACTCATCTAACTTTTTTGTGCCTCCAGAAGGTTTTTTTTAAGGTAATTGGATAAAACCAATGCTTCATAGCAGTGTTGGGCAATTAAGAAGAAATGATCTGAGAAAGATGTTGATTACTGCATTGTTCTAAATAAATGTTAATAACAATATGTATAGGGAAAGCTATGTGTTATGCACCATGCTACATGACATATGTTTTCTCACTTAATCTTTCATGATGTGTATGATGTGAGAATTATGATTTATATTTTACAGTGAGGAACCCAAGGCTCAATGATTTTGTTTTATGTGAAGATTTTTATTGTTATTTATTATTTTATAACTTTTTATTGTGATTTTGGTGGAATTTTACAGAACAAATTGTTTTTTCATTCAACAATTCATAAAAATTTTGTTTTGTGACACTCAATGCAATCCCCACAATGTAACAGTACTCTTCCCACCTTCTCCTGTGTTTACCATTTCCTTTTGCTCTCTTTTCCTATCCGTTTCTGCCTTATGCTTTATCCTTGGACAAATGCTGCTCTTTTGATCTCTTATGGTTGATCTGAGGAGCACATACCTCCTGGTGTTATTGTTCATTTTATAGGGCTGTCTGTTTGTATGGCTGAGAGATGGACCATGGGAGTAAGTTTAAATTTCAGGCTTGAAAGGTGTCTAAAGGCCACAGTCTCAGGAGATCTATCAGTTCTTATCACACCTCACACCAGCAAGCCTGGTCTTTTTTTTTTCCTTAATGATTTTGAGTTTTGTTCCACATTTTTCTTCTCCTCTATCCAGGACTTCCTCTTGTGATCAGAAGGGTTAGATGTGGTATCCAGGCACCATCTAGTTCTTCTGGTCTCATGATCTTGGAGACTGAGGTTCTTGTGGTCAATTAGTTCTTTGGACTGATTGTTTCCTTGCATCTTTGATTTTCTTCAATCTTTTTTGCTCCAGACAGGGAGAGAACAATAGTTGCTCCTTTGATGGCTGCTAACAAGGTTAAGATTTGAAGTTACTTGTCCAGATAGAAAGAGCTAGTATCAAGGCTTGTCTGAAATGCAAGATCTGTGCTTTTTCCTTTTTGTTACTTGACTTTTTAGCCTAAACCTGTTGCTACTGAGTCAACCCTCACTTATGGCAACACCTTGTGTATCAGAATGGAACTGTGCTCCATAGAATTTTCAATGGCTGATTTTTTTGTGTGTGAAATAGACCACCAGGACTTTTTTCTGAAAGGCCCCTGTGTGGACTAGCAAAAATAATCTTTTGGTTAACAGCTAAGTACATTAACCATTTGAAGCACCCAGCGACTCCACGTAAGGTATCACTGGAGGTACTGGATATGCATATGTCTTTCTCTGAGATTGGGAAATGAGTATATATGTATGTATTGTTTTAAAATTTATTCCCAGTTTATATTGTACTTACTCATAATAGTTGCTCAATATGTGAATATTAAAAGAATAAAAATATAAATAAATAAATAAATAAAAAGAACCAAGTTCTTTTGCTGCTCCAAACATGGTGTGCGGCAAGGTAGTATAGCTAGGAAATCCTCCAGTAACATAAAGAACAAAAGATAACACTGTATTAGTCATCAGCTGCTTGTGAAGTTTCTCTAAACTCTCCAAAGCAGAACTAATTGTTCATTCATTCATGCTATGATAATATATTTTATATACCTAATAGAACTTTGAGTGACTACATAGTCATTTTTCTCTTTTTAGCTTTTGAATTTCTTTAGGAGCGGGGCTATGTTTTATTTACTCCTGGGTGTGAGTACCAAGTAAGTATAGTCTAAGGAGTCCTTACAAAGTAGAGATTTTGGAAGGTATCATTTGTGTGCAAGCATCAGAAACCAATTCTGACTAATAGAAAAATCCTAGGTGGCTCTTGGAAGCAAAGGAATAGTTGAACACCCAGGAAAAACAAGTGGGAATACAAGAATCAAGCAGGTCAATGATCTCACTGCAAATGTTCTTTGAGTCTTGGTGACGCTACCCGGTGACTAAGCTCCAATTCCCTTCTGGCCCTGTAATTGTTGCTCAACATTCAAAGGTCTGGGAGAATCCAGCTGGGATCATAAGTCATCTCTAGTGGGTCTCTACCATTTGAAAGATAGACATTAGAAGGGCCAGTTTCCCAAAGGAAAGAGGAGCTTACCAAAAGAAAGAAAAAAGAAATTCTGGGTAGACCAAAGCAACACATGTGCTCTTTAAAAGTTTGTCTTACTCTTTAAAAGGGTGAGACAAAAGCAGATTTAAATCCTACCTACTCCATTCACTAGGAGCTCTGGTAGCATAGTGCCAAAGGCACTTGACTGCTAACCAGAAGGCTGGCAGTTCAAACCCACCAGCCATTCCTTGGAAGGAAGATGAGGCAATCTACTACCGTAGTGATACAGCCTCGGAAACCTAAGGAGGGGTCACTATGAGTTAGGTCTGACTCAACAGCACATAACAACAGCAACAACAAAACTCCACTCACTGTAGGAGTCCCTGAGTAGTACAAACAGTTAAACACTCAACTACCAGCTGAAGGTTGGTGGTTTGAACCCACCTAGAAGCACCTTTGAAGACAGACATAGCAATCTGCTTGAGAAAGGTCACAGCCATTGAAAACCCTATGGAACATAGTTTTATTCTGTACACATGGACTCTCCATGAGCTGGAATTGACTTGATGGCAACTAAACAATCTATTCGAATTTTACTTCATAAATAAAAATGTAATAGTTTCTTCCTTATAGTGTTGCTGTGAGGATTAAGTAAGATAAAACATACATATATACTCAGCAATATGTCTGATACAAAATAAGCGAACAATAATTTTTTTTTATTATTATTAAAGGAGCCTCATACATTTATATCTGGGGAATCATGTCCTTGGTGATGAAATGGGGAAAATATCTCTTCATTCTCTAAATGTAATGCTAATCATAGAAAATATTTTGCATTTGGTATAAAGGACCAGTTTTATCCAGTGGAGATGGGAATGGGATTTTCACGTAGCCCCAGGTGGCCTGGGATTGCAGAACAATACAAAGGACTGTTGGTGGGCAAAATATCAGATGGCATTGCTAACCCACAAATTGGTAAATGTGCTCACAGATAAAATTGAGTTGACAGTATTTGCTTTTCATCAGTCACCTTTTAGTCACTCAAATTTGCTAGCTAAACATTGACCAGTTTCAACCTGCTTAATTTATGAAAATTGATAAGATCTCAGACCATTATTCAGTGGCTCTGGTCATATAATTTTCTTCTCCCATATTCATTCAAGTTGTTTGAATGCCACACAATTCTTATCCTTGTCTTCCTTTTCTTTTCTTTTTTTTCAATTGCATTATTGAAAAACCAAAGCAAAAGCTTTTAGTTAGCTGATCTTATTCTGTGGAGTTGACAGTCAATCTCATAAAGTTAGAATTGTTTTATTACAAAAGCAAACATTTGAAACCACAGATATACAGCTAAGAATGTTTGGCTGAGCAGGTGACTTCAAAGATGAATAACTAGATATGCTTCTGGAGTTTTTCAGGTTGTATGAAATGAAGTGGAACCTTTTGTGAGAAAAGAATTCTTTAAAATGTTTCCCCCCACCGTCGCTGATGATAGGATCAGTATTGCATATCAAAGAACTTGATTTTAAATAGGCACAAATACTCATATATGCAATCAGTTGTGTTTTATTTCCTTCATTCTTTTTAAAGAAGTAAATACTTTATGAGTCATAAAAGATCAATTCTCCATGCTCCTAAACTGGATCAAATCACCAAAAAGGAATGAAAGCCTCAATAAAGTGCAGACAAGAAGGCAGAGATGTTAATTTTAAGGCCTCCTCTCACTAACCAATGTAATTCTATTGAAGTATTTGTGCAAGGGCAACATAGAACATGTTTTAAAAGTTGAATATCTTATCATCATTAGAGGAATGTAGAAGTGGGTACTAGAAATTAAATAATTTTTTTTTCCTAAAATATAAAGACTGTATTTGATGAGCTGCAATGTTAAGACTCATTAGCTATGCCATATAAACAAACACTCATATGACAAAGGCATTTTGAGGAGAAAAAATGAGGAGAAATTGTCAATTATCTTTCCACAGTTGATTGCAGGTTTTGTTTTCCCCCTAACAATTATTATGAACAGGATGATATAATGAAAGTTATAATACAACTGCAGAGGTGATACTTCTCCTGTAGTTAATGCTCAATTCACAGGTTTCCTTCAGGAACACTTTAGGCAAATATTAAGAGGTCTTTGTTCAATGACAGATTACCCTTTTTTTCTGACAGCTTCAAGCTACAGAAGCAACAGAAATGTGGCAACAGAGAATTTCTAACTGAAAAATGAAAGCAAAGTTAAGATATACTTGGGTATGGCAAGATTCTGTTCTGCCGCAGTAAATGAAACAGCAAAGTTACAGGAGTACCAGCAGGGTTTGTCTTGAGAATCTAAAAAATGATTTTGCTATAGGTACAGTTGTGGTTTTTGCATCCATCATTATGAAAAAAGTGAATCATTGAGATTCAATGCAAGTTTCCACCTCTCACTAAAATGTATGATGCCTGAGGTTAGCAGCTGTCTTGTCAGAGTGTCTGGAAAAAAAAGTTGGCACATTGTTATGAATTGCATATTTCTTACTAAAGTATTTAAAGAGTGCTAAGGAATGTTTAATTGCAAGTAAAAGGAAAAAGCCACACTGGGAACATCTTTTTCCAAGAAAATGTCAAAAGCTAATTCGCTTAATTAAAAGTCTGAATTACTGAACCTAATTTTTTTTAATTGAATGAGAATATTATAATAATTGAAGACAAACAATATATCTGAGAAATTTAGGATTAACTTTAAACTTAGAAATTCAATATCCCAGAACAGAATTGATCTATGTATTTCAACTTTAGAATTTATGTCTTATCTCTTTGGTTCTTTTAATTAGCAGATTTTGTAGACTATGGTTTCATGTGTAGAAAATGACCTGACCATCTTCATTCTAAGTTTTTAGTTATGGGTTGTTATTCTAAAAACAATTCTTTATAGTGTTCTGTAGAACATGTTGCCGAGTTCCAGGGTCATGCCAAGTAGTGAGGTTCTTTGCTGCTAACCAAAGATTGGAGGTTGGAGTGCACACACAGGTGCTTAGAATACAGTCCTGTACTTGTCGAAAATCAGCCATTGAAAACCGTATGGAGCACAATTTTACTCTGACACATATGGGTTGCTTAGAATTGGAATCACCTTGACCACAACTGGTGTATATGATTCTTATAATTTCCAAGATTTAGAAGAAGAGTGATATCTTTTTGCTAGTTGTATGATCATGGTATGGGAAAATGAGCTATCCACCACCATAGTAATGGTAGCAGTAGCTATTCTAATTGACATTTTTAATCTGAAGTGGTAAGTGTTATCTATTTGGATAGTGACTATGACTAGAATATTTAATTCTGTCATGTCCTTGCCATTGAGACATTGTGTAAATTGATCACACATTTATCTTGAAAGGTAAAAGACTTTTAAAAGAATTCTTGGGGAGAAGAAGTGGTGTTGAAAAGTAGAAGGATCCTTCATCAGCAAATCACCTGGCTTCTTGCAGTCTCTTTCTCTTTCTCTCTCTCTTTTATTCCCCCTCCCTCCCAACTGCAAATGGGGAAAGTAAACCTCCACTTCATAAATTTCTTGGATAGATTTGCATATGTGAAAGTAAAACACAAGGTCAATTAAAAGGACATATATTCTACCACTGAAGGTGCAACCACAGCCAAGTTTCTCCTGTGTGCCCTGGATGAGAGGTGTATTGAGCCTAAGTGTCTCAGCATGGGTTCCAGCTGTCAGACATCACCTTCATTAAGAGTGACAGTCCAAGCCTATGATACCCAACTTCTACACTTAGTGGAGAGGTACAACTAATAATAGTTCTGAACAAAGCTTTCTAACCAGGAGAGCACAAAGACTTGGGATAGGAAGGAGTTAGTTTCTCAGGGGCTTTTAGGGGTAATCTTGTTAAGAAACATAGGAAGATTATTTAAATGCCACTTAAGCGGCAGTTCCTCCCCCTAGATATTTTCAAGACCAGTAATCTGGTCTTTGTTTTCTTTTGGGGCTGCCAGCCCGGCTAGTGATAGGGTTGGCATGCAGCTGATATTGGCAATGCGCTCATCGCCGTCAGATGCCAGCTTAAATGGATGTTGCACAGAACAGCCAGCATCCTGTGTTTCAAACGCCAGCTCTGATTTGTATGAAACCAGCAGGTAATTTTCTTTGTTTGGATAGTGAATTTTTTTTTTCCCTTTCATGATTCACAATTAATTCTTTGGCTTGAAAGTCATCTCTGGAAATACTGTGTCCATTATATATTGGTACCAAAACAAAAAAACAAAAAACAAAAAAAAACCAAACCCAGTACATAAGGAGGAAATTAGTAATAAATACATTTCATCGAGATTATTTGTGGTCAGATATTACTCATGTAAGTTCTGGCTGATTTGTTGCTCTAAAAACTAAGCTACAAAGGTCGTATTGCAAGGGTTAATGTTTTTCTTACTATGACAGTGAAATAAGAAAAGCTGTTTAAATACTGAGTTATGATCTGTAAGTTTTTCTATGATGCATTTTACTTTAGTACTTAGCCCCTATGATACATGGCAATGAACATAAATTAGTTTAATAAATTGAGAATAATAATTCCTTTTCAGATAGGAATGAGAAATTAAAGGCTGGGATTTGCCTTTAAACAGGTTGACATGATTCACTGAGGTTTTGGCTTATGGCTGCTTCCTTCTTAAGTAGCTAGTTAACTGAAAAACCTCAAATTATTCATCTTTTTTCCCCTCTGGACAAACCTCAAGCTGCAAAATATGCTGACTATATAAAGTCATTCTGAAAATACATGGTCATTTCCTTGGAACAAGTAATGGTATTGGGTTGGTGATTGTGGAATGTGGACAGCCATCAGTTACGCTAACATTTAGTCTAATCCCTTCAAAATTAAATAAATTAAATGCTAATGAAACTCTCTTACTGAGGTGTCTATCAGCCACATGAGGATCTCAGAGGGATACCTACAGCTGCATTTGGGGTTCCAATAGAGTACAAGATTATTTTCTCAAGTTTCATACTTAAATAAGCTGAAGATTTTGTTGGTGCTAGGTTGAGGATAGGGGGTAGTTGTGTGAGGATTAATGGAGCCATTTTGAAAACCGTTGCTAATCAGGCTAAAATGAATCACATGTTTATGGGAATGTTGGCCATCACATACACCTTTTCGTATGTGAGTGTGTGGCATATGGAGCGTACTTAGTATCTTTTGTGAACTTATTTTAGGTCAGTAGTAATTACTTGTTAAATATATAAATCTTTGAGGAATCAAGCTATGATCTGAAATAAACTAACTTTGGAAGGTCCTGAATATCTGACTCTTATGGACTCTCATGAATGGGTACCAAAAACAAACAAACAAACAAACAAAACACCTCACTGCCATTGAGTGGAATCCAACTCATAGAGACCTCTCCTTGGGTTTCCAAGGCTGTATCTCTACAGAAGTAGATTGCCCAGTTTTCCTTCCAAGGAGTGGCTGGTGGGTTTGAACCACCAGCCTTCTGATCAGCAGTCAAATGCCTTAGGCACTACACCACCAGAGCTCCCTAATTTCTGTTTGACAGCAGCTCACTATAAAGTAACAGCTTTCTGGTGGCAAAACTTTAAGTAAAATATTGGTGTTTTTTCTGAAGATTTGAAAGGACATCTTTTTCTTTGAAATAGTTGAAGCAAAATTGATTTGGAGAAAGCTAAGTATGTCTACTATAAAAAAGGATATTAGAAAAGATTTTTGTGTTTATACATTTGTTACTTGTCTATTATATTTTTCAAGGAATGGCCAAAATTGTTGTAATGCTATGTGTAAAGAACAAAACCAGTAATAAAATAATGTAGAAATAATATTACTTTATTTTTACACTTTCATAGAGGTGTTTAAGAATAAATTTCCAGACAGTAATTTCTAGAAAATTCTATTTACATGACTAGAAATAGATACAAAGTTTCAGAAAATAAAATCCTTTGCTTGCCAACACTTTTGATCAGAGAAGAGAATATAATATACTGGCTGATCAGAGCAAATGTGGAATATATTTAGTTGCATAGGCAGGGTCTGTACTTAAACCATAATATGTGATTTTGTAAGGAAGTTGTGGCTAAGTGGGTGGGGTAATTACACCCACCCAGTACAGTTCCACCCTGACTAAGGCCTGTGTCATTACCAAAAGCATGTGTTACAAACTAGCCTAGGTCTTCAATACAGCAGCTGTTACTCTGGTAAATAATAAAATATGTTATCTTGGTCCATGGTTCTACACATTTCAAAGACAAGCTTAGTCACTGACTGAAATAGTTGAATTATACACAATTCTTAGGCTATCAGTAGTTTTACATTAAACTGATTTGACTGGAGCAGAAACTGCTATTCAGCATTCTGAGATGGGAGGTAAAAAGGGGCTGACAAATTCAATCCTATTTAAGCAGGATCAGAGCAATGCAAATAAACTCCGCAGTAGTTTCCTCAGTTGGCTGTCTAGAAATCACTATTATGCCTTATGTTTTCAGTTGGAGATTCAGGGATAAAACTCACACATTTGTTAAAAATTTTGGGGGTGAGGCAGAGTGGAATTTTGCTCAAGATAAAACTTGTACTTTGATCTGTGGGATAGGAATATGTGAAGGCTTTTTTCTTCTCTTTTGTAGACATTCAGGAATTTGATGAAGAAAAGTAAATGAGTTTTTGCTCATTGAAGAGGCATAGGAATATGCAACAAAATATTTCATAAAATGGTAGGTGGGAGATGTTTCACTGCTTTGGTATGTATAACAACAACTGTGCTATCTTAGAAAACATAAGTTGTGGTGCACAAACATTTCTGAAGAATCTTAAAGAAAATAAAACTATATGAAAATGTTCTTAACTATGCAGCTCTGTCTTCCTTAAAGGAACCCTAGTGTCACAGTGGTTAAGTGCTCAGCTAGTAACTGAAAAGTTGGTGATTTGAACCCACCAACTGCTCTGTGTGGAGAAAGGTATGGTAATGAGCTTCTATAAAGATTACGGCCTAGAAAACCCTATGGCTCTCTGTCCTATGGGGATAGTATGAATCAGAATTGACTTGACAATAGATTTAGTGTTTGGTGTTCTTTAACTGAGTTCCTGTTGTAAGTTCTATAGTTCCAGTAGGTGTTAGTCCTTGAGAGTGTTGTTAATGTCAACATATTATTTCTAAGTGGTCTACAAGGAAGTATCTTTAATTTAAAAATTATTGTTTTTATAGTTATTCTTAAATATTTGTACAAAATTTAAGTTGGAGAATGTTTTATTCATTTGTGGCCATTTGCATGTTTTCAAGAATGAGATACCTCAAATCATGTAGTAGCATTGCTGTGGAATAAGAAATAAAATACATCTCCTCATCTTCCCTAGGACTTTCCAAAGCAAAATTAATGTCAGCCATGTTTTATATTTTTATTTGTATTTAAAGAGGACACTGATGAAGAGTTACTCCCTGGAGTTACTGTAAATGTGACTTTGATGCCTGGTTTTTGACCCACAGGCTTTTCCATATGGATTACATGTATAGTCAATTCTTTAGTGAATGACTTTTGCCATGCTTCTCCACAGCACATTCCTGTTTGGGCCTCTTCAACTTTATGTGGAATGGTGCCTGAATATAATCTATTCATATTTTCAACAAGTGGATGGTTTTAATCCTGACTATTCATGCATCATAAACCAAAAAAAAAAAAAACCGAACTCACTGCCATTGAGTGATTCCAACTCATATCGACCCCCATTGGGTTTCTGAGACAGTAAATCTTTATGGAAAAGGGGTAGCTGGTGGGTTTGAACTGCCAAGCTTCTGGTTAGCAGTCAAAAGCCTTAGGCATGAAGCCCCCAGAGCTCCTTTTATTCACTAGATCTCTGGTGGTGTAGTGCCTAAAAGCATTTGACTACTAACCAGAAGTTTGGTGGTTCGAATCCACTCGCTGCTCCATGGGAGGTAGATGGGTCAATCTACTTCCATGAAGACTTACCCCCTCAGAAACCCAGTGGGGTCTCTATGAGTTGGAATAGACTTGATGGCAGTGAGGAGATTCACGCATCATAGACTAATACAAATTTTAGCTTTTAAAGGATCTTTGAAGATAATTTTATATCAATTCCTCTTAATAGAAATTTCTCTCTACAACACTCCTCATAAACAGCATGGACCAGGCAAAGATGAAGTATGTAGCAAGGTTAAAAAACAAAGCTATGTTCTGAGAAGTAGTAGGTGAATATTAATAAAACATCAAGCTTAAGTAAAAGTTATCCAAATAAGGGTGAGAACAGTGGTGGTTTGGTTGTAGAATTTTCAACTTCCTTACAAGAAACCAGTTTGATTTCTGGCCAATGTACCTCATGTGCAGCCATTACCCATCAGTCAGTGGAGGCTTACTTGTTTCTGTGATGCTGAACAGATTTTAACAGAGCTTCCACACTAAGATGGAGGAGGAAGAAAGGACTGGTGATCTACTTCTGAAAATCAGCCAATGGAAACCCTATGGATCATGAACAACCAGGCAGTGTTTCGTTCTGTTGTTCACAGGGTCACTGTCTGTAGGGGCAAACTCAATGGCAGCCAAAAACAACAAATTAGAATTATGAAATGTGTCAATAATCAAGTTGCCTAATAAAAGAGATGGTCATGGAAATCCAAGTTTAGGACCAACAGTAGCATTCTTTGTTTCAGGAATTAGAAGATGGAATATGAACAATTGGCTTTAACTCCAATATCTTTTGGTCATGAATGGTTGTGAAAGAGTGAGGTGAATGTTTTTCTGGTCACATTTAAGAAATTTTACCTTGCATTTGATAGTATATGCTAGAATATTTGTGGTAATGGAGAACTTACTACTTTAAAGGTAGATATTTTAATTATTTTTTTAAGAAAATATAACACTAGTCTTATCTTTTAATAGTGTTTATTTTAAGACACATTATTATTATTAGAGTTCCTTGGCAGTGAAAACGCTTAAGTTCTGGTCTACTAGGCAAATGTTTGGCAGTTTGAACCCACCCAGAGACAACTCAGAAGACATACTTGGTGATCTGCTTCTGAAAGGCCACAGCCTTAAAAATCCTGTGGACCTGAGGCCCAGGCCTACTGAATCATTTCTTCAAGGTGTTTGGTTATGGCTAAGAAGTTTTCATACCTTTGCTCTTTGTATACTCTACTATACTCAAGAATGTATTTGAAGTACATCTAAATACATGTTTAGAAATACCTTCTGTCAAACTCCCATATATTTTTGGTTGTAGTCCCACTCTCTTTCCCTCTCTTGTTCAGCTTATGTATCTATCAATGTATCTGCTCACAGATTATTGCTTTTACTATTATTGCCAGATTGTGTATGTAGTAGTATTTACCTTTGTTGCCTTTAACTCTGGTATTCTTCTCAGTGTCTTATAAATCTCTGGAGACATCTAGGTCAGGTGGTATAACATGGTCCACAAAAACAATGTTTTACATCCTACTTTGCTGAGTAGTGATTGGGGTCTTAAAAGCTTGAGTGCATTTACACCACTTAGGTGTACTCATTAGAATGATCAAACATGGGAGATCAGAAGGGTAGTATTTGCACAGTGAGATAGCTCAGAGGGCTGGAATGCATATGAAAAAGGACACAGGGCAAAGGTAACCATAGGAAGGAAGTGGGAAGAGAGCTATTGAGTTATGGATATTGCAACCAATGTCATGAAACAAAATGTATATGCACTATTGTATGGAAAATGAATTTGCTCTGTAAACTTTCACGCATATCACAATTTAAAAAAAGCATGTGAGTAGCTATTTAAGGGGCAACTATTTGTATCTCCCCATCTGGAGCAAAGAAGAATGAGGAAAATCAATTACACATGGAAACAATCCAAAGGACTAATGGACCACATGAACCCCAGCCTCCATGACCCTGAAACCAGAAGAAATAGATGGTGCCCAACTACCACTGCTGATTATTCTGAAAGGGATCACAATAAGAGGTACTAGATAGAGTGAGAGAAAAATGTGGAACAAAACTCAAAATAATAACAAAAAGACCAGGCTTACTTGTCTGAGAGAAACTGGTAGAACCTCTACGACTATGGCCCTTAGATACCATTCAAGCCTGGAACTGAATTCAACTTTCAGCCAACCATTAGACAAACACATAAGATGACCTATAATACCAGGGAGGTATGCACTTCTTAGAACAATCAACCATATACAATTAAAAGGGCGGTCTTTGCCCAGAGATAAAGCTCAAAAGACAAGAAGAGATAGGAAAGAAGGTATAGAAATGAATAGAGGAAGTCAGAAAGTGCTGTTACATTGTGGAAATTGCAATACATCATGGAAATTGCAGTCAATGTCATGCATCAAAATGTGTATGAATTATTGAATGAAAAACCAATTTGCTCTGTAAAACTTCACCCAAATAGCAATAAAAAGTTAAAAAAAAAAACCAAACCCTATAGGTCAGGTCTACTCTATACCCATGAGATCACCATGAGTTAGAATCAAGTTGATAATAACACTATTTTTATTTATAGCAAAAAAAAGTCAAAACTCTTGCCAATAATTTTTACATGTATAATTCAATGATTACATTCATCATATTATGCAGTCATTCTTACTATCTATGGTAGCTAAGATTATATGTCAACTTGGCTAGGCCTGGTTTTGAGTGGCTGGGCAGCTGGATGTAGTTATTTTCCATGATGAGACTGGTAATCAACTGCATGGTGGAATCTACTGGAGTAGCTGACTAGCTTCCTTAGGGAGTAGTCTGGTTCCAGTGTATAAGAAGAAGCATTGAGAAAGGTCTCTGATCTTTTTGGCATGTTTTGACCTTGCATGTAGCCGAGTCTTTATTCAGCAGCCTTCCATGTTTCCTGGTGATCTTAAGATTGTCTCTGGACTTGAACTAGTGGTTTGCCATGTAGTATGGTAATCTTGGAACTATTTTATTTGTTGACCTTGGGTTTGTCAGCCTCAGCAGCCAGCAGCTGCTTGAGTTAAGAGATACCTCCAGCTTCAATGGGCCAGGAGCAAGAGGCAGAGCTGAAGTCCAAGGTTGAAGGGCTTTCACCCAGCCCGTAGAGCTGGCACTTCAAACTCGGACATCTAGCCTCCTAAACTGTAAGAGAATAAATCTCTGTCTGTTATAGCCACCCATTTGTGTTATTTTCTGTTAGAGTGGCACTAGAGAACCAAAACACTATCCTTTTCCAAATTATTCCTGACTCTATTAACAGAAACTCAATCCAATTCCCTCTAAGAAATGACTCTGCCTTTCCCCACTCTCCACCACTGATAACCACTAAGCTTTAGTCTCTATATGTTGCTTATTTCATACAAGTGGGTTACGTGTAATATTTATTTGTCTTTTTGCAACTGACTTATTTCACTTAGTACAATGTTTTTAAAGTTTATTCATGTTGTAATGTGTATCTAATTTCATTATGACTGAGCAATATTTCATTGTATGTATGTATTATATTTTGTTTTTCATCTGTTGATGGACATTTAGTCTGTTTCTATCTTTTGACAGTTATGAATAGTGTAACAATAAATATTGGTGCATAGGATTTTGTTTCTGTTCCTGCTTTCAATTCTTTTGAGTATATACTTAGGATTGATATCGACATATGGTAGATCAATAAATAACTTTCTGAGGGAGCATCAAACTGTTTCCTACAGTGATTGTACTATTTTGCATTCCCATGAGCAACGGATGATAGTTACAATTTCTTCACATCCTTGCCAACACCTGTTATTTTCTGTTTTTTTTTTTTTTTTTAATCACAGCCATTCTAGTGGGGGTAAAGTAGTATCTCATTGTGATTTTGATTTGCATTTCTTGAATGACTAACATTTTTGATGTGCTTATTGACCATTTTCATCTCCTCTTTGGAAGTGTCTATTTAAGTCCTTTGTCCATGTTTCAATTGGGTTGTTTGTTGTTAAGTTGTAGAATTTGTTTGTATATTGTGAATGTTAAACATTTACCAGATATATCATTATCTCAAATTTCCTCCCAATCTGTACTCTACTTTGTTCATAAAGTCCCTTGATGGATAAAAATTTTCAATTTTTATGAAGTTTCATTTATTAATTTTACCTTTCCTTACTCATGCTTTTGGTTTCTAAGAATTCATTGTTAAAAACTAAGTCTGAAAGCAATCCCCCTATGTTTTCTTCTAAGAGTTTTATGATTTTAGTTATCAAAGATACTTGTTATTATGCCAAATAATTATAGCTTCTTGAGCTTAAGTTCTATTGCTTCCCGAAAGTATCAATTTATCAGATGTTGTTGTTGTTAGGTGCTTCAACTCATAGTGATCTTATGTATAACAGAACCAAAAACTGCCCACTCCTATGCCAGCCTCACAATCCTTGCTGTAGTTGAGCCCATCATTGTAGCCACTGTGTCAATCCATCTCATTGAAGGCCTTCCCCTTTTTTGCTGACCCTCCACTTTACCAAACATGGTATCCTTCTCTAGGGAATGGACCCTTCTGACAACATGACCAAAGTAGGTGAGATGAAATCTGGCCATTCTCACTTCCAAGAAGCATTCTGGCTGCACTTCTTCAAGGACAGATTTGTTCATTCTTCTGACAGTCCATGGTACTTTCAGTATTCTTCACCAACACCACAACTCTAAAGCAAGCTCTTCTTTGGTCTTCCTTATTCATTGTCCAGCTTTCACATGTGTATGGGGTGATTGAAAATACCATGGCTTTGGTTAGGTGCACCTTAGTCTTAGATCTTTGCTCTTCAGCACTTGAAAGAAGTCTTTTGCAGCAGATTTTCCCAGTGCATACAATGTCTGAAGTCTTGACTGCTGCTTCCATTAGTGTTGAGTGTGGAACCAAATAATATGAAATCTTTGACAACGTTAATCTTTTCTCCATTTATCATGCTGCTGCTTATTGGTCGTTGTGAGGATTTTTGTTTTCTTTATGTTGAAGTGTAATCCATACTGCAGACTGTAGTCTTTACTCTTCATTGGTAAATTCTGGAAGTCATCTTCACTTTCAGCAAGTAAGGGATGTCATCTGCATATTGCAGGTTGTTAATGAGTCTTCCTCCAATCCTGATGCCATGCTCTTTTTCATATAGTCCACCTTCTCAGATTATTTGCTCAGCATACAAATTGAATAAGTATTGTGAAAGGATACAATGTTGACCCACTCCCTTCCTGATTTTAAACCATGTAGTATCTCCTTGTTCTATTTGAATGACGGCCACCTGATTTAAGTACAGGTTCCTCATGAGCACAAATAAGTGTCCTGAAATTCCAATTCTTCCCAATATTATCCATTATTTGTTATAATCCACACAATTGAATGCTTTTGCATAGGCAATAAAACACAAATAAATATCTTTCTGGTATTCTTTGCTTTGACCCAAGATCCATTTGACATCAGCAATGATATCCCTCTTTCCACGTCCTCTTCTGATTCCAGCTTGCATTTCTGGAAGTTCTTTGTCAATATACTGCTGCAACCATTTTTGAATTATCTTCAGCAAAAATTTTACTTGCATGTGATGTATGATAGTTGGGGTTGTGTGTCAGCTTGGCTGGACCATGGTTCTGAGTGGTTTAAACAGTTGTAATGTGGTTATTCCCATGATGAGAGTGGATGTGTATGTTTTGAACAGCCAATCTGTTGAAAGGGAGTTTTCGTAGGGGTGTGTTCTACTTGCCAGCTTCTGTAAGTATGTGAGCCATTTTCTAAGATAAATTTCTCTCTCTGTCTATATATAAGCTTTACTGGTTTTGCTTCTCTAAAGAACCCAGCCTAACACATTTGGTACCAGGAGTAGTTCTAGAGAAACAAAATCATAAGAATGGGTTTCCTAAATTTATTATTGCCAATTCTGTTTTGGTTCTCCAATTTGATTAATTGTAAAGGCACTGGTGACTCTCCCTCTGTTAGTAAAGAGGGCCCTGTTAGTCTGTGGCATGAGATGGCAACAGTAATATGCAAAATAGGACCACCAATAGATCAAGTATTTTTGAGAAGTGAGGCTCTGGGTGATCACATGTTTGATATTTTCTAGAGTTTTGTCAGCATGAGGAGTATAAGAAAGCAGGTTGGTTGGCTCTACTTATGCTAGACAAAGTGATGTAAGAGTGAGATGAGTTCAGGGCTGCTGAGTTACAGCTTAAGTGCTGCATACAAGACCTCAATATTTCCAGTTGTACTGTGAGAGAAAGTCTTATTTCTTCTAGTAACAGACCTGATATTGCTGAAAACCAAACCCAGAGTCTTATTGTAAAGGTGGCTGTATTACAATGCCAATTGAATTGCCAACCCAGAATGGTGTCTGAAGTTAAAGTGAGGGCATTGATTAGGAAAAAATGGGATCCTGAAACCTGGGATAGAGACAAATGGGCAGTCAGGAAGATGAGGATATGGTGCCTGTAAATTCTGTTGAATCCCTCTTGCCAACAGCACCATCTCTCCCATCTGAAGGGATCATTGTAAACCAACATCCCTTCCACCTCCTTTTGATGAGATTAACCCAAATGTTCCTGCTCAGTCATTGCCTGAGGTAGATGCCATGGAAGACATTACTGAATGTTCTCAGGAACTACTCCAACCACCCATTGTTGCTGCTAGGCCTATAAATAACTTAAGTCCAAGTGAGCCCCAAAAGGTGAAATACAAAGTGTGATTGTGGAAGTGGTATGCTACACCTGAAAAGACCTACTTGATTTTGCTAGCATGTACTAAGAAAAAAAACCAAAACCCAGAAGAATTCTAGGTCACATGAACAACAGTCTAGATTTAATTTCAGAATACAGAGTCACAGCTTCTCCATCAGTTCCCAGACTTGAGTCAGTTTAGAGACCCACAAACTCTTTAATGAAGGTGAGGCTGGGTCACCTTGAGGAAGGACCCACTACATTGCCAAAAATTTCTACTGTCAGTCTTTCTTCCAGCCTTCCCCAAAGGGATCTGAGGTCTTTTACAAGAGTTACTGTTCATCGGAGGAAAGGAAATAATCAGACTTTTCAGGGATTACTGGATACTGGCTCTGACACTAATTCCAGGAGACCCAAAGTGTCACTGTGGCTCACCAGAGTGGGGCTGCTTATTCATGTGGGCCAGTGGGATGGAGCCATAGCTGCTGCCCAAGAGTGAGGGGGCAGGGCTGCCATGCCCAAGAGGTAGAGGAATGGGGCCCACCAGGCCAAGAGGGTGAGGTCACCACTTGAAGGAACTGGGGTTCTGGAGCCACCCAGTGAAGGAATCTGTGCAGATGCCACCCAATGAAGATCTGTACAGGTGCCAAGTTGACAAGGGGTGGAATTGTGGTAGTTAAGGTTCTATGTTTGGCTGGGCCTGGTTGAGTGGATGGGTAAATGGATGTAGTTATTCCCTGTGGTGAGATTGGTAATTAATTCCAAGGTGGAATCTACTGGAGCAGCTGAGTAGCTGCTTTGGAGAGGAGGTCAGCTTCCAGTATATAAGAAGCAGGTTTGAGGAACGTCTCTAGCTTTTTGGCTAGAACCTGAACCATGAACCCTGCATGTAGTCAAGTCATTGTTCAGCAGCCTTCCATGGTCTGCGAATCTTGGGACTTCTTCTGGACTTACATTAGTTGCCTGCCATGTTGTTTGGTAACATTGAGACTGTGCCTTTTTACTTGTTGACCTTGGGTTTGTTAGCCTCAGCAGCCAGCAGCTGTCTGAGTGAAAA
>NW_006921642.1:8396295-8398163 GCF_000298275.1 Orycteropus afer afer
TTTTTTTTTTTTTTTCTTTTCCTGTCTTTTTAATAACCTGTTGCTTTCTTCATGGGTGATATTCTTGATGTCATCCCACAATTCATCTAATTTTTGGTCATTGATGTTCAATGCATCAAATTTATTCTTCAGATGGTTTCTAAATTCTGGTGGGATATAATCAAGATCATATGTTTGGTCTTCTGGACTTTTAATTGTCTTCAGCTTCAACTGGAATTTGCATATGAGCAGTTCATGGTCTGTTCCACAGTCAGCTTCTGTCCTTGTTTTGGCTGAAGATATTGAGCTTCTCTAATGCCTTTTCCACAAATGTAGTTGATCTGATTCCTGTGTAGTTCATCCGGTGAAGTTCACGTGTATAGCCACCATTTATGTTGTTGCAAAAAGGTATTTGCCATGAATAAGTCATTGGTCTTAGAAAATTCTGTCATGAGATGTCTGGCATCATTTCTTTCACCAAGGCCAAATTTTCCAACTCCCAGTGATTCTTCTTTATTCCCAACTCTTGCATTCCAATCACCAGTAATAGTCAATACATCTTGATTGCGTGTTTGATCAATTTCAGACTGCACAAGTTGGTACAAACCTTCAATTTTGTCATCTTTGGCTTTAGTTGTTGTTGCATAAATTTGAATAATAGTAGTATTAACTGATCTTCCTTGTAGGCATATGGATGTTATCCTATCACTGACAGCACTGTACTTCAGGATAGATCTTGAAACATTCTTTGTGATGATGAATGCCACATCATTCCTCTTCAATTTATTATTTCCAGCATAGAAGATAGTATGGTTGTCTGATTGAAAATGGCCCAAATCTGTCCATTTTAGCTCACTCATGCCTAGGATATCAATTTTTATGTGTTTGGTTTCACTTTTGACAACTTCCAATTTTCCTACATTCATACTTCGTACATTCTATGTTCCAATTACTAATGGATGTTTTCAGCTGTTTCTTCTAATTTTGTGTCATGCCCTACCAGCAAATGGAAGTCCCAAAAGCTTTACTCCATCTACGTCATTAAGGTTGACTCTATTCTGTGGAGGCAGCTCTTCCCCAGTCATATTTTGAGTGCCTTCCAACCTGAGAGGCTCATCTTCCAGTATTATATTAGACAGTGTTTCAGGGCTATTCATAAGTTTTCCAGTAGTATATCAGACACTGTTTCACTGCTATTCATAAGGTTTTCATCACCCAATTCTTTGAGAAGTGGATGGCTCCTTCCTTCTTCTGAGTCTGTCTTAGTGTGGAAGCTCTACTGAAACCCATCTAGCATGGGTGACTGTGCTGGTATTTGAAATACCGGTGGCATAGCCTCCAGCCTCACAGCAACACTCAATCCACAATAGTATGACAAACTGATGGACGAGTGATGGAATTTATCAAATAGTGTCACATAAATACAGATGATTTATTAATATGTGTATGTTTAATTTTATCATAATAATGAGTAATTCTTGAATTTAAAGTCACAATAATCTCTGTTTGCCTTAAAATATTTGTTGTCTGGAATAGTTTTGAGAGATATCAAGGTCCAGACAAAAGAAGAATCTAACCAATTGAAAATAAGGTAATATGAAGTACTCTTTTAAATAGCAACTTTATCTCTAAGTGAATGTGGAGAAAATTCTGTTTAAACATTTAGCATGTTTTCAGGTATTATCTGTGTTTTGATGATAAGAAATAGGTGAAATTTGTACTCACAGGACACAAGTCAGAAAACATTAATTTGAAGTTACAAGAACTCTAAAGATTTGAGTTCTGGCAAGATGGCAGACTAGGCAGAAAGACTGCACAGACCCTCTTCAACAAAGAAAAGGGAAACCAATTAACACAGACACAGAAGATAATCCTGGACCTCTGAGCCT
>NW_006921642.1:8403028-8408048 GCF_000298275.1 Orycteropus afer afer
CATAGTGGTAAACTGTGGTCAATGTCATGAGACAAAGTGTATGTGATCTGCTGTATGGAAAGTGAATTTGCTCTGTAAATCTTCACCCAAATCAAACACACACAAATCACACACACACACACACACACACAAAAGAACTCTAAAGATTTATAAATTAAATAATTCAAAGGGGAAAAATAGAGAACAGAAAGACATACTAGTGTTTTGGTTTGTTTCTTTTTAGCTGACTCTGGACAAATTTTTCCTCACAATATCAAAATTGTAAATAGTAACAGCTCCAATAGATAGCTAGTTACAAATAATAGTTACAATAGATAGATAGTTACAAATCACTTGATAGCTTTGGTCAACTATTGGATGTTTTACAGTTTTTTCCAGAGATACCCTTGTTCATAGATTGTAATTTCTATCAAATATTTTATCTCTGAATATCCAAGCTAATGTGGTTGTGGTGGATATTCTTTATATAAAGCAGATGTATGCTTGAGAGTGACAAATTGCTTTGTTTAACCCAGTGGTAACATATTGCCTAAGGCATTTGACTGCTAACCAGAAGCCACTCTATGGAAGGAAGGTTGGGCAATCTACTTCCATAGAAATACTGCCTCAGAAACCCAAAGAGGGGTTGCTCTGAGTCAGGTTTGATTTGATGGCACTGAGTTTGATTTTCGTTGGTCAGGGGTAATTTCATTATTATTCCCAAAGATGTCCAATTCTCCCACCCTTTGTTGAACTTCATTGCAAATACTTGGAGGTGGTATGAAAGGAAGTGGGGCACAAGTGCTACTGGAGGCCCTTGGTGCTCATAAGCTAAGTCTAAACTAAGCTACTTTATATAATTTCTGTGGCAGTTGGCATCTCCTTAGATGGTAGAGCTCTTTGGAGCATCTGCTTCCATGGTATTCCTGGACTTGTAAATGGACTGTGCTTTTTGCAGCTTCAAGATGATTCCAGTGTGTCATCATGGCCCACATTGCTTGTCCTCCTTCTCCTGTCTTCCTGGGCCACTATCATTTATCTAGTCTCAGTAACTGGAAAAACAGGCTAGTCAGGTATGTTTCTGAGGCTTTCTATCAGGAGAGGTTTCTACAGTGAATGATCCAAATCTGTCAGTGAGAACTACTGAGACAAAGAAAGAGATCTTCAGAATATATTGGAGAGCATTTTGTGTGGGGATGAATGAGCAGTGAAAATGCTGACACACTATTCATTGCATGTCCATTTACAACACCGTTCTTTATCTTGTGAACATACCTACACTTACTTATCTAAGTGAATGCCATTTTTATATCAAAATGACTGTATTTCTATGGATATATTTATTGTAGTTGGGGTGAAAGTTTGCAGATTAAATTAGTTGTCATTCAAAAATTCATACACAGTTTGTTTCTTAATATTAGTTGCACTTTCCTCAATGTAATTGCACTTTTCCTGTTTGTTCTCTTTGTTCTCTGTGTCCATTTGTCTTTCTTTCCTGCCCCATCCTCTCTCTTTTATCTTTTTTGTTTAATAATTTATTTTATTTTTGTCTTCTGAACTTTGTTTTTGGGCAAATGTATGGTTCATTATTCTGAGTAGTACCTTCTTACCAGTGTCATTGTTTACTTTATAGGTCTGACTATTGTTTGGCTGAAAGGTGATCCCTGGGGGTTGGGTTAGGTTCCAGGTATGAAGAGTGTTTTAGGGTCACAGTCTCAGAGGTTCCACTAATCTCTGTCAGACCAGAAATTCTAGTTCTATTTATTTATTTATAATGAATCTGAAGTTTGTTCTACATTTTTCTCCTATTCTGTTCAGGACTTTCTGTGGTCCCTATCAGAGTGGTAGGTAGTGATAGCTAGGCACCATCTGCTTCTTTGGGTATCAGGGTAGTGGTGGCTGTGGCTCACGTGGTCCATTAGTCCTTTGGACTAATTGTTTCCTTGAGTCTTTGGTTTTCTTTACTCTTCTTTGCTCTAGATAGAGAGAGACCAATAATTGCGCCTTAGATGGCCGTTAGGAAGCTTTTAAAACCCTAGTCACTATTCACCACAGCAGGATGTAGAGCATTGTCTTTGTGATCTATCCCAATTAACCTAGGTATCACCTGAGACTATGGGCTAAGGCCCCAAAACCAATGACTGAAAAATGAGTATATATCTATAAATAGGTGGAAATGTATCTAAAAACTGATGTGTATCTAGCATTTCTTTTGACAGTATACTTTTGCAGATGGCTTGTTAGTTTGTGGCTTTAACCATTCTGTTTTGTGGCATTTCATAGTTTGAACTCTTCCTTTGAAATAGTTGTTAAGTGGCTTTGGAAACTATGTTAACTCACGTGAATGTGACAAAAAACAAACCAAACTCACTGCCCAAACCAAACTCACTGCCATCTAATCAGTTCCAACTCATAGCGACCCCTCCTTGAGTTTCCGAGGAGGTATCACTATGGAAGTAGATTGCCCAATCTTCCTTCCGAGGAGTGGCTGGTGGGTTTGAACTGCCAGCTTTCTGGTTAGCAGTCAAATGCTTTAGGTACTATGCACTATGCTATGTAAACATGAGGACAAGAAATAAATAATATGATTAATATACACTGAACACTTACTATTTGCCAGAAATTTTTGAAAGTGCTCTTTATGTGCTAATCATATGAATGATTTTCTATTGTCCTTATACAGATGACAAACCAAGGCACATGTGGGAAGATAATCAGACTTTAAATGATGGAGTTGGGATTTGAAACTCAGAAGCTTGGCTATAAAGTTTGCATTCCTCACCACTCTCAACAGTTTATTAGTGGGCACCCTAATGGCCTAATGTAAGTAATACTACTGAACTTGAGTGGGATCTAATGACTCTATCTGTCCAGCACTTAAATCTTTCTTCTTTTTTGTTTAATAATTTATTCTTGTTGTTGTTGAGAATATACATAGCAGAATATACAGCAAATCAAGAATTTCTGTATGTACAATTCAGTGATATTAATTACATTTAAATTGCATTTGAGTTGTACAACCATTTCGGAACTGTTCCATTAACACAAACTCACTGCTCCCTAATCTTTAGAATCAGTACCTCTCTTTTTCTGAGAGCTGTCTTTTATTATATTTCCTTCTTTCTTTTCACCTGTCATTTCTCTTTACTAAACCTGCTGGTTACTGAGACACTGCCACAGCAGAACAACATGAACCTCCTTTTCTTTCTTCCTCGCCCCCCACCTTTTGTTTCCTACCAGACATAAAAAAAAAAACAACCCAAACTCACTGCCACCTAGTTGATTGTGACTCATAGTGACCTTCATTGGGTTTCTGAAGCAGTACATTTTTACAAAGTAGATTGCCCCATCTTCCTTCTGCAGAGGAGCTGGTGGGTTTGAACCGTCAATCTTCTGATTAGCATTCAAATGCCTTAGACACTGCACTACTAGAACTCCTTACATAAGTTGGGTGAAATTGAGTCCTTCCTTGGAAATTTTGGAGCTAGGGATGAGAATGAGATTTCATTATTTTCTTCTAGGCTGAAAAAAGAACAGGTACAACTTCAAAGGTATTGGTGTCAACTTTTTTGCAAGGTGGATTAGAGAATTGAGATTTGGACCATGAAGTGAGAGAAAGAGGAAGTGAGGAGAAAAAAGGAAAAGAGGAATAGGGAGAGAGCATTCACACAAGCAAGATAAAAGATTAAGAACTGGAGTGAAGGAACAGAATGGGATAAGGGGAGAACCCACATTTGCATTCCATATCCTTTTTCCAGTTGTTCTGAAGATGCAAGTACATTCCTTTCCTGCATCTGTGAGGCATTAGTTCATCCTTTAACAAATATTTTGTTTTACTAAGTTACCTTGAAATGATTTTAGTTACTTTCAATCAAAAGAGTTCTACCTAATAGTAATGAATACAAACTATTGGCAATTAATTAATTAATTAATTGAACATATATTTAGGGAGTGTGTCCACTTCAGTGCCAGGCACTATGTTTTTGTATTGGAGATACTGTGTTGAACAAGAATGACAAGGTCCCAGGTCCCATGGAATTTATATTTGCATTCAGAGAGTCTATACAAATGCAGAAGTAAATAGAGAAAATTTCAGAGTGACAACAAATAAATCAAAAAGAATGAGATGATGAAATATAAATGGGTAAGGCTAGGGTGAATTGCATGTTCTCAGATGGAATCTCTGAGGAGGTGACCAGAAAGGAGTAGTGGTCTTGCAAAATCTGAATGTGAATACAAACTGTCTAAAGGGGTTTCAGTTTGCCATGTTCAAGGGGCAGATGGATCTGGAGAGTCATGTGTGAGAAGAAAGGTGTAGAATAAGGGGTTGTAGATTTAGGTTGATGGTCAGGCCCTGTGGACCCTTGCATCTGCAAAGAAAGACAAACTGAAGTGGAATATTTTTCCCCAGAGAGAAAGGCACTCTAAAAAACTTATTTGAAAACAAAAGAAAAAAAAGCATTGGAAAAATACAAAAAACTTTGGAAGCATTCTCAGTGGTGGCTGAATTGACTGGAGGATTGAAGGGAAAAAGTTAACTATGGATAACCCTTAAAAGGCCAATATTCTATAGGATGAAAAAATTAGGGATAAAGTAAAGCTAGATATATGATGACAATACCAGCTAGGGTGTGCTTTTGGCAAACCAGTAGAGTTATACCATTTCTCTTCTTTAAAGCAAGAAATAGTCTTTAAAATGTTGCCACCAGCTTGAAATTGTGCCAGCATTTTTTAACAGAATTGAAGGTGCTTCTTATAGCCCATTTTTCTTCATCCTACCTTTTTCTCAGTATTTACATAGGTTGTATTATGATGTAGAGCAATGGTTCTCAAGTTTTAGCATTCAGAGTCACCTGGTTGAATGGGTAAAACAGACTACTGGGCCCCATCTCCCTGTTTTTTTTTGTTTTTAATTCAATAGATCTGGGATGTAAACTGCACATTTGCCTTCTAACAAGTTCCCAAGTGTCTTAGTCTGGATTCTCTAAAGGAGCAAAACCAATTTTGCTTCATGCACACCCACACACACACACACACACAC
>NW_006921642.1:8408363-8415847 GCF_000298275.1 Orycteropus afer afer
TATATATATGTATATATGTATGAATATATATATATATATATATAAAAGTATATATGAAGGCACCATGGTGGTTAAGTGCTTGGCCACTAACTGAAAGGCCAGCAGTTTGAAGCTACCACCTTCTTCAAGAGAGAATGATCCGGTAGTCTGCTTCCATAAAATTGCAAAGCCTTGGCAACCCAATGGGGCTGTTCTACACTGTTCTATAGGGTCACTATTAGGCAGAATATTTCCATTGGCAATGAATATATATATATATGAAGAGAGAAGGAAACAAAGAGAGATATTTACTTTAAGGAAATGGATACAGAAATTGTGGGGCTGACTGGGAAGCCCTTGATCAGTGGGTCAGGTGGCAGGCTAGAGAACTCTGCTGGCTCAGGAGATTGTAGATGCTAGCAAACCCAAAAATCTGCAGGTCAGGCAACAGGCTGGAGACTTTTGCAGGCTCACATCCCATGATCCATAAGTCAGGAAAGAGAGTGCAGGTTGAGAGAGAGCACAAGCTCTTCTAGAACATCCATTTATATTCTGGAGGTAGACCACACCCCCAAAGAAACTGCTCTTTCAACTTACCAGTGGATCACATTAGATCACATCATAGGTGATTATGTTGCATTATGAAATAACACTAATGCAAACGTCTGCCAAATGACTGAAAATCATGGCCTAGACAAATTGACACAAAAAATTCACCATTACGACAGGTGATACTGATGCTGTTTGTCTGGCCATACTCTGAGTACTCCTGATCTAGAGTTAAGCCTTGATGGGGTTCATGTCAGAACCATCTGGGTGTGGATGAAAGGATGTGTAGTGATGCATTATTTGCTAGTAATTAAACTATTCTAAATTCAACTCCTGATAGATTTATTAATGTCAACAAATCTCATATTCAAGAGCATCTCGTGCAGGAAGTGAATTGTGATATGCATGAAAGCTCTACTCTGTGGAAAGCAGCTGTGGAATGGGAAAGAATGGTGGTGACAGTTCCTCTGATACTGCTCTTGGGGGAAATGGAGTTTAAATGTCAAGGAGCATTAGTTTGACATAATTCAAAGCTTTGACTTCACTAACTCACACTACATTTTCATTTTTTGGTCTAGAATTTATATACATTATGATCTTATCCAAACTACTAAACATATAAACATATCCCCCCCAACAAATGTGGCCTTTTAATCACTTTGTTTTCCTAAGAAGCCATGCAAAGTATTTTGTGTGAATAATTGTAATTATGTAGACTTCACTGTGATTTTTATTTTTGCACTAAGTAAAATGATTTTTACTCCAAGGACTTAAAAAAATACTTGGTAAGCATACTAAATAGTTTCATGTGTCATAGTACAATAGCATATATTTTTAAATTTGCAATTATTCATAGGTGACAAGAATGGTATTCAGATTCTGTATTTCCTATTCTAATAGATTTATATTTAATATAAGTAACTGACATACACCATGAATGAAAAAACAAATTTTCTTTATGTATGATAATAGATCCATCTTTATGAATAAGAAACATTAAGAAAAAAAAAAGGGGGGAGAGGAAAGGCCCAAATATATGTTATGTTTGACAATCCTTATGCAGAATAAGAGTATATAATTATTTCTCAATATTGTTATTTTATGTGCTGTCAAGTCGGACCCGACTCCTAGCAACCCCTCCTTGGGTTTCCGAGGCAGTATCACTAGAGAAGTAGATTGCCCATCCTTCCTTCCGAGGAGTGACTGGTGGGTTTGAACCTCTAGCTTTCTGATTAGCAGTCAAGTGCCTTAGGCACTAAGCTACCGAAGCTCCCATTTCTCAATATATTCTATATTTTTTATTAGGCAATATATGTGGTAGCATAGTGGTTGAGGGCTTGACTGCTAACCAAAAGGTTAGTGTTCAAACCCACCAGCCGCTCCATGGGAGAAAGGTGAGGCAGTCTGCTTCCATAAAGATTTATATCCTTGTAAACCCTTTGGGGTAGTTCTTCTCTGTCCTATTGGGTCACCACTATGAGCTGGAATTGACTTGAGGGCAGTGAGTTTGGTTTGAATATTCATAATTTAATAAAAATATTAGAGACTTTTGTTTTGCCGTCTCTTGCATCTGTTGAAGCCATTACTACAGTTAGAGATCCAAAATAGGTCCATTTTCTTTTACTGAATTAAATTATAGAGTGAAAAAAAAAGTAATATTAGGAGCATAATTGTTTTTCAGTAGCCTTGTTCTCTTGTGGAAGTCCCATGTTTTTATTTTCACCTTTCCTCTGCCTTCACTGATAGAGGGCAGGGATACAAACTTTAGGGGTTATATTTGTGCTGTAAGATTGAGGCATCTGGAGACACTGTTTTGGATTTCTGTTTTTATCAATACTTATGGAATGTGTGCAGTCATAGTCTTCCACCTGGGCTACTGCTCACTTATTAGTAATTTTATAGCCCTGGAGCTTCTGGCCAATAGTGGCCAGCCTTCCTTTCATGGACCATTTTTCACGCTGTGGACTAATCAGTGAGCTTCACCTTTTTTTTCTTTATTGGCTAATTAACACAATCTGGTACATTTGCTCAGTTGTTATCACATCCTCAGATAGCTTTCCTTATAACTTGTTAAAAATAAGTTACACTTCCAATTTCCCCTTATAGAAAGTCTTAAATTCCCATTGTTTTTTAAAATTGTCAAATTCCTTTTCAGCCAGATCGGTTTCCACTTAGGTCCTTCAAATCTAGGCATCTCCTGTTTGCTGCTAATATGGCATGAAGAACTTAATTTTGATTTATAAGTGAGAGGGCTAAGAAGTTATTCTGTTCAATTTAAATTTTACCAAACCTTGCATTTGTCTTATTCATTATCTTACTTTTTCAGCACTCCCAAAGTCCCATTTTCTCTTATTTTGGAGTAGTTGCTGCTCATTTCCTTATCTTAGTTAAAATGAAAGAAAGAAAGAGAAAAAAGGAAAGCAAATTGAGTGTCTTATTACTTGGGCCTATTTAAAGGTCTTGTGGTAAATTTTCTTTGAAAAGCTTATCCTGACTGAATTCTAATTTCAGTTTGTATCTCTTACCTAAAATCTACAATGATTTAATGTTGACTTTGCTCCTGTATTTTATTTCTACATGAACTTACCTAATACAGGTAATATCATAGTACATGTTTCTTATGAATGACTTAGGGTAAATAAAATTCATTTTCAACTGGTCTGTTGTTGTATGCCATCAAGTCATTTCTGGCCCATAGGGACCCAACATTACTAGAACTGCCCCCACTGAATTCTCCTAGGCTATACATCTTTACAGGAGCAGACAGCCACATCTTTCTCCCAAGGAACAGCTGGTGGATTCAAACTGCTGACCTTTCAGTTAGAAGCCTAGTGTTTAACCATTGCATTACCAGGGCTCCTTAGCAGGTTTAGAATCATTAATTATAAGTGTTACATGGGTGGGGAAATGATGAAGTTTAATTTATATTTATTTTTTAGTTTACATATTAAAAATCTTTCCTTCTTTCAGTATGAGGTTTAAAAAACAAAAACAAAAACAAAAGCCAAACTCACTGCCATCTAGTCGATTTTGACTCATTGCAACGCCTCCTTGAATTTCTGAGGCAGTATGTGTAGGGAAGTAGATTGCCCAATCTTCCTTCTTAGGAGTAGCTGAAGGGTTTGAATCCCTAGCCTTCTGGATAGCAGTCAAATGCCTTAGGCACTACACTATCACAGGTCCTTATGAGGCTTTAAGTGGACCTAAATAAAACCTAAATAGTTTTTATTTACATTTTCATATTTATTATACATCTCCAGCAGAGAAATAAAAACTGGGTTTGAATTAATTTTATTTTACATCTCAAAATTCTTTTCTGAATATTAAAGATTAATTTGATTCTTTCATTTATCTACAACATATGGGAAAAAGAGTAGTCATCTCTGAGATGACACACCATAGGTTATACATTATTTTGTCACATTCTGGACAGTGAAAGGATAGGAAGAATGAAAGAATCCAACTTTTCCAACTTTAAATCTACATTTCCATGGTATTCTTCACCATAGCAAGTTTTACTTGCCATAATCACGAGTAGCTGATTATAGTTAGAAAAATCAGAAATAAAATTTGAATTCCTCTCAAAGGATTCCATAACACAGCAGCTCAAATTATATAAAATATGTAACATTTTATTGTAATGTATTTGGTGACACTGTGGTGCTTAAGTCATGCCCAAGGGAGCTGGCACCTTAAACGGGTCACTGTCACTAGCAGAGAAATTATTATGGTTTGAAGTCGTGCTTAGGGTTAATTTATTTTTATCCCTCGATTTTAATCAAATATGCTATTCCTTTAGAGGTTATTCTTTTTTTAAAAAAATCATTACAGGGAGATAGCTGGGGAGGGGCAGGAGAGCATGGGAGGGAAGGAAACAGGGAAGAGGTAACTCCTGGGAGGGAGTGGGAAGAGAGCTGTTACATTGTGGGAATTACAGTCAACATCATGAAACAAAGAGTGTATGAACTGCTGTATGGAAAATGAATTTGCTCTGTAAATTTTCACCCAAATCACAATAAAAATAAAAAAAAAATCATTACATGCTATTCAATTTCAAAGAATCTACAGCAATACATTTTATTTTCATTGCTTCCCACTGGAAAAGAAACTAACCTAGAAGTGTAGAAATATCTGATAAACCTTGATGTCTGAGCTCTGACCAGTCCTTTCCTCTCCCCATTGTTGTTGTTGTTAGGTGCCACGGACTCGATTTCAACTCATAGAAACCCTATGTGCAACAGAATGAAACACTGCACAGTTCTGTACCATCCTCACAACTATTGCCATGTTTGAGCCCATTGTTGCAGCCACTGTGTCTATCCAATTCTTTGAGAGTCTTCCTCTTTTTCACTGAAACTTTACGTTACCAAGCATTTTGTCCTTCTTCTGGGACTGGTCCCTCCTGATAACATGCCCAAAGTATATGAGATGAGGTCTCATATCCTCCCTTCTAAGGAGAATTCTGGCTATACTTCTTCCAAGACAGATTTTTCTTCTGGCAGTGCCTAGTATATTTAATATCCTTCGCCGACACCATAATTCTCAGTCCTTCTTTTGTCTTCTTATTCATTGTCCAGTTCTTGCATGTATATGAAGTGATTGAAAATACCATGGTTTGGTCAGGCACATCTTAGTTCTCAAAGTGACATCTGTTCTTATTAACTTTTTTTAAAAAACTTTTATTGTAATTTGCATGAAAGTTTATCCAGCAACTTAGTTTTCCACTCAACTGTTCATACACATTTTTTTTGTGACATGGATTGCAAGCCCCACAATGGAACAATTCTTCTCACTTCCTCCTTGTGTTTATCTTTTCCATTCCTGCTTCTTTCTTATCCCTTCCTGCCTTCTGAGCTTTATCCTTGGGCAAATGATGCCCTTTTGATCTTGTATGGTGGTTTTTTTCTGAGGAAGGCATACCTTCCTCGTGTTATTGTTCACCTTATAGGCCTGTCTATTGTTTGCCTGAAGACAGAAGAATTGATGTCTTTGAATTGAGGTGTTGGTGAAGAATACTGAAAATACCATGAACTTTCAGAAGAATGAATAAATCTGTCCTGGAAGAAGTGGAACTGAAATTTTCCTTAAAGTTTTTCATCTTCAAGGAAAGATGTTAAGGCCAGACTTTGTTTCACCTGCTTTGGTCTTGAGGTCAGAAGGTACCAGTCCTGAGAGAAGGATATCATGCTTGGTAAACTGGAGGACAAAAAGGAAGAGAGCCTCAATGAGATGGATTGCAACAACGAGCGGCTACAACAATGGGCTCAAGCATAGCAAGGATTGTGAGGATGGCACAGGACCTGGCAGTGTTTCATTCTGTGGTACATAGGGTAGCTATGAGTTGGAATCAACTCAATGGCACCTAACAACAACAACAACAACAACAACAACATTGTTTGGCTGAAAGTTGATCCATGACAGTGAGTTGGTTCCAGGCTTGAAAGGTATCTAAGAACCATAGTCTTGGAGGTTCCACCAGTCTTTATCAGACCAGTACACCATGTCTTTTTTTATAATTTTGTTTTGTTCCATATTACTCTATCCAGAACCTCTTATTCTGATACCTTTTAGAGTGGCAGGTATGGTAGCTGGACACCATCTAGCTATGGTTTCAAGGTCATGGAGTCTGTGGTTTACTTGGTCCATTAGTCCTTTAGACTAATTGTTTCCATGCATCTTTGATTTTCTTTATGCTTCTCTGTTCTGAGTGGGAGAGGCCAACAATTGTACCTTAGATGGCCACTTGCAATCTTTTAAGACCCAAGTCACTACTTACCAAAGTAGGATGTAGAACTTTGTCTTTGTGAACAAAGTTATGTCAGTTGACCCTTATGTCTTTTGTTTTGCTCAGTGCCACACATCATTTGATTGCTGTACTTCTGCTTACATGGGTGTTGATTGTGGATCCAAGTCAAGTGAAATTCCTGACAACTTCAATCTTTTTTTCCTTTTATGATGATGTTGCTTATTGGTCCCGTGTTAAGAATTTTGTTTTCTTTATGCTGAGTGTAATCCATAGTGAGATTGTAGTATTTGGTATTCATCAATAAGTCCATCAAGTCCTCCTTTTTTTTCAGCAAGACAGATTGTGTTATCTGTAGATTGCAGGTTGTTAATGAGTCTTCCTCCAATACTGATGCTGAATTCTTCATATAGTCCAGTTTCTTGAATTATTTGCTCAGCATACAAACTGAATAAATGCAGTGAAATGATACAATTCTGATACACACCCTTCCTGATTTTAAACCATGCAATTATGTTCAAATGATTGCCACTTGGTCCATGTACAATTTCCTCACGAGTACAATTAAGTACATTTTTCAACGTTATGCATAATTTATTGTGATCCACACAGTCAATTGCCTTTGTGTAGTCAATGAAACACAAGTGTTTCGGTTATCTAGTGTTGCTACAACAAAAAGCCACAAATGTATGGGTTTTGACAAACAACAATATATTTTCTCACAGTTTAGGAGGGTAGAAGTCCAAATTCAGGGCACTAGCTTTAGGAGAACTCTTCCTTTTTCTGTGTGCTCACAGTTTAGAAGGAAAATCCTTGTCTCCTTTCAACATCTATGAGCTTGGTGCATTCCTTGGAGATCACCATGTGTCTTGGCATCACTCTTCCCCTGGATCTAGGAAGTTCTCTATGCAGGGACTCAGGGTCCAAAGGAAGGTCTCTACTACTAGCTCTTTTTTCTTGGTGGTGCTGACATCTCTCTGATCTCTGCTTGGTTTTTAATCTTTTTCATAACTCAAAAGAGATTGACTCAGGATAAAAACAACAACAACGAGGCGGGGCAAGATGGCGGACTAGGCAGAAGGATTGCACAGACCCTCTTCAACAAAGAAAAGGGAAACCAATTAACACAGACAAAGAAGATAATCTTAGACCCCTGAGCCTTGAAGGAAAGGATGCAGATTTGGACTAAACCCCAACTAGCAGAAGAATTTGC
>NW_006921642.1:8422813-8434484 GCF_000298275.1 Orycteropus afer afer
AATGACATGAGACAAAGTATATGTGAACTGCTGTATGAAAAGTGAATTTACTCTGTAAATCTTCACCCAAATCCTAATAAAAAAAAAAAAAGCAACTCGAAAAAAAAACAACAACAACAACAACAACAAATTCACTGCCTTCAAGTTGATTCAAGTCACAGCAACCCCTCCTTGGGTTTCTTAGGTGATATCACTACAGAAGTAGATTGTCCAATCTTCCTTCCAAGGAGTGGCTAGTGGGTTTGTACCACCAGGCCTCTGGTTAGTAGTCAAATGCCTTAGGCACTATACCACCAGAGCTCTCTGACTCAGGATATATTCTTAGATATGTTCTGATATGTCCATAATTCTGTAGATAGCATCCTGCCTCATTGACATAACTGCCTCCAATCCTACCCCATTAACATCATAGAGGCTAGGATTTACAATAGAGAAGATAATCACATCAGATCAAAAAATGTAGGATAATTACATAACACAGAATCATGGCTTTGCTGTGTTGACATATATATTTGAGGAATACCATTCAATACATAACTTTCCACACATGAACTCAAAGTCCAAAATCTCTGGGGGTAAAATTCCTCTTCATCTGCGAACCTGTGAAATCTAGAAAACAAATTGTTTCCAAAATACAATGATGGAACAGGCACAAAGTAGATATTTTCATTATAAATGGTAGAAATAACTGGTACCACAAAAGCCCAAAACACAAAAGCACAATTTCTTTGAAACCAGCTGGGCAACAACACTGCTCTCTAAACTCTGGGTGTTGACCATGCTCTCTGAATTTTAGATGGAGGCCCCTCAGTGCTTAGCTTCAGCTCTTCCAGGACAACTGGGATGGCAACTCTACTCCCTTAGCTTTGGGTGGCCCCATTATCACAGTCCAACTGAATGGTGACCCCACCTCCTCGGTCCTTCCTTCAAGCTCTGTTCTTCTGAAACTTGTGCATGGCATCCCACCCCGTCAGCTTTAAGTAGTGGATCTGGCCCCATTCCTTCAGCACTTGTGAATGGCAGCACCACACTTTGGAACTGAGTTGGTGAAGATCTGACTTTGAAACCTAGTAGGCCATGACCCCACCCTTTGAGACCCAGTAGTCAGGGTTCCACCGTTTGCTACCTGACTGGAAGTCATGGCCCTTTTGAGACCAAGGCAGCTCCGCTTCCCATGCTCCTTGTGTCTTCAGCTTCTGCTTCCTGGTTCCTTGGCCTCTTGGCTCCTAGACCTCTTGTGCTTTTTGGACTGGCCCAGCCTCTTCACTGCTAGGATAAGTGTTACTAAGCTCTTTAACTCTACTGATAATTACCTGGAGGTACCCCACTCCTCTAGTAAGCCTCAGCCTGAAGTATCTCAGCTCTCCTGTTCCATGGGTCAGCAAGCTTAGCTTGGTCACCAAGTGCATGGAGGCATTCCACCTAACCCAGAAGCATCCCAACTAAAGGCACTCAGCTCTCTTGCTCTTTATGGTCCCCATGCCATCTTGTGCTGGCCTGTTCTGTAACTGCCATTTCTTTGTCACTGCTTCTCACTATTTGTGTCATTTCTGGTGTCACAACTCTTCTTATTTCCTTCTGAGCCCTCACCAGAATTGCCTTTGAAGTCCATAATTCCAAGAATAATCTCTTCAAGGAAATCTAGGCTTTTACTATTAGGCACCTTAAAACCCTTCCAACCTCTATTCATTACTCAATTTCAAAACTTTTTCCACATTTTAGATGCCTGGTAGAGCAGCCCATTATTCCAGTATCAAATGTTGTCTTAGTTATCTAGTACTGCTATAATAGGAATACCAAAAATGTATACCTTTAACAAACAAAAATGTATTCTTTCACATTTTAGGAGGCTAGAAGTCCAAATTCAGGGCCTTAGCCCTAGGGGGTGACTTTCTTTTTCTGTCAGATTAGGAGGAAGGTCTTTGTCTCCTTTCAGCATCTCTGGTGTTCCTTGGAGATCTCTGTGTGTCTTGGCTTCAGTCTTCTCCTGGGTCTTGGAGGTTCTTAGCATGGGGACCCTGGGTCCAAAAGGTACTCTCCACTACTAGCCCTTCTTTCTTGCTTGTGCTAAGGTCTGTTTGATGTCTGCTTGCTTGTTTAATCTCTTTTATATCTCAAAACAGATTGACACACTATACAACCTAATCCTGTAAATGGTGTCCTGCCCTAGTAACATAACTGCCTCTAATACTGTCTCATTAACCTTATTTAAAACCCATTTTTGCTATTACAATCCATGGAATGTCTAATTTCAACATCATTTGTCTTGGAACATCTTGATCTGAGGAAAGATGCAACAGCTCCTGCCCCATCCGAGCTGAGGTGCACACCAATACCCAATGAGAATAAATACAGATTGAGTTGTGCAACTTGAGAATATGGGTGTAACTGCATGAGCAACGCATGACCACTCTGAGTTGACATTTTAAAGCTTGGCACTGTTATATAGTGTACTGACTTCAAATAATTCATTTTTAGCTACATTAGCAATGTAATGTAGATATCAAACTTGTCACCACACTAATAAAGTCATTAAAAACAGCACTAAGGGGAAAAATATATATGTATTCTCTGTTTCCAATTTTTACATTCCAATCACCAGTAATTATCGATGCATCTTGATTAAATGTTTAATCAATTTCAGACTACAGAAGTTGGTTAATATTTTTAATTTCTTCATCTTTAGTATTCATGGGTAGTGTGTAAATTTGTATAGTATTCATATTAACTGGTCTTCCTTGTAGGCATGTGGATATTATCTTATCACCGACAGCATTATACTTTAGGACAGATCTTGAAATATTCTTTTTTATGATAAATGTGGCATCATTCCTCTTCAATTTGTCATTCCTAGCATAGTAGACAATATGATTGTTTGATTCAAAATGGCCAATAAGAGTCCATTTCAGCTCACTAATGCCTAGGAGCTCTGGTAGCACATGACCTAAGGCATTTGATTGCTAACCAGAAGGTTGGTGGCTCAAACCCACCAGCCACTCTATGGTAAGAAAATGGGGCAATCTATTGCCATAAAGATTTACTGCTTTGGAAACCCAATGGGAGTTGCTATGAGTAGGAATTGACTCAATCGCAGGGAGTTAGATTTTTGGTAATGCCTGGGACATGGGTTAACCACCTGCGATATGCAGACGACACAGCCTTGCTTCCTGAAAGTGAAGATGAATTGAAGCACTTACTGATGAAGATTAAAGACTACAGTCTGCAGTAAGGATTATGACTCAACATAAAGAAAATGAAAATCCTCACAACTGGACCAATAAGCAGCATCATGTTAAATGGAGAAAAGATTGAAGTTGTCAAAGATTTCATATTAGTTGTTTGCACAATCAACATCAATGGAAGCAGTAGTCAAGAATCAGATAATGTATTGGATTGGGCAAACCTTCTGCAATATAACTCTTTAAAACACTAAAGAAAGCAAAAAGGTCTCTTTGAAGACTAAGATGTGCCTAACCTAACCCATGGTATTTTTAATTGCCTTATGTGCCCTCAGAAGGAAGGTTGGGCAATCTACTTCCATAGTGATACTGCCTTGGAAACCCAAATAGGGGTCTCTATGAGTCGGCTCCTACTCCATGGCAGTGAGTTTGGTTTGTTTTTTACATGCACATGAAAGCTGGACAATGAATAAGAAAGACTGAAGAAGAGTTGATGCTTTTGAGTTGTAGTGTTGGCAAAGAACATTGAAAGTACCATGGAGCCAGAAGAACTAGCAGGTCTGTCCTGGAGGAAGTACAGCCAGAATGCTCCTTGGAAGTGAGAATGGCCAGACTTCATCTCACCTCCTTTGGTCATGTTGTCAGAAGGGACCATTCCCTGGAGAAGGATATCATGCTTGATAAAGTGGAGTGTCAGTGAAAAAGGGGAAGACCCTCAATGAGATGGATTGACATAGTGGCTGAAATGATAGACTCAGGTACAGCAAGTATTGTCAGGCTGAGGCAGTACCCAGCAGTGTTTTCTTCTGTTGTACATCATGTTGCTATGAGTTGGTGCCAACTCAATGGCACCTAACAACAGCAACAGAGTATGCATCTTTATGCATTTCATTTTTGACAACTTCCAGTTTTCTTGGATTCGTATTTCGAGTATTCTACCTTGTGATTATTAATGGAGGTTTGCAGCTGTTTCTTCTCATTTTGATTTATGCCTCATCAGCGAATGAAGGTCCTTAATGCTTTACTCTATCCATGTCATTAATATCGACTCCACTTTGAGGAGGCAGCTCTTCTCCAGTCATATTTTGAGTGCCTTCCAACCTGAGGGGCTTGTTTTATGCCATTATATAAGACAATATTCCACTGCTATCCATAAGATTTTCACTGGTCAATTTTTTAAGAAATAGATTGCCAGATCCTTCTTCCCAATCTGGCTTAGTCTGGGAACTCTGCTGAAACCTGTCTATTATGGTTGATCCTGCTGGTATTTGAAATACCTGTGGCATTGCTTCCAGTATCACAGCAACATGCAAGCCAACACAGTACAACAAAATGACAAATGAGTGGTGTGTTCCTCTCCCCATCCAAAAACCAAACCAAACCCACAGCCATAAAATCAATTCCAACTCATAGTGTCCCCATATGACAGACAGAACTGCCCCATAGGGTTTCCAAGGCTGTAAATATTTATAGAATTTATAGATGCAGACTGCCTCATCTTTCTCCTGTGGAATAGCTGGTGGGTTTAAACAGCTGAACTTCTGGTTAGCAGCCCAATGCTTTAAGCACAGCACCACAGCTCCTTTCTTCTCCCTCTAGGAATCATAAATACATTATAAAAATAGCTTGATGCAAAGACCACACATTCAGTTACGATGAGCTCATAGAAAGTCTCCTACATATATACATTTATTTCTCTGTATAGTAAAATATGCTGATGATAATTAATATATTATGATATAAAAAGGTAGAAACATCCCTTCAGAGAAACTAATCAATTTCTTCAAATTTTTGGCTTCTTACATTACCTTTAAATGAAATGGACTTTAAAAGAGCAAATGTTATCTAAGTGCTGTGGTTGTATTAGAGACAATTGGGGACAAGCTTGTGGAATGCATCGTGTACAGTGGCAAGTAGAAGAATACCTTCCTTAAATTGCAGAGCAGTTAGAACATGTTATTCCAGTCACATCATCTCATTTTACTTGCCAGAATTTTAGAAATTTAAATAAATTCCTGCAGTTTATTAAATCAAATGAGTTGCTATAGAATGTCAGACCAGAGATTGTGGACAGATAGCAAGATACAAGGTGTATGCTTTTCTTTTTTCTGTGGACATGTCATATTGGAGTAGTGATACTGTCTATCACATTGGGGGGCAGTCAAATAATTTTCCTCTCCATCAAATGTAATTTCTGTGAAATCATGTCCATTGAAGCATATAGCTAGAAACTTATGCTGTTCCCCACCTTCTCCCTGCCATGCTAAATTCCTTGATATGTATTAACTTGGAAATTTTTGCCAGCACTGGTAAAATCAACATGCATCAGCAAAGTTAGCTGATGGAACACTGTGTGGGTGGCATTTTTTTTTTTTCCTCCATAAGAGGTGTCTTGAGTTCTGAGACAAATGTATATTTTTTTCCAGATCAATTTTTGGCTTTCCTTTATAATTTTCCTCATGTTTGTGCATTACTCTGTTTAATAGTATGCTTTTCACTGGCTCTTGCTTGGTAATGTCAGTGCTTTAGGACAAGTTGGAGCAGTATTTAGTTTGTAAGATTCTTTATGATTTTTAATGGGCTGGACAAAAGAATAGTCATAAGAGTAAAACAATTGGCAGGAAAATTTAGAATAACTCAGAGCAATTAATGATCATTAGAATTTTTCATTGGATGGTCCTACCACTGTGCTTATGGCCTTAATCAAAACCAAATGAAAATCTAGAATCAGAGTTTGTGCCTTTATAAGTGTGATCAGAAAAATGCCAAAGGAACTTTGAGTTTCTGCTGCTTTCAATGATTGATTCATTGGTTTATTTAATAAACATACCTACTATGTTCCAGGCATCGGAGACAAAATGAAAGATGAACTCAGAAATTATTCTCAAGTATTTCATAACTTGATAGGTGAATTGGGTATGTAACCATATGGCTACCATGCAACAAAACAGGGGGAGACAAAGTACCATGATAGTTCAAAAGGGAATGACCAGCTTTTCCAGGACAGCAGAGACAGTAGAGGGTTTTTGAAGGATTAATAAGAGTTTTTTATATTGGCTGAATAGGAAAGTACATTTTAAATAAAGAAAAATGTCTGAAGATATACATAAAAGCAAGAAACAGTCTGATGTGCTCACAAACTCTCTATAGTTTGATGTGGCTGGAAAGTGAAGTATAGGAGGTCAGACACTATGCAAGGTACATGGTAGGAGATGAACTCAAAGAAGCAGACAGTCCAGATCATCACATGTCTTCTTTACCGGGTTAAGCTATGTATAATAGAAGACCCACGGAAAGATGTTAAAACAGAGTATAACATGATAATAATTATGTTTTTCAAAGACCAGTCTGCCAGCAGAGAGGAGAGAGAATGAGATGGGCTCAGGGTAGAGGTAGGGAAAAAAGTTGGTAGGAAAATGAAACAACCCAAGAGAAAGATGATCTGGCATAGCTGTCTTTACAATATACTGCTCCCCATTGGTGTAGCATGCTTGTTGTGAAGTATAAGGTGGGTCTGTGACTTATGGTAGGTGGTCAGGCCAAAATGCTTGGGAGCCTGAAAAAGTCTGAGCAGAAGCCTGGTCACCTAGCTGGAGTGCATAAAACATTATTGAAAAGATCATGTTGAATAATTAATGTCATTTGGATTTGTCATTGAGGCTTAGCCATATCATTCATTAAGTTTCTAACAGAGGAGAACTTAGAAGAATAGAGATCTGAAATGCAGGAAAGATGATGAAAAATTAGTGAAACACGCTATTAATATGACTACCTAGGTTGAAGAATTTCAAATGACTCTATAAACTATAAAATAGTATACAAATCTAAGATACTGCTAATGTTAACGGGATCTGGGTACTAGTCCCAGCAACCATGAAGAACAGATATATTTGTTCTGTTCCATAGCCACAGAATTAAAATTTTATTTAAAAAATTTAATTTTGGTGAAAACACACACAACAGAACTATAATTTAATCTTGTAAAAGTCACAATATAATAAATGCATTTGGAAAGTCATTGCAAAATCTGTCTTACCAAAAATATGCCATACACATCACCTCTTTATATAAGGAACAACACAGAAGTATCCTTGAATATTTTGTTAATTTTCATTCAATTCAACAGGCTATTCCTGACCTTCTATACAGTATCATATAGAGAGCTATCTTTAGGCATTCAACAGTAAACAAAACAAAGCCTGTCTTCCCTGAGCCTTAGTCCATTGTGGGAGAAGAAGCAAGTTAATGGGCAAATTCAACTACATAATACAAGGAAAAAAAAAAAAAAAACATTATGTAGGCTGACTGTGGGCTGCAGGTGAAGCACATAGCCAGTCATCTGGGTCAAAGCAAAAAGTCACATGTAAGCTGAGACCTAAGGTGAAGGCAGATATTCACCAAATAACATGATTTGTTGATTTGGGAAGAGGGAACAACATGTGCAAAGTCAAAGTCTGAGAGAGAATATTTCTATGGTTGGAATATAGTACCTGAGGTTTGAGACGAGCAGGAGAAGCCAAAGACATAAGAGGAGAACCAGAATATGGAAGGTTTTATAAGACTTGTTAAAGGGTTTTTAAAAGATCACTCTGCTACAACATATAAAAGTGTTTGGAGGAAGCCCAGACTGGACAGAGAAACAAACTACCTAAGAGATGATAGAGTCTTGTGCAAGTGGCAGTGGAAATGGATACCAGTGTGTTGAATGGAGAGTTGTTTAGAAGGTAATAATTGGTAAGACTTGGTAACTGATTGTATGTGGGGGCTGAGAGCAAGGGAGGAGTCAAAGGAGAGATACCAGTTTTGACTTGTGTGACTGGGTGCAGCATTACATAATTGCTTGGTACTAGAGGATCAGCAAAAAAGAGGAAGATCTTCAATGAGATTCACACAGTGACTTCGACAATTAGCTCAAACAGCAATGATTATGAGAATGGTGAAGGACAGAGCCCTCATTCCGTTGTACATGGAGTCACTATGTGTTGTAACTGACTTAACGGCTCCTCACAACAACAAGAAGAAGCAGTGAATACTTGCTTTTGCATGTAAAAACAATAATAGAATATTTTCTATTTGTTAATATTTGAAACTTATCTTCTTATGTTTCTCCATAAATGGTCCATTGTCAACGGAAAGAGATTTCTTTTCCTGATGAAAAATTTTAATATAGTTGAAGATACACTATTTTCTATTTGTAGACTTTTTTTTTTTTTCTTCTTTTGCCTAAAAAAAAATTATACAGTTAGTCATTTGAATTAGAAATGTAATATATGCTCCTTCAAGGCAAAAAAAAACAAAACAAAATGATCTCCTCTGTCCCTTTTCCAGGTTCAACCCTTCATAGTAACAGTGTAATACATTTGTTATGTACTTTTCTGTACTTTGTGTACTCTTCTATATTTTGTATATTAAATTATATGTGAAAAATTCCAAGTATTTTTTTTGTTCGTTTGTTTTAAAAAGTGCAATCATTCTGCATATGATATTCTAAGATTTACTATTTTTCCCTGAATAATTTATAATGAATTCCTTCCAAGTAAGTATTTATAGAGCTATCTTAATCTTTAGCTGCCTAAGCCGTGTTCCAGAAGTATGAGTCATGATTTAAACAGTAAAACCCTCCTGATGGATCTTCAGGTTGTTTTTGGTTTTGGGTCATTATAGCAATATCAGTGTCACCAACTATGCTGGAATGAGCAAACATACTCATGTAACTTCACAAGCTGGATCTTTCCTTTTTATAGGATAAAATAAATGAATAAATAAGAAAAAAGACAAGTGATTTAACATGACTAAGGACAAAAGATGAGACATGACTAATTACAGAAATGGAAATCCAATGATTAAGATAAGTCTGAAGAAATTTACTTGGTTAGTAATAGTTGTTGTTGTTGTTAGGTGCCATCCAGTCATATCCAACTCATAGTGAACTTATGTACAATGGAAGGAAACACTGCCCGGTCCTGTGCCAGCCTCATGATCCTTGCTATGCCTGAGCCCCTTGTTGCAGCCACTGTGTCATTCCAGCTTGTTGAGGGCCTTCCCCTCTTTGGTTGACCCTGCACTTTACCAAGCATGATATCCTTCTTTAGAGAATGGTCCCTTCTGACAACATGACCAAAATAGGTGAGACAAAGTCTGGTCATTCTCACTTCTAAGGAATGTTCTGGCTGCACTTCTTCCAGGACAGATTTGTTAGTTCTTTTAGCAGTTAGTTCTTTCAATCGCCTCATATGCGTGTGAGAGCTGGACAATGAATAAGGAAGACCGAAGTAGAGTTGATTAGTAGTTAGAGAAATGCAAAATAAACAAACAAAAACAAAATTAAAAAAAAAAAAAAATCTCCAAATAGCATATTTTCTCCCATTGATATGGCAAAGATGAAAAATATTCATAACATTCAGTGGTGTCAAAAGTATTCTTAAACATTATTCATCATCATGTCATGCACTGCCATCGAGTCGGATCTGACTCATAGCCACCCCTCCTTGGGTTTCCCAGACGATATCACTACGGAAGTAGATTGCCCAACCTTCCTTCCAAGGACTGGCTGGTGGGTTTGAACTGCCAGTCTTCTGGTTAGCAGTCAAATGCCTGAGGCACTATGCCACCACATATCCCTAAACATTATTAGTAGGATAGTAAATGAAGGTTTTGAGAAAGGATTTCTCAGTGCTTAATAAAATTATACATATACTAGCCTTTTAACTCAATAATCTCACTCCTGGAAATAAATTGATTTTTTTTTTTTTTTTGAGAATACCTAGAAACAATTGTGAAGTGGATGATATGGTAATACACACACACACACACACACACACACATATGGAGAGAGAGAGAGACTAAAAAAAACCCTCACTACCATGGAGTTGGATCTGACTCCTAGTGACCCCTCCTTGGGTTTTCAAGGCAGTATCACTACAGAAGTAAATTGCCCAACCTTCCTTCTGAGGAGTGGCTGGTGAATTTGAACTGCCAGCCTTCTGGTTAGCAGTCAAATGCCTTAGGTACTATGCTACCAAAAGAAAAAGCAAATATAAGTACTGGTTGGAAGTTAATTGGGAATGGAAGGAATTATTTCAATATATTAATATTTATCCTGCTCTGCATATAAGTCTGCAACATTTAATGACTTCTACAAAAAAAAAATAAATAAAAAATAAGCACTAATGTTTTCTAACCTGCTCAAAATGCATGCATGAAGGGCATAAAGACTTTTTTTTTTTTTTTTTTTTTTTAAAGTTCATGACTTTTACTTTACTAGAAAAACTCATTTTTTCTTTTCTTTGAAAGTTTGGGGCATAAAGACTTTTTAAGTCAACAAATTAGGTCTTATCCCAGATTAAGAGATATGTGAATATGGTCCAGCTGCTTGTGAAAATGTGTAAGAGGCCTCATTGTGAGCTGGTGGGTAGGGGGACAGAGCAAGTACAGCTTTGGCTTTCCTCAGTAGAGGGATGATTGGTCTTCTGTGTGCAAACAGTGGCTCTGAATTTGTCTGTAATCTATAGATTAAAAGTAATTTGAATGATGCTATAGGTCACAGCTTGATATTATGATAGTCACTGAGTGGGCGAATAGGAGCTCAAATCAACAAGGGTAGGTGGAAAACCTGACTGGAAGGGACTCTGATATTGGCTGTAGCTGTGCTCATGGGGGTGAGGCCATGCTTTGGGGCTGTATGGTGCAGGAAACAAAAAAAGTCCTGTGAGGCAGGCTGTTCAGAGTATACAGGAATGACAGAGGCGGCCATCTCAGCAGGTGTTGGAATCAGGAAGAACTCTGAAAGGTAAGCATTGGAGCAACTGTTCTGAAACTAGCCATTGGCATGTGTGTGCCCAGATCCAGGCAAATATTTGGGTAGTCAATCTGGAGGGTTCTTGCCATAAGTCTGTGCTTCAGAGAAGGAAAGTAGCTCCCAATGGGAGCTAGGAAAAACAAATTAAATTTATGCCACATTAAACATGAATTTACTAATGTCCTGAAGTGGTCTCCTCAGGAGTTGTCATAGAAATAGGAGATAACAAGCATGTTTCTCTAAAAATGGGGCCAGGAGAGAGGTTACTAATTGCAAACACAAAAAACAAAAACAAACAAACAAAGCAGATATAGACACAGCCAAATGGACCCAACCAGAGTGGCATTGCATAGCCATAGCCAACATTTTGTAAATTTTAGTTGAGGGGAGCAGTAACTTTCATAGAAATGAAGTGATAAAGTCTGTTCTTCCAGCAAGTGGCAAGTGCACAAGGAATGATGAAGGAGAGCAATAAAGACCTTCAATAGAGAAGCTGACATCTAACACATATGGCATTGACCTAGGGTAGTAGTGTGAGCCATTCAAAGAAGAATGGAAGCAAAACCCCAAAGAAACTTCACTTGCCTACATAATTCATGCTCATGACCAGGTCTTTAGTAAAGAGAAACTGAACACTAATTTCAGAGTCCACGAAATACCTTTATGCATCATTGTTAAAAAATAAAAATTAAAA